>NC_048273.1:21392381-21700714 GCF_009762535.1 Notolabrus celidotus | reverse complement strand
TAGAATTTTTGAGTAGATAGGGTTTCATATTTAAGGAACAGTTTTTAGGGTGTAATGTCTTGGATGGAGTTTTAAGTTGTTGTTGTTTGAGGATGTGATTTAAAGAGGTAGTTTGCAGGGTTTTTTCAGGGACAGTTTGTAGGGAAAAGTTTTAAAAGGTGTCATGTCTAGGAGGGACAGGTGACAGGTCACTGAGAAATACCTGTGATTAGACCAGACTCTCACTGTTTGACCTTCAGAGGTGAGTCATGTTTGAGGGTTAAAATGAAAGCAGATTAAACCCTAAGCCTTTCCTCTGAAATTAATATCACTGCTGATCTGTTTTTCCTCAGAAAATGAGGGCTGGAGAGTAACATTGCTGAGTTTTCTGCATTTCAGATACATGAATAACTTTCTTCCCTGCTGTCCAGTCATTTGATTTTACAGCTTAAAACACAAAGTGAACACTTGTTGCGGTCTCACCTGTGTCCTTTGAATACCTGGTTCCCGTCATTGTCGGACGTGAAGGACTTATCCCGACTGAGACTCTGTAGATTTAAGAAAAATCAAACAATGAAAATCAACACAAAACTGTTTGAATACATTTTACTTAAGGTCCATGTTGATCCAGATTTTTCATTAAAAGTAGAATAATCCCACCCCTATATAATCTCACTTTAACCATCCCGCCTACATAATCTCACCTAAATAAACCCAATCCTAAACAATCTCATCCTTTAATAACCCCACCCCTAAACTATCTCACATTAACAATCCCATCCCTAAATAATTACAAGCCTAACTAATCTCAGCTAAATAATGTAATATAAATAGACTTTTCAACCTTATCCCACTCCTCAGCCATCCCCGACTAAATCATCCCACTTCTAAATAATCTCACCTAATTCATCCCACCCTTACCAAGTCTCAGTTTAATAACCTCACTTAAAAAATGTCAAGCCTCAATAACCTCATCTAAATAATTTCCCCTGAATAGTTATACTATAATCTACACTATACCATAATCTGATTTAACAGATGATTAATTTTAAAGAGACTGTAAAAGTGTTCTGATGGTGATTTCATGTCTTTAAATGTCCTCAGACAAAGACACGAATCACAACTTCAAACAGATACCTTTTATCACAGTACTGCTGTATCAGTCCTACAACTAGAATGTAACAGTATGTACAGTATCAGAACTACGATAACAGTACTATAGTTTCAGTACTATAATAGTGTTACAGTAGAAGTACTACAGTATAAATCCTACAATAAGAGTACAACAGTAGAAGAAATACAGTACAAGTAATATTGTATAAGTGCTATAAATAGCAGTGCTACAGTATAAGTAACATTATCTAAGTACTATAAATAGCAGTGATACAATATAAATACTATAATAACAATGCCAAAGTACAAGTTCCATAAATAACAGTACAACAGCATAGTCCTATAATAACAGTACTACAGTAAAAGTACTACAGCATAAGTCTTAACAGTACTACAGTGTAAATACTTTAATAACCGTACTGCAGTACCAGTGCTATAATAATAGTAGTACAGTAGAAGTACTATAATTACAGTACTACAGTATAAGTACTATAATAACAGGACTTCAGTATAAGTACTATAATAACAGGACTTCAGTATAAGTACTATAATAAAAGTGCTACAGTAGAAGTACTATGGTATAAGTACTAAAATAACAGTTCTGCAGTTTAATTACAATAATAACAGTGCTACAGTATAAGTAGTATAAGTATAGTACTACAGTACCAGTACTATGGTATAAGTACTACAACAGCCTGAGGAGCTGCAGTGCATTTAGTTGAGAGAACAGAAATGTCAGACTGTCATGAAGACAGAATCACAAGTTCAAGGGGAGGAGGGGTTTGGGTGGGTGGTGTTTATGCTCTGTAGTTTGTTTGCAGGATTAACTCAGTGAAGCTTTAAAATGTTAATCCTGTTTGAAAAGAAGCGACAGAGCGAGGAGGAGGCAGAGAGGAGAAGTGACGATGCAGATGAATGAATGAAACACGACTCTCCAGGATCCATCCACAGAATCACACTGCTCTGTTATACATCCATATGAATATTTATAATCCTGTCAAACAATGGTCTGTATAACACTCAGCACACTTCTATACGTGTTAATAATCATTGGATAATAGACAGTACTTCCCATATCTGATGTTATGTCACTTCACCATCAGACCTAGTGTCTGTGATCAATGAGCTTATGACCCATCAACATAATAATCTCAATAATCTGATCAATATCACATGTATTAACAATCGTTTTATATCAAACACAATTCAAACATTTAATTTAAAGGTTCTATTGTAGAGATGTTAAGAGTCACCGATCCAAATCTGTTACCAGTCTTTATGTTAAAAGAGTACACCGGTCTGCAGCATCCTGGATTAATATAAAATTTGGACAAAGGTTTGCTGTGTTTTTTCCGTAAACTGGGCCCAGCATCTCATGAGACTTGGACGTTGACTTTTTACCTTTCACAAGAGTAAAGTTAGCATAAGATCATTAGTTAGCTAATGGGGAGAAAAGAACATTCTCCACCACAGAAATCAAGTCATGTGGACTCAATATGAAGGATAGAAAACTTAACAAAAGTCTGCCGGTCTATACGTTTTGTAGAAGAGAGATTATGTACATCGGCTGCAAGCAGCAGCAGCAGCAGCAGCCCTCAATATTGGTCAGCAATCTACAAACCATTTCATTACCAAGGTTTATAATCTTACTGTGTGGTTCAGCTTCAATGTCAGTTGAATGTCATTCTCCTCCATCAAACAATCATAATCAACTCTGATATCAACTTTGTCAACAGCAAATCAGACTCATTTTTTTGAGAGTATACTTTTCAGGTGTAGAGCTTCTGCTAATGCCAGGACCAGTGTTGGAGTACTCAAGTCCAGGAGGATGAATCTGACTCAGGATTCAACTTGGACTCCAGCATGGTGACTCAAACTTGGACTCAAACTAAAGGATTGACTGCATTTTGAAGACAGAGAGGAGGATTCAGACTTATTCATTGATAAAGACGGATTGATTTTTAGGTGCAAGGCTTTAATGATTTATTTAGTTTAGAGCAGGGGCTGGCAGGTGTTTTCACCTGCATCTGTGCTCATGTTTCATCTTTTGCAGAAGTATAGGATGATTAAAAAGAGACCACAAATTTTGAGTTTCGCTGTCAGGGATTTTAAAGCAAACACAAACATGAGCAGAGCAAGATGTTGAAGATGTTGAAGATGTAAAAGAGCGATCAAGGAGATCTTGAACTTTAACACATATTTGTCCAGGGTGGATGCTGAAGGTCAGGGAGATGCTTAAGTTTTCTACTTTACACAGTCAGTCCAGGTTCAGTCAGTCAGTCCAGGTTACCAGAGGTGGTCTAGGCTCAGACAGTCAGTCCAGGTTCAGACAGTCAGTCCAGGTTCAGACAGTCAGTCCAAGTTCACATAGTCAGTCCAGGTTCACACAGTCAGGCCAGGTCGACATCATTTTCTTGAACAACTTGGACTGGACTTGGAACCTAAACATCAAGAACTCCAGACTACTATCTGACTCAAGGTTTAGTGAGTGGACAACAACACTTGCCAGGACTTATCATTGTAAAATGTTCTTGCATAAAGATATGATTTAAATCAGACACAACCGGACGTACTACGAAGAGAAGGTGCTGCAAGACAGCTCTTAACCTCATTACAGTAAACATCAGGATGAAGGGGTCTGAAGTGAATGTTGTGTGAATGTTGTGGGGATTGTCGGCACAAAAAAATGTGGTAAGTGGACGCAGGGTCAAATGGGTGTGGGATGTAGGTTGAAGTCAGACACTCACCTGGCTGCAGAGAGACACCTGGAAAATGTTGCCATCGCTGCCTCCACAGAACAGGAAGTACTCACAGGGGTCGAAGGTCACAGACATGATTTCCACATCAAACAGGACAGAGAGGAGCAGCTCACCCGAGGACAACTCCCACACCTGGAAAGCAATGACACAGACATGTCATGGCGATAAGACAGGAGAGGATACAATTAAAGCAAAAGATGACAGAAATAAAGAGAAAAGTGTAAATGTGGCAAGAAGGAGGTGGAGACAAGCTGCCGACAGAAGACATCTTCTGTCTATCTTATTTGAACATGAGTGCCATTTAAGTAGCCCACATATAACATTCATTCAGAGGCTGTATGAATGAAGAAAAAATCCATTAAAGCAAACGTGGAACACAAAGAACCCATTAAGTTAATACACAGAGTTCCCCTTTATCACACAGGTAGACAAAACCACTCTCAGACTGAGACGGCTTCTGGTTCTGGTTCAGAGTGGACCCTGAGGAGCAGCAGAGACCTGGAACTGAACTGTTTCTATTAATAGAACCTGAAACTCTGACTTTAATAACGTTTTTTGAGGGGAGACGACAGCTTCTGTCCCCATAGGGCGACCGATCAATCAGACGACAGACAGTTGAGACGAGCAGCGAACACTGAGAGCCTCTGGGAGGATTTATCAGCACACACTCTAATTCACTTCCTGTTCAGTAACACCGTGAAAACATGAGGACGAGTTTTATCTCCACGTCCTCTCTCTCTTTTAATCCACACGTTCACTTTCTGTCAGAAACACTTGGCTGCTTTTAAACTGACAGGAGAAGCAGCAGACCAAACCTCATTAGGAAAACCTCTAACTCTCAGAAAATGTAAATAGAAAAATGCAATTATTAAAAGCAATCGTCACAGCAAACGTCACAAAGAAAACATGTAATCTAGAAAATCTACAAACACAGATGATCAATAATTAATGAACATTAAACTTAACTTCACTCAGAGGAACTAAACAAAAAGGACACTGAGCTGAAGACCAGAACAGAGAAACATCAGACCAAACCTCATTCAGTCATCGTCTCTGACAGCAGCCTGATCATGTCTCTTAAATCTAATCTCAAATGTTGAGTTCAAGTCACAAAAAAGAGTAAGCAATATGAGCTTCATGTTGGGTATCAGATGTTAAACTGAACTCTCAACTGGACAGTGTACAGCTTGGTCCAAAATAAATCCTCTGTGGGGTAATCTGGTGTTGTGTTACTATTGAATGTTATTGTTGAAGTCATTTTGGGGCCCAGGGAACACAGACAAACCGGCATCTGTGTCCGATGCAGATGATAGCAAATATTCAATATCGTAGACCGCACACTGGTTAACCTACCAATTGTTTTCAATCAACTCCAACTGTGGTCATTTTGTAACACGGAGCCTGGGCAAGAAATCGCCTGTGTGCAATTACACACGGGGCTAACCAGAGTGTTGCATGAATTATTAATAACTCCAGATGTGCCGACAGGTTTTGATCTCATGTAAATGAATGTTCTTTGTTCTTAAATGGTCAGCTATCACACACAAACCATTAATTCAATAAAAAAGTCAGGAGTAAAACAATCGTATTCATGGTAATCGTCATCAATCACATCTTTCTAAACAAAAACCGAACCTATTTCACACTCTGAAAGTTTAACTCCGTTTAAAAGTAAATCGATAAAGAAAACACCGCCCACGTTCAGATTGATAAAGGCCGACCTTTGCATGGGAATGGTCGTACACCCAGTTTTCAGTCTTATGCAAGTTTGATACATGAGGGGCATTAAGAGAGGCAAGTAATTCCACAAATTAACTCTTAACAAGGCACACCTGTTAATTCAACCATCCCAAGAAACTACCTCATGAAGCAGATTGAGAGAATTCCAAGAGTGTGCAAAGCTGTCATCAAGGCAAAAGGGGACCACTTTAAATAATCTAAAATATAAAACATATTCTACTTTGTTTAACACTGTTTTGTGAATTAAATTATTTCATACATGTTATTTCATAGTTTTGATGTTGTGTTTAAAATAATTAAAATAAATTCAAACCCTTGAATGAGAAGGTGTTTCCAAACTTTTGACAGGTAGTGTATATGGTATCATGTAGTTTTATAGTTCTGTAGTATCATGTAGTTGTGTAATATTGTGTAGTTGTGTAGTATTTTGTAGTATCATATAGTTGTTTGATTGTGTAGTATTGTGTGGTTGTATACTGCTGTGTTGTCGTTCATTGAGTAGTATTACAGTATTATGTAGTTGTATAGTTGTCTAGTATCATTTAGTTGTGTAGTATTGTGTAGTATCATGTAGTTGTGTGGCATTGTGTAATTGTGAAGTATTTTGTAGTATCATATAGCTGAGTTATTGTGTAGTACTGTGTGGTTGTGTTGTTGTATACTGTAGTTGTGTAATATTGTGTAGCCGTGTAGCGCTGTGTTGTATCGAGTAGTTCTATAGTATTGTGTAGTTGTATAGTTGTGTAGTATAGTGTTGTTGAGTAGCATTGTGTAGTTGTGAAGTATTTTGTAGTATCATATAGCTGAGTGATTGTGTAGTACTGTGTGGTTGTGTTTTTGTATAGTTATGTAGTATTGTGTAGCCGTGTTGTGTTGAGTAGTTCTATAGTAATATGTAGTTGTATAGTTGTGTAGTATCATGTAGTTGTATAGTATCATGTAGTTGAGTAGCATTTTGTAGTTGTGTAGTATTTTGTGATATCGTATAGCTGTGTGATTGTACAGTACTGTGTGGTTTTGTTGTTGTATAGTTATGTTGTATTGTGTAGCCGTGTAGTGTGTTGTTGTGTATTGAGTAGTTCTATAGTATTGTGTAGTTGTATAGTTGTGTAGTATTGTGTTGTTGTGAAGTTTAGTAGTGTTGTGTGTAAATCTATGGTAGAGTCAAGGTGAAAAAACAGGTGTGGTGTTAACTGTTAACATTTTGTAGTTTTGCTGATCAGATTTTCATTTTTATAAACATTTACACAGTTTCACAGCACTACAGTATGAGTGTGCGTCAGTGTGTGTTTTTATGTCTATCATGCATATAGTTCTTATAGTCTCCTGTGTGCCTTACTGAGAAGTTTCCTGGTATGCCCCCTGCAGGAAGTCAGCAGCTGTGTTACCTGTACAGGTGTGATAACCTGCTCTGTTACCTGCTGCAGCAGCTTTGTGTAAGTCAGGATGTGAAGAGTGAACTCCTTTCATAATGAGAAATTAAGTTGAGGTATGATGAACTTTACCTGTAAAGGTGTAAGAAACTCTACCTTTGTTACATGTTCAGGTGTTTCAAGCCACACCTGTGTTACCTGTACAGTTGTTTTAACAGTCTTACCTTGACAGTCTGGTCTAAGGAGGCAGTGGCGATTCTGGCCTGAGCTCCCATCAGGCCACAGTGCAGGTCTGTGATTGGCAGGGAGTGACGGGACAGGACATGACGTGGCTCAGGGGTGTGGTTTAAATCTAGCTGGATCACACTGAAACACACACACACACGCACACACACACACACACACACACACACACACACACACACACACACACACACACACACACACACACACACACACACACACACACACACACACACACACACACACACACACACACACACACACACACACAAACACAAACACAAACACACATCAGTGATCCTTGTTTCTGTTTTTTTTAGGATGAAAATGATGAAAGAAAAAGGCAAGCAGTCTGTGATCACTCTGATTACTGTATTTGATGGTCGTGATTGATCAGTGATTGATTACTCTTAAGTATCGGTAGAAGTATAATTAGTAGTAACAGTGGTAGTTATATTGGAAGTATTGCTATTACTTCAATTAGAAATGGTAAACAGATCAGTACGATAAGTTCTTGTAATTTGTTCTAGTCTTGCCCTGCAGACTGAACATGTTTAATATTCAGCTCAGGTTTCCCATCATGCTTTGCTTCAGACATCACATTTTAAAACACTGTGCGCATGTGTGCGTGTGTGTGTGTGCGTGTGTGTGTGTGTCTATGGGGGGGGGGGGGGGGGGGGGGGGGGGTTTGACTCACAAACAGAATGCACCACTGATTATCAAATATTGATTATTGGCTGATCAGCAAAATAATTTCAGGGGACATCCAGGCGATCACATTCCTCCTTTTCTTTACATGAGAGCAGGGTCTGGTTCTGATTAAACAATCAATCAATAAAGAAAGACGCCTGGAGACTGAAACACAGACTGGACTGACAGAGTCCTGGTTCTGGTTTGGAATAAAAGGTTCCTGGTTCTTGTCTGGTATCAGATGGTCCAGGTTTTGGTTAAGGAAACAGAGGGTCATGGACGTGGTCTGGCATCCTGCCAGGTTGTGTGGGGTAGGTTTCCATGGCAACAAGCAACAGTCATAGTGTGTAGGGACTGTTGACGGACACACAGTGTTAAAGCTCCCTCCAGTGGACGACAAGTGTAGTTTTCAGTGTTAGAGCTAATCACTGTTTAAATTTCCCTGTTGTCATAAACTATAAATAACTAAAACTAAGTATAACTAACTAATTTATAATCCCAGCATGGTTAATAATCTCCTGCATTGTAACGCTACTGGTAGTGTGTCCTGGGTTTAAATAATGAATGATGCTCTGACAATGTGCCACGTGTGTAAACACAGCATCTCTCCTAATTTAAAACAGTCGCTGATCATTTATGAATTGCAGTGTGATTGTTTTACACAATAACCCCTGCACTGACACAGTTTCATACAGTGATCTCTGTGTTTGTGTGTACAGGGACACAATGTCATCTCTTCGCACCCTAGGCTCCTGCTGTTCACTGCAGATCTTTAGGAAGAACATTTAATGTCTTAACATTTATGCTAAGGTTTAAAATGCTATAGGTAGGACTCTAACTGAGCCTATGAGGCTCGTCTCTGAAGAAATACTGACGACGAGGATCTGTGTCCGCCTTATTGGATTTTACAGTGGTAGAAGTAGTTCTTGCAATATTGCATCACTCAGCCTCTGTTGGATTGCCGTTCAGAGTGTGTCTACAACACGTTCCAGTGGTCCACGTCACCTCCACTGTTGCAATGGTGCTTTCAGGCGCTACCTGCCATTTTAAGCAGGTGCAGTTATAAAAAAAAAACCTTGATGTTGCGGAATTGGCTTGTAGTCCTGCTTTCATCATGCAAGAATGTGCAATCGACTTTCAAAGCAGTCATATGACTCGCAAATCAGAGGAGAGTCGGCCTCAGTGTTTACCCGGCTTGTTAGTTACTTATAGGCAGTTAACAGTAGTTAGTTATAGTTATCAGTGGTTTGTTGTAGTTAGTTATAATTAGGTCGTTGGTTGAAGTAAAAGGCACTGTTACATCAAGTTCAGTAGTTTGAAGTGTATGTTATTAATATTCTGATTAGTATTTTTTTTTATTGAAGGACTATTGTTCATAGCTTTGAATGAATGAATAACTGCAGCATGAATGTATTCAAAGTGTTACCTGGACAGACTCCACACCAGGGCCAGGTTGTCTTTTCCTCCAGAAACAAAATGGCTGCTGTCATCTGTAAACTTGAGACAGGTGACATCCTGGTAATGACGACTGAGGACAGACAGCAGCTTACCTGTAGATACCTGAGCGAATCAGAGGGTAGACATTAACACCAGAGCCAATCAGAGAAAAGGGAAAAAATACAGACACACAGACAGACAGACAAACAGACCTCCCACAGGTAAATGGCCTCAGCAACAGCTGCAGTTAGGAAGAGTCCGTTTGGTGAGGCGGTCAGGCAGGTGACCACACCTGGACACACAATCTTATGCTGCAGCTGATCCTGTAGACAAAACAGGAAAGTCTCATGAATCTGAAAACTGCGTAGCACTTTAACCTGAAAATGTTTAATACCAGAACAGAGAGCAGCTATTAATGAGACAATGTGAAACTAACAAAACATCATTGTGGATAAGGTGTTAAAAACATCATCATCAACAATAGTAATAATATTATGTTACCATCATCATCATTTTTATTTTTGTATTATTATTAGTTCACTAGCAAGGACCACGCCACACAAGGATATAAGTTGAACATTTAATGAATTAGTTGTGCGTGGTGTGCCCAGCAGAAGGAGACTCAGGATGGGGGTTTCGTCTCAGCGTTAACCTGCCAGAGCTGATCTTGACCCAGGTTGTAGCTGGAAGCAGACAGGGCATAGAAGGAGCGAGCACGAGTTGAGTAGGAGAGGACAAGGAAATGGGTTAAGAGCAGTAGAGTAAGGTGAGGGAGGGTGGGTTGAAGAATCACGGACGAGCAGTTGGAGTAGGCTGGCTACGTTTAAGAAGGCTTGTCAGGTGATTGAGGGTGTGGTTTAGGCGTGGTCCTGCTCCCGAATCTAAGTTAACACCTTAACTTCATTTATATTTATTCAGCTATATGAGTTTAGTGAGGGTTTTTATGTTTGTTGTGGGGGGGTTGCCATTTTTTGTTATTTGTGGTTTATTTGTTGTTGTTTTGAGGGTTTTTTAAATTTGTTTTTTGGTTGTTATTATGATTATTATTGACTTAATTAGCCAATGACATTAACTAAAGACATTTTCAACCAGTTTGACAGTCTTTAGTTGTCTAGACTTAGTGGTCTGGTGTTCTCATCTTTGGCTTGGAAGGATGTCTTACTTCAAGAAACAAGTTCATGTCTAGATATTTGATGGTCCACACATGTCCACCACACTGATAATAAGTCACTGACAATAAGGCACCACTGTGCATAAATGTCTGATTTTCTACCAGACATGTGACCAAAGGTGTTTTGTTTAAAATGTGAAACAATAATAAATATTGTATTTTACTATATCCATTTGCATGTGGCCTATTTACATATTGCCTTTCGGAAAAGCAGAGAAAATTTTTAATGCTGCTTAAAATGTGACCGCTTAATGTCCTGGTCCCCAATTCTGCCCAGCTAGAAGTCTAATTGAGGATCCCGGGTCTGTGTTCTAAGTGCTTTAACCCTATTCTATAAATATGCTATATTAATGAAGTTACTATCATTCTACTTCTTCTTATTATTATTATTTATATATTATTTTTAATTATTATTATATCATCATTATTATCACAAATAGTACAATTGTTATTGCCATTATTGCTATTGTTTTTGTTATTATTATTAATATTGTTATTACAATTTAAAAAATGTTTATTAATCGAATTCCTCAGCCGATCTGACAGGTGACAAATTAAAGAACTTCTTAGTTTTAAATGTATGTTCATGTTGAGCGTTTGAATGATTTTTTCCGTTTGGTCTTTGTTTTGGTCTCTCTGATAGTCAGGTGTTTCATTGCTTTTCCCGCCACCTCCTCTGACAGGTGGCGGTTTATTTGAGAGCTGATAAACTGCACGTGTGGTTGTGATGGGTTCGTCGTTCATTCAGGTGTCTCCTGAGGTGCTCAGAGAACTCGTGTTGTGCCCAGGTGTGACACATACCTTCCTCTGGATCTCCCACACGTTGATGAAGTTCTTGCCGAGCTGGGCAGACAGTAGGTACCCCCCGCTGAGAACGGCGAGTGTCCGAGCCGAGCTGTTCCCTCCCCGGTATGAGAGCAGGCTGGAGCCGCTGTGCAGGTCGAAGACGGTACAGTTCCAGAGCTGAGAGCCGGAGTCACTGCTCACAATCACCTCCAGAGGAGCCGCCATGTTGGCTCAACCACAACACTACACGCGCGGTACAGGGACCAGCGCCGGTCTGCGGCGTCACTTCCTGGTTTTCTTCTTCTTATAATTTCTGGCAGACGAGACGCAACCAAGGTGCATTACATTGCTGCCCTCCACAGGCCTTCACTGTGAGTTACTTTTTTTTAGATTTTTCCATGTAGGCCAGTCCGATGGAGAAATATACTAGTTTCACAGTGTTCCAAGCTGAGAAGTGAGTTCAGCAGTGGTGGACAAAGTACACAGCTTCATTGCTTAAGTCAAAGTATGGATACTCCATGTCAAATATTACTCCAATACAAGTGAAAGTTGCTCTGTCAGATTATTACTTGAGTTAAAGTCCTGGAGTACCTGTTTTTAAAAATACTTAAGTATTCAAAGTACTTCTTAAAAAAAACCCAAAAACGTTTTATTTTCACAAAGCATGATGGCAGTCAAAACATAGGAGTACATTCTGTCACATTGTTTATTTAGAAACCATTACTTGAAATCTCTAAAAACTATACCATGGAATAAAAACAGAAACTAAGTTACTCCAAGCACAGACAACTTAGTTTGAAATGTTCATCTGGAATGAAACAAATGTTACGTAGTTCAGCACGCTTTCTCAGGTTGGACAGTGAATATTTGTTTGTATGTTTGGGCAGAGTGGGAAACAGGGAGAACATTTCAAATGATATGGATCATTCTTAATTTCAAAAACCTCTAACACGGGCTGAAGATATGGACATGGGTGCTCAGGTGGAGAATTATAGCCATCATTACCACCTCTACATGAACTGCCTGATCTGAGTGAAATTTGCTCTGTGTTTGCTCCACGTTGAAACGTGGGTTCAGATTTCAGAAAAGAGAATGAAATTTATTAGCTGACTACAAAGCAAAAGTAATGAGTAACTAGAGCACTGATAGAAATGCAGTGGAGTAAAAAGTACAATAATTGTCTTCTGAATGTAGTGGAGTAAAAGTAATACGTTCCCCAAAAAAATAATACTCAAGTAAAGTACAGATACTCCAAAAATGTACTTGTGCTCAAGTAAATTTAATTTGTTACAGTCCACCACTGTTGATGTGTCATCTATTGTTGGTAGAATTGAAGAAAATAAATCTACCTTATTTTTCCACCTCCCACTCATTTTTTTATTTTTTTTTACCACACTTTAAATTCTTACTCACCCCCTATTGCAGCCTTTCCATTACCATTCAAGTTCTTGGGCCCGTCAGTGTAAATTTGCATGAAACCTGCCCATTCAGATGTTTACAAGCTAAGGTTACTGGATCACCTGCCTCTTTATTCCTTATTCTATTTAATATGGATAAATCTACATCTGGCTCTGGTAGGAGTCATGGTGAAACGGGGATAGGGTGGCCAACACACCACGGGGCCCATTGACTAATCAGATATTCCCACCTCCCCTGCTCTGGCCCTCATTGAGTGTATTAGACTCCCCTTCCTCACTCAGAATCAGAATCAGAATCAGAAATACTTTATTTATCCTCGGGAGGGAAATTCAGTGGTTAAAGAGCTCTTATAGACAGTATGTAAGAAAGTGAAAATATTAATAGAAGGAGTAAAATATGATATAGATATGAATAAGATTAAATAAAATAAAGGTAAAATAAAATAGAATAAAATAAAATATTACTAAAGTACAACAGAAGCTCAGAATAGGTAGAATTATCTATGACCATAAGTGCTGGGAATGGAGGAGATATAGACAAGGATGTTAAAGTGGCAGGGATATTGCACAGTGTATTGCACAGTTATTGTTCAGTGATCAGAGGGAGGAGTTGTAGAGTCTGATGGCCACAGGCAGGGATCACTTCCTGTGGCGTTCTGTGGTGCATTTAGGGGGGATCAGTTTTGAATTGAACGTGCTCCTGTGATTCACCAGCATGTTGTAGAGAGGGTGGTGGATGTTGTCCATGATGGTGTGGAGCTTTGACAGAGTCTTCCTCTCTGTCAGCACTGTCAGAGAGTCAAGCTCCACCCTGTCAACATCACTGGCCTTACGGATGAGTTTGTTCAGTCTGTTGGCATCCGCTACCCTCAGGCTGCTGCCCCAGCACACCACAGCAAACAGGATAGCACTGGCCACCACAGACTCATAGAACAGTAGCTGTGGCTACTGTAACTTAGCCCAGTAATTCAGGAACAGTTTTGTCCTTCTTAGAGTGTGGTTCCCCTCATTTCAATCAAAAAGGCCCTTATGAGTGTAGTTCTAAACGCTCCACCACACAAAGTGCTGTGGATTGCACCACATCCAGCTCCCTGAGCACAGAGGAAGCTGCTGATCCATATGCCATGCTGCCATAATCTAATATAGATCTTATGATTGTTCTGTAGGTCGTCATTAAAGTTCCTCTATCGTCTCCCCAGTCCGCTAAGACACCTCAAGACATTAATAACCTTCTCACATTTTGCTATTTTGTTCTTTATGTGTACCCTCCATGTCATTCTCTCCTCCTATCAGACACACAAAGTTTTAACCCTTTCCACTGGGCTGTTTTAAATCCCGTGGCCCTTCTCTGGTGCTTTATTTTTAAAGCCAAACACCACATACTTTGATTTTGCTATTGAGATTTTAAAACCCCATTCCTCTGCCTGTGATACTACTTGGTCCAGTGCCTGCGGTAGTTGCTTAAAAATGTGGTCTAAATTTTGGCCCCTTTTCCATATGGCCCCATCATCTGCAAATAGGGATACACCAACCCATTGCCAACTCTACAAAATATTTAATTGATCATGATATTAGACAAACCTGGGCTGATCGCACCTCCTTGTCGGGTCTCATTAGCCATCATTTCTACAGATGATATAGCCGCACTCACTCTTACTGTATATTATGCTCTCTCAGTACATTTTTTAATCCAGTTTAGCATCCTTCCTCTGATTGGAGCATCATCCCTGCTCCCACAGCATATCGTATGCCTTCTCAATGTTCAGGAAAATACCCACCTACTGCTTCTTTATTTGCTAAAGCCTTCCTGATGTCCAAGTGCAGCATTAATTCAGAATCCATGGTTGACAGTCTTGCCCAAAAAATGCTCTGACTAGGAGACCTCTGTTTCTCCAGTGTACTGTATATACCAGTCTGTCTGTAACCATTTGTTCCATTATTTTACATAATACAGCTGTCAGTGCAACAGGACGGTGAAATGTAGGGTCATTTTCTTATTTACCAGGTTTCTCTATGGGGACAACAATTGAGTGCTCCATTCTTTTGGTAGCTGACCATCTTTCTATACTGTGTTGAAAAGTGTAAGAATTTCACCCAATACCAAGTCTGGGTGGAAAATACGTGGTACCCCAACCCATCCCTTCCAGCTGCAGTTCTGCCTCTCTGAATGGCTTGGTGAGTGTGTGCATGTGCTACCTGCTGAGGTGTGTTGGCTGCTGTCTACCTCATGTCTCATAAATTAACATCGTGGGAATAAAATGTTCATGTGTAGACAAATCAAGTCAGGGTTGGGGGAACAGGTGAGCTACAGGTAAACTACTGATGTACAACAGAAGGGTAAACACCATGTTACCAAGGTAATGGTGATGAGCAGTGATTCAGGAGCACTGATAGTACTGCCAGGTTTGCTTGACTATCTAACTCAGGTAGTACTAGTTGTTTTGGTTTGATCATAGTGTATCTATTGTTATTATAAATAAGTATTATTTGGAGTATTACTCACGCTCAAATACACAGACACACAGACACACACAGACACACACTGCTGATATGGACAGCTTGTCAGGTTAATTAGTCCTGACAAGCTGCTCAGCTTAATCCTCCTTCCTCCGTCACACCAACCAATCAGAAATGCTGATGTCATCTTTACCCCTCCCCCACGTTGCATGTGTGTATGTGAGTGGACATGTGTGTGTCTGTGAGTGTGTTCATTGTCTTTGTGTCAGCTCGGTTGCCCTGGTAGCAGCACTGTGAGGACGGCGCTCGTATGAAGCGTCGCTGCGTTCCTCTGAGAGCCGACCACAACCTGCTGACCCCCGACTCACACACACAGTGAGTATACATACACACACACACACACACACACACACACATACACACACACACACACACACACACACACACACACACACACACACACACACACACACACACACACACACACATTAAGTTTGTTTGTTAGTCTCTTGTTTGTTTGTTTGTTTGTTTGTTTGTTGGTCTCTTGTTTGTTTGTTTGTTTGTTTGTTTGTTTGTTTGTTTGTTGGTTTCTTGTTTGTTTGTTGGTCTCTTGTTTGTTTGTTTGTTTGTTGGTCTCTTGTTTGTTTGTTTGTTTGTTGGTCTCTTGTTTGTTTGTTTGTTTGTTGGTTAGTTGGTCTGTTGTTGTTTTTTGGTCTGCTGATTGTTAGTTTGTTGGTCTGTTTTTCATTTGTTGGTCTGCTGTTTGTTTGTTTATTGGTCTGTTGTTTGTTATTGTGTTGGTCTGCTGATGGTTAGTTTGTTGGTCTGATTTTCATTTGTTGGTCTGCTGTTTGTTTGTTTGTTTGTTTATTGGTCTGTTGTTTGTTATTGTGTTGGTCTGCTGTTTGTTTGTATGTTGGTCTGTTGTTTGTTTTTAAGTTTGTCTGCTGTTTGTTTGTTTACTGGTCTGTTGTTGTTTCTTTAGTATACCACAAATCAAGCTCAACATACCCAGGCTTTCTCTTAGTGAGCTGACTCCACAAAGTCTAAATCTCTAGGTGCGGCTATGCGTCAGGGTTTTGTCTCACCTTGTCAGGATTCTATTTTCCATAACCACCTCCTGACCATACATTATCCCACTTATTACCTTGCTACTAACTCATGATACAAATATGCTGTCAAAAAATGGATTAAAAGATTGTTTTATTAATTTTAAATTATTTATGTATAGAGTTTTTTTTAAAATAGTCCCAGTGATTCCACAGCAGTTAGCGTTCCATGGGGATGGATTCTTATCTGTCGATTTAACATTAAACTGTCCTTTTTCAGCTTTCCATCTTCTCTGAAATCTGCAATTCATACACCTTTTAAAAAAAATAGGCAAATGTCACAACTTTTAACACTGCTGCTGTTATCACCACCACTCATGGTTTAAGTTTCTTGGTAGCGATTGGTATGATTATATAAAAGTTCTAGGGGTAAAAATCTGGCCCTGCTGCTGCAATAAAGGAATCCTGTGGAAAATATATATATTGTAAATTCAATTATTCATTTCATCCCATGATATACACTCCTATCATCAGAAGCTTGTCCGGTGAATTCCCAGAAGAACATATATTTCAACTGCAGCCTTGACGGTATCAAACTAAGCCCTGTGGAGAAAAGCTGAATAAAAATTAAAACATGATTAAAGGCGATAAGCAGGCACAGTTTTATATTTCAAACAGAACCACAACTGTTCTGTATAAACTAAGTTCGACTCCTGGCCTCTACCATTCACTGCATGTCTTACCCCACTCTGAATTCCCCTCTCTCCAGCTGTCCTATCCAGTACAGGCAAAAATTCCCCAAAACATGACTATAGATAAATATAATGAATGACAAACAAATAAAGCAGGTCAAAGGTTGGTCCCTGAAAGTTTCTGATGGTTTGTCAGACTGTGACAACTGTTGCTGTGAAATGATTTCCTGTTGACTCTCTGCAGGTCAGGGGTCGGGTTGCCTCCTGCCATCCAGGTAAAGTTTGGGGCACTGGCTTCTTCACCAGAACATCTGAGTGACTCCTCAAGCAGTGAATCAGCTGTTAGAAGAAGTCAGAGAAGACACCCCCCTCTGACATCTCTGCCCCGTCGTCTGAGATTCGAGGATGAGACGGAGATGGAAGCAGAGTCTCGTTACCTGGAACGACAGTGTCAGAGGAGAGGGTCTGCGCAGCGAGGGACAGGTGTCCTGGTCTCTAAACCTGACCTGAACCTCTATTTGAATGGCACTACAATGACAGGGCCTCTGAGGGCGAGGCCTGTTGGGGAAGGACATCAAAAAGGACAGTTGTCAGGGGGACAGGTGGGTCAGTATGACTCTTGTTGGACAGTTTTAGGAGGCGGAGTCAACCTGAACCTTTCTCTTCACCCATCTGTTCCCGAAGAGCAGGGGGGGAGACTTTACAGGCCCCGCCTCAAGCTGAGGACTGAGCCAATCAGAGAGACCTATATCGGCTCTGTCACATGTAGTGAGCCTTGTCAGGGAGGGGACAAGGTAGGACATCTAACCAAAAACCAGGTGAGAAGGAGGACCAATCTGGCAGAAGTTAATGGAAACCAGGTTAGCATTTCTCAGGCCACACCCACCACAGGTCTGCCAATAAATCCGTACGCCCCAAACCAGCTAACCACGCCCTCTCAGCCTTCAGATTGCCCCTTACCTACTTTTGCCTGCAACCGCACTTCATCTCCTCCACATGTGACATCAGTGATGGTGACACAGAGCATTAAGCTCAGCAACACAAAAGTAAGGAAGAACCAACATCTGGACATGAACCTAAACCAGAACCAGGAAAGAAACAAGAACCAGAAAAAGAACCAGAGCCAGGAGGTGCAGGGTAAATTGTCGGAGCCCCACAGGGAGCTCTGTTTGGGGACTGAGCTGAAAGGAAGGAGCAGGTGTAAGGAGGTCAAAACAAAGAGCTCCTCCCCCTTCTCATTAGCAAGAAAAAGCTCAGGTAAGACAACAAGTGAGAACTTTTCCCTCCTTCAGCACACTTACTGACATGATATTACAGAACATGCACACTGTATGACATTACCAATGGACTGTTCAGCTGACCCGTGGAGATGATATCATCATTACATCACACAAAAACTTCCTCTGCTTTGTTTACAGCTGAAAGCCATGCTCCGCCCACGTCAGAAAGCAGCAGCAGTAGACAGTTCAGACAGCCAATGAGATCGGAGTACCAGGTTGATGACACCTCACTTCCTGAGCAGTGAGTCTCACAGTTTTTAGAGTGTATAGTCTAAGTGGTTTTAGAGTGTAAAGAGTCTATGTTTTTAAAGAGTCTGTTTTTGTTCTTTGATTTGGTAATTATACATCTTTGTTTTTGTCAGCTCAATGACCAGAGACGAACCTGCCCGACTGTCCCTGCGTAAACTTTTTGCCAACGTCAAATTGAACAGGACTCGGGCTTCTAGTCTTGATCGTCTCAGCTCAAGATCCTGCCCCTCGCCACCCTTCCGATCCCACCCTGAACCAGCCCCCTCCAGCTCTGGGATGTCCTCCAGTTTGCTGAAGAAGTCCCCGTCTGTTCAGTCCCTCAGTGTGGTAAGATGATCTACCTTTCAGTGTTTGTTATAAAGAAAGATATCAGCTATTCAATCAATATTCAATAATCCTAACAAAGTTATCTCCAATGCTTCTGATAAAATGCAGCTATAGAGTTGTTGTTGTATTTACAGAGACCCATCATTTGTCCACCATGAGACAGAAATACTTATACTGCATTTAACAGACAGAAACCTCCACAACTAAAATGATGAGATGATGTAGGAGATTAAATGTATTACTAATGGGCGGTGATTCCAGAAGTGCTGAAAATGCAAGAAATACAATGCTGTCCAGCAGACCAGTCACAGGGCTTGCGGTCCATGACATTTTGTTACATAATTACATTTTGGAGGAGATGCACATAAGACTACAATAGTAGGTTTATGCGTCAAAAAAGGGCTATGCAGTCCTACAGCGTAAGCTACTGCATCAATTCGACGCAGATATATAAATCAGTCTTAAAAGTGTTTGTCTGAGCCTATAGCAGTCTAAACCTAAAGCAGTCTGAGGCCTGGTTTATACTTCTGAGTTGACCCTACGCAGCAGTGGCCGACACGGACATGAGCACCACATACTTGTGTGTCAATGTGGCTGTGTCACGCAGCAATACTTCACCAAAACTCTTTAAGGCAGTGTGGTCTCTCTGATAGGCGGGCTGCCGGTTTCCGGCCCCGCTAAGTTTTCTGTTTACTTTTTCACAGCAATTCAGAGCGTGTTATGTTAATTTATAGCTGATACTTGTTGCTGTTCATCATACAGACATGATTACAGGGAAGAATAGAGAGGAGATGAAACATATGGCCAATGTGCTGCAATTCCGGAAGTGCTATAAATGCAGGAAATGCAATGCTGTTGAGCGTACTGCGTTGATTCGGTGCGTAGTTACAGCCTCGAGCAGTCTGAGCCTATAGCAGTCTTAAGACTGATTTTTTTACTTCTGCGTCACCCCAACGCAGCAAGGGCTGACGCGGACATGGGCCCCACATACTTGTGCGTCAATGTGTCCGTGTACTAAACATTATGACTAAGAGCTAGTCCAAGACTCAGCTAGCCGTAACTATAATAATAACAGTAATTTTATTTAAAGAGCACTTCTTTGAAACCAGGTATCAAAGGGCTTTACATAGATAGCAAAAAAAATAAAAAATAAAATCCAATAAAAATGTTTAAAAATGTCATAATAACAATCAGCTGCTGAGTTTTAATGTGTGCTGTCTGTTCCACTGTCTCACCTGCAGGGGGCGCCCTTCTTGCCATTGAGAAAGTCATCATCTGTTCAAAGTCTGAGGTCAGAGCTAAAGAAAAAGAAGGATCGATCGGCTGACTACAGACCAGCTGCTGACCAGTAAAATACCTGATAAATAACTTGTCAATACCACCTCTGCCTTTTTAATATGTCCTGTAGCACTTTGAGATTTGTCCAGAATGTAAAGTGCGTGATAAATAAAATGCATTATTATTATTATTATTATTACTTTTTAATTATTATTATTTTACCATTTTTATTATTTTTATTATTATTATTATTATTGTTGTTGTTATTATTATTATTATTATTATTATTATTATTATTAACCATAGAGAGGCAAACATTAAACAGTTGATCCCAGCTCATGTACTCGTACTCTCTACCTGTCTATCTGTATCTGACGGTCTCTACATGTCTGCCTCGTGTCTCTATCTCTCTCCCTCTGTGTCTCTCAGGTGTATGCAGAGGTGTTTCAGTATTGAGGATGTCGGTTTTCCTTCTTCTGTCCGTTCTGTTGGTCGGGTTCTTCAGGCGTGTTCTGACGGAACGATTTTGATTGAAATCAGTCGACCTAAGGACCGAATGTTTGGATTCATCATCAGCAGAGGGAAAGGACGACCTGACTCTGGTACTGCAAATACTAGGCAAAGAGCAAAATGTTCAGTATCTACTTGATGCTTTTTACAGACAGAGGTCACAATGTGCTTTACATAGACAAGAAAAGAACAGACAATTTAAAAATGAGTTGTCATTGATCACAAGAGCCACAAATAAGCAACTAAGACAAATATTTCTGGGAGCAATGAACAATGAAATACACCATTAAGGGTGGTACAGATTATCAATGCCTTTCTTAACAAGTGTAGTGCTTAGTTTGTGTGCATAGAACTAATAGTTAATGCTAGATTAGTTTGACTAATTTATACTGATACAAATACTATTGGTACAACAATTACAATAAACACTACAACTGATACTAATACAGCAATACCAAATACCAATTTAAAAAAAAAATGCAATAATTAAATCAATATTAATAGTAATACAGATACTAGAACATGATTACATCAGATTACTTGTACTTTCTGATCGTAGTGTAAGTACTGTGTTAACAGGACTGTGTTCTGCAGGTGTCTACGTAGAGGACATGGTGGACTGTAGCACTCTGAAGTTGTACTCTGGTCTGCTTGGAGTTGGAGACGAGATCCTGGAGGTGAACGGGGAGAAGGTCGCTTGTCTCACTCTTGATCAAGTGACAAACCTGCTGATCCAAAAAACAACCACCACCATCCGTGTTCTTAGACAGCATTAAGTACCGCCATAGTGATAGGAGCAGACTGACTACCTCCAATTAGTGACTGTACATACAACTACTTCAACTACACTGTTTTAAGTTAAACTGTACCTACACTGACTGTAATAGGACTGTACCTACAGAGACTGTAATAGGACTGTACCTACAGTGACTGTAATAAAACCGTATCTACAGTGGCTGTAATAGGACTGTACTTAAAGTTACTGTAATAGAACTGTACCTACAGTGACTGTAATGGGACTGTACCTACAGTGACTGTAATGGGACTGTACCTACAGTGACTATAATAGGACTGTACCAACAGTGACTGTTATAGGACTTTACCTACAGTGACTGTAATGGAACTGTACCTACAGTGACTGTTATAGGACTGTACTTAAATTTACTGTAATAGAACTGTATCTACAGTGACTGTAATAGGACTGTACCTACAGAGACTGTAATAGGACTGTACCTACAGTGACTGTAATAAAACCGTATCTACAGTGACTGTAATGGGACTGTACCTACAATGACTATAATGGGACTGTAACTACAGTGACTGTAATAGAACTGTACCTACAGTGACTGTAATAGGACTGTACCTACAGTGACTTTAATAGGACTGTACCTACAGTGACTGTAATGCGACCGTACTTAAAGTGACTGTAATAGAACTGTACCTACAGTGACTGTAATAGGACTGTACCTACAGTGACTGTAATGGGACTGTACCTACAGTGACTGTAATCGGACTGTACATACAGTGACTGTAATAGGACTGTACCTACAGTGACTGTAATAGGACTGTACCTACAGTGACTGTAATAGGACTGTACCTACAGTGACTGTAATAGGACTGTACCTACAGTGACTGTAATAGAACTGTATCTACATTGACTGTAATGGGACTGTATGTAAAGTGACTGTAATAAGACTGTACCTACAATGACTGTAATAGGACTGTTCCCCCAGTGACTGTAATAGAACTGTACCTACAGTGACTGTAATAGGACTGTTCCCCCAGTGACTGTAATAGGACTGTACCTACAGTGACTGTAATAGGACTGTACCTACAGTGACTGTAATGGGACTGTACCTACAGTGACTGTAATGGGACTGTACCTACAGTGACTGTAATAGGACTGTTCCCCCAGTGACTGTAATAGGACTGTACCTACAGTGACTGTAATAGGACTGTACCTACAGTGACTGTAATGGGACTGTACCTACAGTGACTGTAATGGGACTGTACCTACAGTGACTGTAATAGGACTGTACATACAGTGACTGTAATGGGACTGTACCTACAATGACTGTAATAGGACTGTACCTACAGTGACTGTAATGGGACTGTACCTACAGTGACTGTAATGGGACTGTACCTACAGTGACTGTAATAGGACTGTACCTACAGTGACTGTAATGGGACTGTACCTACAGTGACTGTAATGGGACTGTACCTACAGTGACTAATAGGACTGTACCTACAATGACTGTAAGAGGACTGTACCTACAATGACTGTAATAGGACTGTACCTACAATGACTGTAATAGGACTGTACCTACAATGACTGTAATAGGACTGTACCTACAATGACTGTAATAGGACTGTTCCCACAGTGACTGTAATAGAACTTTACCCACGGTGACTGGTATAAAACTCTACCTACAGTGACCATAATGGGACTGTACTTACAGTGACAGTAATAGGACTGACTTTGTTGACAAGTCAAACTACCTGATGAAGAAGCATTTGAGGATACCTGACTGCCTGATGAGAACTTTTTATGCAGTATATTTTTTATTATTTATCGCATACATTATTACCTTTTGCAGTACTGTTTTTGCAGAAAGTATTTTAATGCTTATTCATATTTTGTGAAACCAAAGTTGATGTTTCATGTTAAATAAATCCATAAATATAAATAATCATTTGGCTTTCATATTTAATGGTGTTTGTATTTCTTTCACCGGCAGTATGCAGAAATTATTCCTCACAATTATATCCAAAGAAAGAAATATTTGTTTTTATGCAACAATGTACTTTTCTCATTAGCAACATCTTGATGAGAATGAAAATCGACAGAGGACATGCCTTTAGCAACAGTCAGCCTTTATTTGTTTCTGAACCCAAAACAAATTTAGATTCAGACATTCAACAGAAGAAGAAGAAAAAAGATCATAAAGACACAAACTTAACTCATTCATCGATCAATAACGTATTTTAACTTCAGTCATTAGTCTGTTCTGATGGTTTGATTCATGACAAGGCAACACATTACTGAGATGATATTCTAATTAATACCATTAACAAAATTATCATTTCAGGGGTCCATGATTGCTTTGTTATAATAATAACAAGAATTGTTAACTGTGTCATAGTTTTATTTTAAATCAACATGATCTCAGGATATGTCTCACTGTAACTAGCTAAATGCTGCAAAGTGCTCTGCTCATAGTGGATTAAGATGAGATAAGACTGAATCCCGCCTGTAAGATGGGATGGGATCTTACCCTGTCTTGATGTTAGGTCCTTGTTAATAATATTACAGAGTATGGTCTGGACCTGCTCTGTTTGTAAAGACTCTTTAGATAACATTTTTCTGTGATTTAGTGATGTATAAATAGAGATTGATTGATTGATATTTAAACATAAACCACAAACCTGCAGTCAGGAAAAGAAAAAACTCAAATTGAAGTATGGATTAAAAACAAAGATCGTCGTAAAACATTTGATGAAACAGGTTTTCAACCACTAGAGGGAGTTCAAAAACGTAGACAGGTGTGTAACAAGTGTGTTTTTAACCTTCTGTATTATACGATTTCCGTGCTAATCAGGGCTCTGAACTCTGGGACTTAATTTTTCAGTCAAAAACAGGAAATCATTTATTCATCATTTCATTACTAGCGGACGTACCACAGATGGTGGGATGACGTGATTGGCGGCTTTGTCCCCAGCTCATCTGCCACCTGATTTCCTGCTGGAGCATCACAATAAGAGCCTCCATGGAGTTTAGTGAAGAAAGGCTTTTACTGTGAAGCAGCAAGAGGAAGTCTGAGGTTTCAATAGTTAACAGTAGGAAATCCAAGGATCAATAAACGAACCGTTAGAGGACACAACATAAAAAATAAAACATTAAAGAATTCAGTCACTTAAATAAAACTGTAAACAGGAAGTCTTAGTGTTTTTTCAAATAGTGTTTTAGATTATTCTTAGCACAAACTCCAACATCACACTAAACAACCAGAGTGGATTAGATCTAAAGTTAACTGAGGATGCACACACATTAGATATACATTAACCAGTTTAGCTGGTTTAACTGGTTACAATAATTGAACTTGTTAAAGTGGTTAAACTGATTGGAGTCACTGAACTGGTTAAAAAGGTGATCCTAGTTAAGGATGGGAATAAACTAGTTCAACAGGTCAAAGTAATGTCTTAGTGAAGTTAAGCTGGAATTTATCTGGAGTTAGTAGTTACCTTACAGTGAAGAGATAAAAACTAAAAAGTCTAACAATTTAAAATCAGTCACACAATAATTAGACTGTTATTAGGTTGGAGGTAACGGCGTTAAAGTGGCGTTTAACTACAGTTTAGTTGTAATTAAATCTGAGTTAAATTTGAATTTAGTTAGAGTTAGGTTTGCATTTAATACAGTTAAACTGCTGATTCATGGGAGTTTAGTTGTATTTTAACTGGACTCAAACTGGAGTGTAATAGGTTACTTTCAGCCCTTGAAATTAAAAATCTACACAAACACAAACATTATTTTCAAACAATAAAACACATCAAATTTTATCCACTTGGTTTGACCTTTGAGCTCTGCCATGATTTAACAAACACTCAAAATAAACAAAAGTGCCTTTTCAGTCTGACAGTACTGCAGAGCCCTGGACACAGAAAAGTCCGTCAGTGAGTCCACTTAAGTATGGTAAAGTCCATTTAAGACTAGCAGAGTCCAGTGTAGTCTGGTAGAGTTTAGTAGAGTCTAGTAAAGTTCAGTAAATCCAGTAGACACAGCAATACTATGAGATGTGTGCTGATTGGGGAAGTCATCAATCAGAGGATGAAGAAGAGGAGAAGGACCACAAAGAGGATGGCGAGCAACACGCCGATAGCACACCATTGCCGACGGTCTGTAAAAATACAAAAATTAGAAGCTGACCGCTAACTAACTGTAAATATCTACAATTCACTATAACTGTGACAAATTATTACTTTTTTTTTAGTTATTGACTATGATTTCAACGTCTACTGATCACAAGTTCAAATACAGGGTTGTCTGCACTGTCACAAAACTGGTTTTAACTGTTGACTGAACACTGACACATTCCAGTCCATTACTGATTGAGGTAACTTGTTTAAATAAAGGTTAAAGTTCTTGTTTCCCATTACTGATAGATACTTATCACCTTTAAGAACTTTAAACTGGTCTTACAGAAACATTAAATTAGTTCAGGGCTGACACATCAGAGGTAACAATGTAAGTGTTTGCTTATCACACATTTATGTATTTAATCGTAATTGTGGTTATTTCCACTAAGGACTGCGTATATTACCACTGGTCATGTGAGACACTTTTGCAAGTTTCTTCATGACATTGTCCAGTCTGGTCTGAGAGTTGTCCACCTCGTGAGTGAAGTCATCCAACATCCTGCAAATAAACCACAAATCAACTTCACAGGTCAGACTAGGAAACTACAGATGGGCATATTACAACTTATTCACAGCAGGGGGTTATCCTGTTCATAATCCCAACTTTTTTAAATCCCCAAAATATCCGGTTCACTCTTCAAAAATATCCTGTTCACACATCCCAAAATTATCCTGTTCACATCTCAAAAATATCCTATTCACACCCCAAAAATACTCTATTCACAATCAAAAAATACCTGGTTCACACCCCAAAAGTACCCTGTTCACACCCCAAAAATATTGCATTCACAGTCCAAAAACCTTGTTCACATCCCAGAAATATCCTGATCACACTTCAATAATTTCCTGTTCACACCTCAAAAATATCTTGTTCAAACCTAAAAAGTATCCTGTTCACATCCCAAAAATATTCTGCTCACACTCCAAAAATATCTGTCTCACACTTTAAATAAAATGTTCCTAATCCAAACATTTTTAAATCCCAAAAATATCCCCAAAATATCCTGTTCTCACAATAAACACACTTTTAATGCCCAAATTTGTTGACACCTTGCACCTTTCATGTTCACAGCCCTCAGATATTCTGTTGACACCTCAAACACATTTTAGTCTTTTTTACTTGAGGTCAAGTACTCTAAAGAAGCTTTGTCTTGACTGATGCAAAATTAATTTATAGTAAACTTTAAAGATTGGAGCAACCCTCTCAGTGATGATATATAGGCTACTAATAAAAAACAGAAACAATGTATCAAAGTTGTTGATCTTACACAGATTGTTCATCTAACTCCATGCCGATCCTCTCTGACATGTTCTTTAGGACTCCGATTGTTCCTGACACAAGCTCCAGGTGTTCATCCTGCTGCTCTGCAATAAGCTAAATCAAAACACACATTACATATTAAATTTCATCAACATTTATGACCCCCATTCCCATTAAAATTTTGATTAAAAAAAGAGTCTCATGGTTCGTAAAATCAATTAAAGTAAAAAAAAAAATCAAATGGTGAAACTGAAAAATATGTTTTTTTTTATGCTGAACAAGTTTTAAAATTATTATGAAAAGCTCTAAACACCGTGGTTTGCTTCATTATGTTGAAGAGTGTCTGTACCTGCTGCTGCCCCTGCTGCTCGTCTATAAACTGGGAGTTAGCGGTTTGCAGTTGCCGGTCCAGTCGGCTGAATTTATCAGGCCCAGGCTGCCAGATTGGACCCTGAGCACCACGTTCACCGAGCAGAACCTGAATGTCACACGCATCAACCGTCAGACATTTCTCTTCTGCAACAATGAGTCCATTCAAGGACCTTCCAGGCCGACTTGAGCATTACCAAAACCTCCCAAACCCCTGCTGCTATTTACCCAACCTGGAAGGGACCCTCAAGGACTTTACTTTCATCTCAAGAATACTTCAAGGACATAATATGAACTTCCGGGACCTGTGTTGTTTCATGAGTCCATCAGAGGTCTTTGATGGGTCCATGAAAGTCTGTAGAACTTTTTGGCTCCTTGAGGAGGTTCTAAATTTAAGGGTTTATGCCAGGAAGAATTTCTAGGTCTTCCAGGAGGTTTTTGGTAGTTATTGATTGAGTTGTACTTTAAGTCAGATCGGATCCAATGACCCAATGTTATAACTGTGCTTGTGTACATCAAGAGTTTGTGTCCATCAAGAGTGTGCGTGTACTTCAGGAGTGTGTGTCCATCAGGAGTTTGTGTCCATCAAGAGTGTGTGTGTACTTTATGTGTGTGTGTACTTTATGAGTGTGTGTACTGTATGAGTGTGTGTTACCTGTTTGTTCTTCCTGTCTGAGGCAGCAGTGGGACTTGACATTTGTTCCTTCATTTCCTGAAACAGACAGACAGATCTGTATCTACAGTTCGATGGGAGCAGTGTGAAGAATAAGTAGAGGGGGTGTCAGGGTCGAGAGTTATGGTGCATGCACTGCATATGATGCCTCTGTTGTTATCAGACAGGTTGGATGTGGGGAAGCGGATGACTTTGGTGGCACTGTTTTTGATGTGTGTGAGGTTGTTTATATTCGGGATAGTTAGCATGTTGTAGTAACAGGGGGAACAGTACAGAAGAATGGGCTGCATAATGCTTTTGTAAAGTAACAGCAGAAGATGGGGGCAACAGAAAGGGCTCTCAGTTTATGGATGGCAGTATTTGTTGGCTTTAGTACAGGCAGTATTTGTTGGCTTTAGTACAGGCAGTATTTGTTGGCAGCATTTGTGTGTCCAATATATCTGAAGCACTCCACTATCTCGACAATTTCACTGTTGATGTGGACGGCCAATCAAAGGGATTTGTCAGATTAACCTCCAATGAACATGCTTTAAATCAAATTGGCCAATCCAAGTCCTGTGATGCTATTGATCACTGAAACACAAAATTTCATGTAACCCCCCCCCCAATAGCCTTCAGGAGAAGATGTCTTTGACAGGTGAGTTCTACACAAAGTTATGACTCTACCTTGACGGTCTGTCTGGTACTGCTGATGAAGGCTTTCCTCTTCATCAGCTCTGCAGTGTCCAGGTTAAACTTCTTTGGGTTGGACTCTACGATGCGTTCACAAACAGTTAAGAAAAACATTCATTTAAAAAAGTTCAGACTTAGGCACAATCGATTGTTCAAAGGATATTGATTGTCTCGTCCAGGTCCTCCAGGTCCCACTCGATGGAGCGAAGACTATTTCTCAGCTCATTGGTTGTCCAGTCCATTTCCTCCTTGGAGGCTCCGCCCCCCTCTTGCAGCAGTTCCCTCCATCTATGATGGAGGCTCTGTGCTGCATTCACTGCCTTGAGAACTTCCCTGTCCACAGAAAAATAAATACATAAAAAAATGTATATATATATACACACACACACACACACACACACACACACACACACACACACACACACACATCTATCTATCTAACAGAAAATCCAAAAGTTGAAATGAAATATCTAATTTTTAAAATACATATTTCCGTTTTTTCCGTTTTTTTCAATGGTACCTGTTTGTAATGCAGTACCCCACTAGGTACATATAACGTATAGTGTATTCTATCATACACCAGACATTTCTAAAAGAAAAAAGTTTTTTTCTGAAAAGTAAAATAAGAAAAAATCTTTAAATTTATAATTGTTCTCATTTCCCTTTCAAGCTGTCAGAGTCCCCCACACCAACATCAACAGATGTTTATATCTGGGTGTGAGTACATACAGCCTTCATTTGTCAACAAGCAATCACAGAATGGTGGGACAAACTTAAACACAGACTTCCAGTGACACAGTACAGAAAATCAGTGATATGAGATGTGCTCTGTCACTTGATAGGATGGTTGCCTTGGATATGAGGAGAGGGGGCCAGGTGGGACACATGAGTATACACACACCCAGACCACCTCCATATGTGGACTGAGTGATGGGATCTTTGAGTGTGTCTACACCTGTAGGTAAGGCTGTTCACCTATGATTACATCATGTAACCGCATGTTGACACAAGGTGTGAACGGGGTCTTAGACTAAGCTTACATAGACAGGTCACTGTCATCACTGTCTAAATGGTGTAAGTAATATTATTGCTCCTCTCCTGTAAGTTAAGGAAGTAGAAAAAATATCAGATAACCTTTCAAAACAATGCTCTCCAAAACAGCATCCCAACCGCAATCTTTACTCTAACTATAACCGTAACGATTACTATATAGATAACCTTAAACCCAACCATAACTATAACTACAATCATGAGCATAACCCTTACTAAAACTATAACCCTGACTATGATCATAATCCTAGCCTCAACAATAACTATAGCATCACTTAACCCTTACCCTTCATATAACAATAACCCTAACTATAAACATAATCATTACTATAAAGATAACACTAAACCCAACCATAACTATAACTACAACCATGAGCATAACCCTTACTAAAACTATAACCCTGACTATGACTATAACTAGCTTAGGAACCTGTTGATTATTACGAGGGACAGCCTCTTTCAAAGCCATCATAAGCTCCTGTTAGCTTCATGTTGATTTTTGTAAGGGACAGCTTCTCTCAAAACTAATATAAGAACCTGTTTAACATTATTATTATTTTGTTGATTATCGTAATAAGCAGTCTCCCTCAAAGTTAGCATTAGCTGCTGTTTCCATCGTGTTGATTGTTATTATAAAAAGCCTCTCTCAAAGCTAGCATTAATTCTTAACAGCAGTATGCTGATTAATGTTATAATCAGTTCCCCTAAAGGCTAACATTATTTGTTAGCAGATTGTTTATTATTGTTATAAACAGCTCCCTTAAAAGGCTAACATCATTTGTTGATTGCCGTTATAAACAGTCTCCCTCTAAGCTAGCATTAGCTTGTTAGCTCCGTATGAACGGTTCTGACCCTTTAACGACGAAGAACGGGTCTTCCATGGACATCTTTCCGGTTTAGTTGGGGCGCAGCTCCATCACACGTGGTCTTAAATCCGGATCCGTTGGGACTAGCCGAACCGTGATCGGTTTTTATCCCTGGTAAAACTTTATTTCGGGCCAGACTCGTTTATTTTGACCCATCGGTGCGGCGGCTTCTCACCCCGCTTTGTTTACATGCAGCACCGGAAGTGACGTAATGACGTAACAAAGGGCTGTGTCTGGACCATAGACTGTATAAAATGACCTGGACAACTCAGCAGCACTTTTGCAAAAACGATACAGAAACTATTCCCTATTACTATTTTATACAGTCTATGACTATTCCTCGCCTTTTTTAAAAAAAAAGTGAACTATCCAGGGGCTGAGCTGGACTCTCAGCGCAAAGGGAGCAGAGCATCCTCAAGGGGCCCTTCTGATAGTCAAATTCACAACTCTAAAACAGCAGGTATATTGTCTCCCCTACTTATAAATAAAAAACACAAATTCTCACTTATTGATCCAACACAGCCCATAAAAGGCAACAGGTTGCGTGTATATATATATAGTTCCCAACCAGTGTCACTGATGCTGCCTGAAAACTACAGTTTCCTCAGGAGAAGTCAAAGGAAGCTTCAAAGTGTTCCTATTCAGGTTTTTTCATGAAGTGAAGTATTCAAGTGCTTCTATGTGTGCACCTCTTTTCTACATACTCATTTTCATCCTCCGTTATAAACTCTCCTCTCTCTCAGGAGTTTAAACCCAAAGTCGAGAAACTTTTCCTATACATTCTTCAAGAACCAAACTGGCCTCCTCTAATCCCAGAGACAGTGACGGGTTTATCTCAGAGGGTCTCTACTGTTCATAGATTTAGTTTGAGAAAATAGACGTTTTTTTATGCGAAATCTGACATTTCTCCCAACTTTCCACCTAGTGAAATATTCTCAGTTGGGTCTTTAATATGCAGAAAATGAAAACTGGTGAAGATGAAAAAAGATGCAGACTTTTTCAGAATGTGAATATCTTCTATGCATCATATTCATGCTATGCACCAGTCTGATTTTGCCTCTCCTGGTTAAAAATTTAACTCAGCTCAGCTTTGCTCGATGGCTTGTCAGCTGATCAACAGTGCATGTACTGAAATTAAGCAGACACTGAAATGTGGAATTCCTTGCATGTAGAGACGCTGCTTTAAGACAAATTAGGAGGTTGCTGGCTAGGCTGATTTTACGATACTCTAGAAAATCTCTCTATTTTTCACAGGTACGCTTATCAGTCTTTCTTCAGGAGTTAAATTTGTGAATATTTGTGCAAACCTCTTAAAAAAGAAACACCAAAAAATGTATCGTTGAACAGACGTGTGCTCTCTTCAGCAAAGCATAATGGGAAACCTGAGCTGAATATTAAACATATTTCACATTCACCTCTTTAACTTGCAGATGACGTCACTAGTGGTTCACAGGGGGAATAATGCAAAAAACGACGGAAACATTGGATCGCGAACCTGCGTTTGCGGTCCGGAGGAGCGGAGTCAGATAATGCCCGTGTGCATAGTGACCACTTTGTCCAAGGTAAGTTAAAGTACTATATATATATGCTGTATATATGTCAATGTTTAAGTAGCTAACTTCTTCCATATTTTGTAATGTAACGTTTTTCCCATCTTTCATCTGCTGGAGTTTTTAGGGTTAGGGTTAACCCAACATGGCTCATAAGCATCATGGGAAATATTAGGTTATGGTGTTCGTGCGACTAATTTCTTGTTACTTTTTCATTTAAAAAATGGACTTCCCTGCTGCTGGTGAACTATGCAACATGAAATGTCAATAAACATTGTGAATGTATGTTTCAAATGTATGTTTTGTCTTTCTTTCAGTAGCTGTTGATATTTTGCTGTGTGGGAGGCATGAGTGGAAAACAAATAAAATGGACTTCTCCTTTCAAACCTCTGGTACTCAGTTTAGAATTTATTTCAACATATCGGTAACAAGAGGAAATTTAAGCATCAAACACTTGATTTCCTGCATTATATATATATATAGAGTATTTATGTGACCATTTGTGTTGGAGATATAATCATTTAAAAGGAAAACACATAATTATTGATACACAACAAACACAAAAATGAACTCCCATGATGCTCAAATTCTAGATTTAATCTTAATTTCATGAGTTTATTTGGGGGTAGGCTTTACCCTTTCAACCTTAAAAATGAAAATAAAGACAGTGTGATACCTGTGCAACATAAATACTACAAAAAAGGAAAAATGATGGACCAGAAAGGCAAAGTTAAAGCCTACCCATCGCAGTGGATTCATCTATGCTGCAGCCGCACCCATAAATGAATGATACCCACAATCCCGAAATCGTTATTTAAGAATTTGTGGTACAGTTTAGAAAATTACGATGCAAATGCTCTGCGCTGTGGTCTTAATTAGGCAAGTAAATTAAGATGGCAGATTAAGGCTTTCATTTGTAGGGTTAGGGTTACGGTTACGGTTATGGTTAGGATTAGGGTTATGGTTAGGGTTAGGGTTAGGGCTATGATTAAGGTTAGGGTTAGGATTAGGGTTATGGTTAAGGTTAGGGTTAGGACTAGGGTTAGGGTTAGGGTTAGGGTTAAGATTAGGGTTAGGGTTTAGGGTTAGGGTAAGGATTAGGGTTAGGGTTAGGATTAGGGTTATGGTTAAGGTAAGGGTTAGGACTAGGGTTAGGGTTAGGGTTAGGATTAGGATTAGGGTTAGGGTTAGGGTCAGAGTTAGTGTTAGGATTGGGGTTAGGTTTAGGATTAGAGTTAGGGTTAGGATAACTTTAGGGTTAGGGTTAGGGTTAGGGTTAGGATTAGGGTTAGGGTTAGGGTTAGGATTAGGGTTAGGGTTAGGGTTAGGGTAAGGCTTAGGGTTAGGGTTAGGGTTAGGATAAGGGTTAGGGTTAGGGTTAGGGTTAGGGCTAGGATTAGGGTTAGGGTTAGGATTAGGGTTAGGAGTTGGGGTTTGGGTTAGGATAAGGGTTAGGGTTAGGGTTACGATTAAGGTTAGGGTTAGGATTAGGGTTAGGGTTAGGGTTAGGGTTAGGATTAGGGTTAGGATTAGGATTAGGATTAGGGTTAGGGTCAGAGTTAGTGTTAGGATTGGGGTTAGGTTTAGGATTAGAGTTAGGGTTAGGATAACTTTAGGGTTAGGGTTAGGGTTAGGGTTAGGGTTAGGATTAGGGTTAGGGTTAGGATTAGGGTTAGGGCTAGGATTAGGGTTAGGGTTAGGATTAGGGTTAGGAGTTGGGGTTTGGGTTAGGATTAGGGTTAGGGTTAGGGTTAGGATTAGGGTTAGGGTTAGGATTAGGGTTAGGGTTAGGGTTAGGATAAGGGTTAGGGTTAGGGTTAGGGTTAGGATTAGGGTTAGGAGTTGGGGTTAGGATTAGGGTTAGGGTTAGGGTTAGGATTAGGGTTAGGGTTTGGCTTAGCGTTAGGGTTAGGATTAGGGTTTGGCTTAGCGTTAGGGTTAGGATTAGGGTTAGGAGTTTGGGTTAGGGCAGCATGGCTGCCATGCTGACCAATCAAGAAAAAGTTCTGCTGTGAGCAGAGCTGGGGCTGAGCACTGTGAGAGCTAAGCAGCGAAAGGAAAAAACTGGGAGCCGGCCCTCTCTCGATGCGAGCCGGCTCTTCTGATTCGCTATAAAGCATCAGCTCTCAGAGCCGCAGCTTTTGATCATGAGGTCTTTTTCCTTCTCTATATGATTCCCGGCCCTGAGATGCATATACAGCGCAGAATTAAATGCTGCCTTGGTCAGGAATCGAGCCGCACACTCCATCTCCCCTGCATGTATTCCACTGACCACAGGACCAACCTTTAAAAGGAAAGTGGAGGTTCGGCCGGCTCTTCAACCCGGGCCTTACTCCCTAACCCTAAACCTAGACCTAATCATAACCCTAACCCTAATCATAACCCTAACCCAATGGCGGAGCTGGACTCACAGCGCAAAGGGGGCGGAGTATCCTCAAGGGGCCCTTCTGATAGTCAAATTCACAACTTTAAAACAGCTGATATATTCTTCTCCTTAATATTGATTTGTTTGTAAATGTTTGAATTATTTAGCAGTGTACCTTTACGTGGGCATACGTTGAACATGGTTGTGATTTGCACACCTCAGCTTAAAGCATTTCATGGGCCCATCTTTAAACATAAGATAAATAATCTTGAATGGTCATGCCATGTGCGTTTTCAGGTGTGTTAGTGTGTATATGGATTTCTGGGGATTATTAACCGAACGACAACAGGAGGTTGCTTTAAATTGAAAATAGATGTGTGTTTGAGAATGTTTATTAATTACAATACCGACTGTGGACAGAGACAGACATCGGCTGTTCTGGTCCTGTCAAAAAAGTTGCTCAGTAGGTGGCCCCTGCTGGCCGTGGTCCCTGGGGCAGCCGCACCCTCTACCCACGTGGTTGCTCCACTTATGGAACTATCCAAAAGATTCTGGAAAGACATAGAATCTCATTTTTTCTCTGCTGCTTATAATGTATATTCTCTGAAACTCAAAGATGTTGTTTGTTACTATGATAACAAGGAAAATATTGCTCTTGAACATGGCATAAACTTCATTATACTAAATGCCAAGTTTTTCATTCACAAACAGAAATTCTCAAAGTCACTTCCAAAAGTTTTTAATTTTCCTTCTAGAATTCAAGTCCCTTATTAAATAATTTATTTTAGTCAATGACAAAAAATGCATCAAATTAATCTTGAATAATTAACTTTAAAAAAAAGTACACCTCAGCAGGATTGAGTGGGTATATGAATATTTATTGTATTAATCAAACAGAAAACAGCCCACTGTGAATCAACATTTCAAAGAGAATTACTCCAAAGTAACTCAGTAATATGTTGATTGACAGTGCTGGTTACTACTGGGTCAATAATTTAAGATTTTGAATCAGGTATTATTTGTTTGTATCATTCTCTGCATGCTGTAAGCTGATCTTCATTAGTAAAGCTCATTGCTGCAGTCCTGCGGTGTTGAGGATAGGCCTGCTACCTTTCAATCTGACGGTTCTGGGTTCAAATCCCACTATGGGCTTCCAATGTGAGATGGAAATGAAACAGTTTCCTCACAATATGGTGAAGATATGATTTTAAACTACTACAAAAAAATGGGGAAATAAAAATGCTTAAAGACACAAGCATGGGCAAGCAGCTCTATGGTGTGGTGTTCAGGGCTGCTGCCTTTCAATGCAAGGGTATTGGGTTTGTATCCTGGTGCGGACTGTCCTTGGGACCTGTGCAGTTATTGACCTAACTTTTGTTTTTACACCACTACTCTCTGGCCTTTTAATTGCCCCACAGGGATAAATAAAGTATTTAAAATTGAATTGAATTGAATGAACATTCGGTTGATATACCACAGCTGTTTGCAGCTCCTATCTATAGACACAAAAAGACCAGTAGAATATAACAGTATAGAATAGAACAGAATAGAATAGAATAGAATAGAATAGAATAGAATGTACTTTATTGATCCCCCAAGGGGGGAATTCAGGTGTTGGGCAGATACAATTATAGAAATCCCATAAAACAAGTAATTCAGGTGTCTGTCGGATCATCTTCAGCTTTATATTTTTTTGCACTGTCTACTTTGCTACTGTGACACTTGAATTTCCCCGTTGTGGGACGAGTAAAGGACTATCTTATCTTATCTCATCTCCCATTGGCTAGAGAGCTATGAAGCCCCATGGCTGCAGGGATGAATGATTTTCTGTATCTCTCAGTCCTGCAGCGCAGAGAGAAGAGACGTCCACTGCTGCTGTTTCTCTGGTCCACGAAGAAGTTGTGAAGTGGATGATCTGGGTAATTTAGAATCGCCTTTGCTTCTTCTGTGTGCATCTCTCTACCACAGCCCCCAGTGAGTCCAACCTGGTTCCAATCACAGTGCCAGCTTTTTTCACTAGTTTGTCCAGTCGCCTCGCATCCTTGTGTTTTATACTGCTTCCCCAGCAGACTGCAGCATAGAATAACCCACTTGCCACCACAGACTGATAAAACATCTGCAGCATCTTTCTTCAGATTTCTAAGGATCTGAGCCTCCTTAAGAAAAAGAGGCGGCTCTGCCCCTTCCTGTAGAGTGCATCTGTGTTAAGGGACCAGTCCAACTTGTTGTCCAGGTGTACACCTAGAATCATACACCAAGAATACACACATAGAATTCTTTATCAAAACAGAATATAAACATTATGTTTCTAAACATTTATATTACTTTTTAACCCAGCTTGAGTAGAAAAGGCTACTCCAGCACAGTAGGTGGCGATCCCACAGTGTTACAATGGTGGGGCCCTCCAACCCCCAACATGGGGCAGGAGGGCACAAAGTGGAAAATCTCGCGTTACCTCTTGGGTTATCTGAGGATGAAGAGGGTAATCTCGCGTTACTGCTCCAGTGTTATCTGAGGATGAAGAGGGTAATCTCGCGTTACTTCTTCAGTGGTATGTGAGGATGAAGCGGGTAATCTCGCGTGACTTCACTCAGAGTGGGTTTGTTGCTGGTGTGTGGAGCGGAGAGCTGCATCAATTTAAAGAAAAGCTGCTTTTTCCTCACAGCCGCTTTGTGATTTTTGTAAAACGACCTTGGATTTAGGACAGCGTCAGACTTGTCCTTCACCTGTTCCCTACCTGTCCGCTGTAGCTTCAGGTAAGAGTGTTAAAGCTGAAGCAGTGTTAGCTCCCGCGTTAGCCACAGTGAGTCTTTGTGTGACCGATGCTGAGAAGTAGCTAACCTTAGCATGTTGTTAACATTTTCTTCCTCTCAGAAGTAATTCATACAAACATTTACAGGTTCTGTTGTTTACCTTTCCACGAGCTGTAGCAGATTTACACCGCATGTCATGCCTAACCGGTCTGAACCCGCTACAGCTACGACCGAAAACGAACACCATCGATCTTTGCCGACCATTCCCGACGTTGACCGAGTGTTGCCGAGCTCTCAGTAACAGTTATCTGTTTGTTTCAGACGCAGAGAGTCTCATGGCGCTCCGACGAGGACACATCCGGTACCTGAAGGTGAGTTTGATCTAATGTGTCTTTTAAAGTTTGACTTTATCTTAACCCCCCTGTTATGTTCGTTTCTCTGGAACAGCAATAATGTTCCTGGGTCAATTTGACCGGGGGCATATTCAATTATCCAAAAGTGTCAGAACCCAAAAAATCAAAATACACATTTATTTAAAATCTCATTTTTAACTCCATTACTAACCATTTAAATCAAGAATTAGTCCATTGGTGTTCTTTAATTCTCACAGATCATGGTTCAATGAGGACAACTCACTCATTTTTCATTACAATTAATGTAAAAACGTTTTTAATGCACATTGGAAAGCCCTATATATAAATACAAGTTTTACATGACATAGATTTTTGTTTATTTCATTTTACATTTTGAATTTTATTAATGAATAAAGGCATAAGTTTGAATAATGTATGAAAAATGAATTGTTCTGAACACGTCGGGGGTCGGGGAATCTGTGGACTGAACAAAGTTAGACATTTAGGTTCTCCTCAGTGAGCCTTCAATGCATCTGTGCGCGTGCGTGAGTGTGTAAATACACAGGCATGGCTAAATATATAGATACCTTTAATGTATAAGAAACATATTAATTTGTCATGCTTTACAAAAAGAGATTTCAGTTGGAGATGTAGAACAAAGAGGAGCTCTCATACATTGTCAGTGTTTGATCTTAAAAAAGTGGGATGTTTATTTTTAAGTACATGTTCTGTATTTTAAAGGGATGGTCGTCTTTTCTGGGGGGTTTTTGCAGTGTGGATGTTTGAGGTTCTTGTCAACATTAAGTGTATTACACTCAGATGATACCGCTCAGTTTTAAAAACTTCCAGAGAACCAGAACAGAATACTATCAACCTCTGCAGACAGTCGGCTCTACCACATCATTATGGTCATTTTAACAAACTCAAACCAAACAGTTACATCAGCGTGAGTGCATGTTAATTTAAAAAAATCTTTCAGCCCATTACTTGGCTGTCAGAAAGACGTTTTTAATGCACATTGGAAAGCCCTATATATAAATACAATAGTTTTACATGACATAGATTTTTGTTTATACTATGTTACATTTTGAATTTTTTTTTTTTATGAAGTGATGTTGATAAAGTAACCTCTTCTGTCGCATACAGATTTGTATGGTACATTTAGCCTGTTTTGAAGGCATATATTGCCTAATATAGACTTCAAAAAGGGCCAGTTTGACCCGTAATGTAACAGGAGGGTTAAAGTGTGAGTCGCAGGTAAATTGTTTTACACCATAATCCCATAATTTCACCTGCAAATACATGCTGAGAAAGTTCATATCTGTTTTTGTGTGTTATACACTTCATACAGGTGCACAATTATAAGATAAAGTGGTTGTTTTTGGTTATGTTACTAAAAAAAAACAAAAAAAACCCCGTTTTTTCCTCTCATGATGGCATCATGTGACGTCACACCGAGGACACCTTTGCCTCCCTCAATGTGAAATAGTGGAGTCTGAAAATACTGGAGGATAACTACAGACTGAACGGACAAACTAAGATAAAACTTTATTCATAAGAATGATGATTCCTCGACAGTTCTACTTACATCAGTTAAAAATAAGGACTAACCCGTCTTATATTAGAAACAATCTGATGAAAAATATATACATAGACAATCTTAACCGTATTGTCTGCTAACATAAAATAAAATAATACTCTCTGTGTGCCTTAATGGTTGTTTTTTGTGTGTTTGTGTCGCAGGTGTGTGAGGTGCAGTCGTCTCAGAGCGATGTTGGGCCACACACCCCTAAAGGAGGAGCTGCAATGGTGACATTTTTATATGATTGGCTGAAATAATTATTGCATACTGTACATAATTTGATCCTGAAGTTGTTGCATTGTATGAGGTGTGTCAGGTGAGAAGATGAAGTCTTTAAAGTGCGCTTGTGTGTTTTCAGGAGCTGTACAATAACGGGTACAGCGAGCATATTATGGAGGATGAAGATGCCAGAACCAACCTGATTGTAAACTACCTTCCTCAAAGCATGAGCCAGGATGAGCTGAGGAGCCTTTTCAGCAGCGTGGGCGATGTTGAGTCGGCCAAGCTGATCCGCGACAAGGTGGCAGGTAAAAACAATACAATATTAATAAAGTTCTACCGTAGACTTGTGAAGCACTAAAGTAGTACTAAAGCAGGACTAATGTAGCACTAAAGCAAGACTAATATAGTACTAGAGAAGAACTAATGTTGTACTAAAGCAGGACTAATGAAGTCCTAAAGCAGGACTAATGAAGTCCTAAAGCAGGACTAATGAAGTCCTAAAGCAGGACTAATTTAGCACTAAAGGTTCAAGATTCAATTTACTGTCATTCAATCATGTTAAAAACAGGAATTAACTAAAAATTTTACTCGGGTCCAGCAGCTTACAAAATAAATAAGCTAAAAATAAAAATAGACCCTATAAAAAAATAGAATATATAAATACATAACCTAAAAGCCTATAGTAAATGAATAAAAAAAACAGCATGTTAAAAAGAAAACTGCAGTTGTATTTGCATGTTGTATTTGCATGCTGTCATAGCAGTAAAGTGCAGAGGACAGTATTGGGTATATAGTTCACAAGGCAGGACTAATCTAGTACTAAAGAACGAGAGTACGAGAGAGTACGAGAGAAGAACTAATGTAGTACAAATCAGGACTAATGTCTTATTAAAGTAGGACTAATGTAGGAGGTAAGCTAGACTAATGTCTTACTTAAACAGGACTTATGTAGTACTGAAGCAGGATTTATTTAGTCCAAAAGCAGGACTAATGTAGTATGTAAGCTTGACCAATGTAGTACGTAAGCAGGACTAGTGTAGTGCGTAAGCAGGACTTATTTAGTACTAAAGCATGTCTTATGTCTTACTAAAGCAGGACTAATGTGGTACCAAAGCGGGACTAATGTAGTACTGAAATAGGACTAAAATACTTGTGCATTAGTTTTGCGATGTTACAGCAGAAGACAGCTGCTGAGAGCTTTTCTCACAACACTAACCTGTACTTTATCAGTTCTTGGTGCTCAACGCTCTGATGTAGTACTGCAGTTCTACTGAGTACCATGCCTGAGTACTGTATATCTGTGCACCAGGTCTGGGTACTGCTGTACCAATTGGCAGACACAGTAATGCTGCAGTATTACCTGCGTACCGTCAGTGCTGTTGGAGTAGTTTGTACGGATATGAAGCTCAAGGTTTGATGGGTAACTTAATACTAATACTTTGAGTAACAAACATTGAGTTAACCCAGTCTACCTCTTTGCATTAGTCTGTTGCTGTAGTATTAATAGTAGTAACATCTCTGCAGTAGTTGTAGTACTTTTTGCAGTATTTTCTGTGTGCTCTTGTCTTTTTCTGCAGCACTTTTATGTTTTTTGTTTTTATTTTCATTTTTCAACGAGATGCTGATTTAACAAGTCTGTTTTTTTTTCAAGAACATTTCTGTGATATCAAACTGATTTTTTTGAACTGTTCTTTGTAACATTTTGTTATTTTTCACACCAGGTGTAGTGACCACTGTTTCACAGGTATCTGATGGTCATTTATTTGACTGTACAGAGCAATAATCTTATTTACATATTTAATATTTCTAGAGCAAACATTTGTATTTTGTTATTTTTTGATACAAACAAACTGTAAATGTTAACATTTTATCCTTAATGAGATGAGTCCTTTTGTTTTTAACATTTAAAATTGATTTAATGCCATTTGGAAAATGTTTAATTGTTTTCACATTTATTTTTCTTCAGGATTTTAAAATGTTTGTAAAGTTTGAATAATGTATGAAAAATGAATTGTTCTGAACACGTCAGGGAATCTGTGGACTGAACAAAGTTAGACATTTAGGTTCTCCTCAGTGAGCCTTCAATGCATCTGTGCGCTTGCGTGAGTGTGTAAATACACAGGCATGACTAAATATATAGATACCTTAATGTATAAGACCTACAAATGAATATAACATATTCATTTGTCATGCTTTACAAAAAGAGATTTCAGTTGGAGATGTAGAACAAAGAGGAGCTCTCATACATTGTCAGTGTTTGATCTTAAAAAAGTGGGACGTTTATTTTTAAGTACATGTTCTGTATTTTAAAGGGATAGTCGTCTTTTCTGGGGGGTTTTGCAGTGTGGATGTTTGAGGTTCTTGTCAATATTAAGTGTATTACTCTCAGAGGATACCGCTCAGCTTGACCCCTTAGTTTAAAAACTTCCAGAGAACCAGAACAGAATACTATCAACCTCTGCAGACAGAGTCGGCTCTCCTACGTCATTATGGTCATTTTAACAAACACAAACCAAACAGTTACATCAGCGTGAGTGCATGTTAATTTAAAAAAATCTTTCAGCCCATTACTTAGCTGTCAGAAAGCCCAATTGTTTTTTAAAACACAGACGTGTACCTACACATGCAGTGCACCGATCAGCTGTTTACGTCTGCAGCTTCAAAGAGACAAAATACAACCAAACTAAAACCTGAGTGATTCTGACAGCGACATTGACACGCTGTTTACTTTGGACACAAGAGGACACTTTTATGAACTAGTTTACAGAGGAAGAAGAGACTCAACTGACCAAACGAGAGAAGGGGGAAATCTCTGTGCTAACTGGAGAGCAGTTACCTGGTGGTGAAGGTGTGTAAACTATTAGCCCATGAACCCAGAAAGCTCCTGCTGTCAGGAGTGGCACTTGGTAACAGCAGTACTTCGGGACCTTTCTGAATCAGAGGATACCATCTAGAATTCCCTGCCTCACTGAACACCACTATATTACCTACTTTCTTCAATTTTCCGAAGTAACATCAGAAAAGCTGAATGGAAGTGCGTTTTTTTTCTTCCTTTTTTAGCTCTCATTGTTTTTTACAGCGTAATGGCAAAACCAATGGTCCACACCATATGTTAACCATATCACAATACACTGTGTTAGCTGCTGAAGGGAACACTAAGCTGAAACACTGCAGTGCTTAAAGTTATCTCAGACTGAGAAATATCAAAATTCATAATGCATCAGCGACTCGCACATCACAGACCTGAACAGCTGATCAGCGCGCTGCAGGTGGAGGAACACCTATGTTTCACATTCATGAGAACTGCAAAAACTTAGCGTCTTTCTGTAGGCAAAGTAAAGTGCTGAAAATGTTAGTAATAGAGCATACACTCACTCTGACATCACTGTTTGGTATGATTATGTTGAAAGATCTAAATGACATGTTAGAGCTGATGCCGTCTGAGGTTGATGGTTTAGCTTCTGTTCGGATTCTCCAGCCTGTTTCCTTCAGAGGGGCCAAGCTGCCCGGCGCCCCTGTGGGTAACACTCTTACTATTGACAAACACCTCATACAACCAGACTTAAAAAAAAAAAAACTGTCTCGTTTTAAAAACTGAAAAAAGAGGTCTCACTTTAAGTTTTTATTATTCAAAGAATTGAAAGAGAGCTCTGACTTTGATTTAATTTTTGTGTTTGAAAATCTAATTTAGGAGGTCTCACTGAGTCATATTTCAGTACTTAAATATATTCTGTTGTCTTGGGGTTTCTTGGTTTGTTCAGAACAACTGTCTGTTTTCAAACACTGTGAATTTTTTCTGTTTTTTTATCAGTATGTGAATCTCCAGGATGTGTGGCTTCTTTAACAGAGAGTTTTGTTATTTTATTTTGTTGTTTTCCTTTGTGTTTCTCTAGGCCACAGTTTAGGTTACGGCTTTGTTAACTTTGTTAACCCTAGTGATGCAGAGAGGGCTATCAGTACCCTCAATGGCCTGAGGCTACAGTCTAAAACTATCAAGGTAAAGTGCAAAAGGTGCTCTTTGATTTTCCTGTCTCAACTGATAGATGTGTTATGTTCCCTGGACAGTAGAGGGCGCTCTCTCCTGCAAACTGTCTGATGGATGAAGGTATTTTTTTTAATTCTGCTGTCATGTTTTTATTTTTTTCTGACTCCGTAAATTACTCTTAGCCTGTTTTTTGAAGTCTACACTTGTCAACACTGAATCTGTGAATTTTCTTCAGTTCAGTGTGACGATGTGCCAAGCTTTTGTTTTCATAAATTTATGCTTTTCTTTTGGACAAGTGTGTAATGTTCTGAGCCTGTTTGAATACTTTGATATTTTATTTCTTATTTATTTCCTTTTTTGTTGTTGTTTTTTTTTTGTTTTTGTTTTTTTTGGGGTGTGGGAACAAATATGGAAAGTATTTTTTTATTTGAATATTTAAAGATATTAAATTCTCTGGATTTTATTTACAAACTTGATGTAAATATACTTGTATTTTGTCCAGTGTTTATTTTTTTTATTTACTTTAATCATTTCTGAATGTCATGGTGACAGATTGAACACTTCCTGTTATCTCCCTGCAGGTTTCGTTTGCACGGCCGAGTTCGGATACAATCAAAGACGCTAACTTGTACATCAGCGGGCTGCCGAGGAACCTTAGCCAGACTGACCTGGAGGACATGTTTGCTCGCTTTGGACGCATCATCAACTCCAGAGTGCTGGTCGACCAGGCCTCAGGTACTGCACACTCTGTTACGGCCCTCATTCATCAAACGTGTCTACAACCAGGAATGGTCATTTCCACACTAAGATTGGCATTTATCAATCTTGACGCGGGCTGAGGTTATGCTCAAATCCAGCGCCAGGTCTCAGCTCGGGTAAGCAAGTTTTCTTGTCGGAGTGGAAACCTGTGCAGCAAATAAATTTGTCTGTGGCAGAGAATTAGATCATATTAGTGCAGTGCATTTTTTAACAGAGTTTCACAAAATAATATTTAGATAGTCAAATTTGATATGACACCTCAAATGTATTTTATATTTCACTCTGCCTCTCCCAATCCCTATAAAATACATCTATTTAAATGATTTGTTTTCAGCCGACACATTTATCAACACTTGATCATGTGCACGCTGTGATTTGTCCAGATAAGCACGTTTCACAGATTACACGTGAACCCTGTCTTACCCTGATATCTGCCCTGGTATTTACACCAGATTGATGAATGAGGGCCAATATGACCAATAACAGTCATCCTGTGTTCAGATATCTCACTTAATTTAATATTTAACCTCACTGGCGGCTCAGGTATGTCCCGGGGCGTTGCCTTCATCCGATTTGATAAGAGGGCAGAGGCGGAAGACGCTGTCAAACACCTGAACGGCCACACCCCTCCTGGAAGCTCTGAGCCAATAACAGTCAAGTTTGCTGCCAACCCCAATCAAGCTAGGAACTCCCAGATGGTGTCACAGATGTATCATGGCCAATCGAGGCGCTATGGAGGACCTGTCCATCACCAGGCCCAGAGGTTCAGGTAAGCTCCCAAAACCTTTTTTTTTAAACTCCTGGTGTTTTCTATTCCAGCGAAAATAAAAATTCTGGATATTTTATCGTTGTAAAGCTTGTGGCATTAAAAAGTACATATCAATTATTCTGACGACCTTAGGAGAGACTGTGGCCATCTTTAATTAGGATACGGTCACTGACTTCGGTTAGAATAATTTCAACATTAATAAGATTTCTGTTTCCTGTTACTCACCTAGGGGTCATGCTATAATCTGATTGGCTGTTTATGGCATGTCTTTCCTGTTTTTCTACAGGTTTTCTCCAATGAGTGTGGATCACATGAGCGGGGGAGGAGGAGTCTCAGGGAGCTCGTCCTCCGGTTGGTGCATCTTCATTTATAACCTGGGTCAGGACGCAGATGAGGCTATCCTGTGGCAGATGTTTGGACCATTCGGCGCCGTCATCAACGTGAAGGTGATCCGAGATTTCAACACCAACAAGTGCAAAGGGTTTGGCTTCGTTACCATGACGAACTACGAGGAGGCCGCAATGGCGATCCACAGCCTGAATGGGTACCGGCTGGGAGACAAAGTCCTGCAGGTGTCCTTCAAAACCAGCAAAGGACACAAGTAGAGATCAATAAGAGGGAGGAGGGGGGATGGAAATGAGACTGGGGGGGTGGGTGAGGAGGATGGGGGTGGCCGGGGGAAGGGGGTGGAAGAGAGGGAGGGGAAAAGGAGGAGTTTAAACTCTCCTAAGAGGAGAGGTTTTTCTTGTCAGTCTGACGAGCCATCAGGTGCGAGAGAGTTTCAGAAGCTGTGATTGTGTTAATGTGAGTTCCTGTTTTTTTCCCAGCATGCTCTGCTTCTTCAAACTGAAGCCATTTCTCTGTACTGATTTTATTTCTCTTATTCGTATCTTATTTTTAAATTGCAGCTTCATTGTGATGGACTGTTTATTCAGTAATAAATCTGTTCACAGATAACTTCTGTTACTGTCTTTTTTTATATTGTTGAGAAGTTTTTGTTTTTCATTAAACCAAAAAGAACAGCAATTTGAAATCTGCGATAATGGTGAAGGAAGAGTGGTGTTACTGTCTGGTCAGCAGTTTCACCATGATTGTGGTGGTGTGTGCCTAGCTAGACTGAGATATACAGTGTTTATATGCAACCTTTTCAAAACTCTAGGCTTGTTAATATAATCCTATGTGAAGCACTGAATACAGCTTGAAACCCTCTAAACTAAAATAGTGTCCAATGCATAAAATATGGACGTCGTATCCATGACGTCACCCATCTGTTTCTGAAGCGCTGTTTTGAGGTGACTGTGACGTGAAGAGGTGGGCTTTGAGCCTCCTAGCCAACAGCTACAGTGTTCCCGTTCAAGTCAGCTGTGCCTCTCGGACTCGTAATCTCAATATCCTAGAAATTGCCTTGTTATGAAAAAATTCACCACCCGTATAGTATGTGCCGATCGAGAAATGAGCTGTCCAGACTAGAGCTGAAGATATTTATCCGAACCCGACCCGGTTGGGTCGGTTTCGGGCAAAAAAAAAAGAGTATTTCACAACCAGCTAAAAAATCCTCACAGTAGCTTTAAGTTATTGAACAAGGCTGCTTCTCGATGTTTCACTACTTCCTGACAGTGACAGGATAACCTACAAAAAAAACATGTCCTGTTTCATTTTTAAAAAATGGTTGCCCTCTGTAAACATCCTAAACACTCTCGATCATTAATGCTGGCTAATAAATGTGACTTACATGACCTTCTGATGCCTGTCGGTCTGTCTAGTTCTGCCTGGCTCTTGGACTTGGTTCCTTGAATTGGCCACCAGGTCTTTTCCAGGAAGTTTGCGGTCTGCTTGCCTGTGGAGAAGTGAAGGGCCGCCACTGGAGACGTTTCCCTCCATTAAAACACCATGTGAACAAATGCTGTGAATGGCCAAGCTCCATTAATGTTGCTCAGACTGCCTCAAAGTACTGAAAATTTTCATGAGAACAAGTCAAACAGTCCAGCAGTGACTGGTCTCTTTTTCTTCAAACAAACAGAAATCACCAGCTGGATGAGATCAGTTCACTTCCTTCCAATGAAAACAACTAACATACGTTTTGTTTTGTCAAGCTGCAACTTTTTTCAAGCTCCTAATCTTCAACACAATAAAAGTTAAGTTGAAGGAAAGGGTTCATAAATGATATCGGCTGCATGTGAAGTCTTTTTTATTTGGTAAATCTGCTGACTTCTGAAAGGTATTGACCAAGAACATCACTTAGGAAGAGTGGTGCGGATGAATTCTGACAAATGTCATTATGACTAAATATTGTAGAGAGGACATTTAACACTGAAATAATTTAAGACAATTTTCATAAAGGTGAATTCTGCTAATTCTGCAAGCTGTTTTTTGAATCATGGATTGATTGCATTTCAGTCATTTGTTTATATTTTGAATAAATACTTTCATACATATGTCAGTGTAAGAATTTACTCTGAATCAACAACACCAACACAAAGAATAGAGATAGGATCCCAGTGTGTCAGTGTGCCAGTTCCCCCGGCAGTCTAAGTCTATAGCAGCACAACTAAGAGCTGGTCCAAGCCTGAACCAGATCTAATTATAAGCTTTATTAAAGAGGAAAGTTTTAAGCCTAAAGTTAAAAGTAGAGAGGGTGTCTTCCTCCCGGACCCTGACTGGTAGATGATTCCAAAGGAGAGGTGCCTGATAACTGAAAGCTCTACCTCCCATACTACTTTTAGAGACTTTAGGTACGACCAGCACTGTTCTGTAACTGCTGTTCTTTCTTTTTCCAGAAGATGTTAAGTGTTAGAGACAAATCTGTGTTGCTGATGTTTCTGTATGAATTTTTACATTCTTACATTACACTGATATGCCCAAAGTCAATCATAACAGAAGAAGTTAGATCTTTGATAATACCTTAGTGTAAAGGTAAGCATATTTTATAAGGAAAAGCCAGTTGAAAATTAATCAGTGAAACTGTGTTGTTACCATGAAGACAAAGTTTGTTTTTCTCACAATCTGCAGTGAAAACAAACCTTTCTTCCTCCTGGTGAGAATTTTGCTCTGTAGAAGCGTTTTACACCACAGTAGTCTTGACCTCCAAATTTTCAGCCATGAGTGTTCATATTTACTTCTTCCATTTTCACACCGAAAATGAAAGGCTGAAGTTGCATATTTTGTGGTAGCCTTGAGTAGAAATCCAAACAGTTCTGTATGTATTCTCTAAATGTTAATGATAAACAAACCGGCTGCATTACTAGATGCATTGTTTAAGCACACTTTCCCTCCTCAACCTCAACTCCTTTTCAAATATCCTTAATTACTCCCAAGGAGTGAAAAGGTGGAGGTTTCTGGGCACAAGACAACGTTAATACTCTACCATCAACAGGCTGCTGGTCTGTGCTCCATTCTCTAGAACTGATGCATGTTTTGTTTGTGTCCGGAATGTACAGAACCGGCTGCCTCTCCACTTCTTTCCCTTTTTCTTTCTGCAATTTTTTTTTCCAGACTGAAGAAGAATAGCAGGGCTTCATGACATGATGAGCTCTGAGCATTTCTAACAGATCTCCCCAGCTGAGGAGGTCTGCTGTCCAGCTGTTTGGACACTGAGGGGGACATAAAAGTTCCTCTCCTGCAGCCAGTGTTCCTCTTGCCCACAGAGTTTTCAGACTGTAGGCTAAAGGGCCAAATAAAGTACCTTAGTAAACAGAAATGTCCTTAAATGTCTCTACAGCCAGTATGTGAAAGAGTGATGAACACTTTTTGCAAATCACGAGTATGAGATCCCTTTACAGGACCTGAACTTCAGCTTTGTGTTATTGGTATGTCTGTTTTTATCATAGAAGCAAAAGAAAACCAAATAAATACCCTTTATGATGTTGCACTCAGTCAAAGATGGATGCAAAATCTTAGAAACGGTGTATGGGAAGTCTTATTCTTATTCTAGGAGATCAGCGGTGCACTGCGTGTGCAGTTTCATACAGTGCCTATCAGAGGTGGAATTCAAGTGAAGGCTCAAGTAGGTCATTAATCAGTATGGTGTTGTTCAGGGCTTAAATTAAGTACTTGGACTTGCTACTGGTTCTGCTCAGCTGCTGCTGCTGAGGGATGCCAGCGACGACAGGGACCATTATATAACTCTTCAGACTGTTTTGACATCAGTCGTCCTATCTGTGTCTAGAGGGGCCAAGAGAACATCAACACAGTAAACTGCACTCTGCGGGTCAGAGCAGGGTTTTAGTAAACGGGCAGCACATGAGGCAGAAAGACAGGGAACCTGATGTGCTTCATGAAGATGCCACATTAAAGGGTCAGTAACAACGACTTGTTCAGCCCATGATGGAAAAGGTGGTGAGGTTACTAACTGGTGAATACTCCTAATGTTATGAAACAGAAATCTGACTAAACGGGGGAAAGTAGGTATAATATGAAAGAATGGTTGTACATGTGGCACATGGGATTATTATCACTGGAAATGTATACAACTTTCCTCCATGCTGCTCATAGGAGGTCTCCATCTTTTCCTCGTCAGAGATGGAAAGACATTTTTTAGCTGAGCCAAAATCCACATCATCCTCAGTTTATTCAGCATCACCGTCCAGAGGAAACAGAACAGTTTGCCCTGTCCAGAGCTCCATCATGCACCACCAGCTCATCACTCGCTGCTCCTCGAGTCCAGCCAAAAACTCTCTGAGGCCTCAGCTCTGTCCACAGGCCACACTCTCACCCCCCTGACCTATGAGCTCTCCTGTTGGTCTGCGTGTTTGTTTTGACAGTATTGCTGATCCTCCATCCTTTCATCCCTGCCATCAGCATCGCTACATCCGCAGACGGTGACTACATGCTCCGTCTGCTCACACAAACCATCATCACTCACCTCTTCCTTCTAACTTCATGTTTGGTTTGTCAGATTACTGACAGACATGCCTCCATCTCCTCTCCACATTTTGACCTACATGACTTGATGCAACTGAAGAATCTCTTTGCCTGGCCTTGTATGGAGCTTTGCAGCTGAAATCATAAGGGAATCCAGACCCTTAGCTTCTTTAACACTTCCTAAAATGCACAAGTCTTAGCCAGGAGGTCTTCAGAGAGCCTGTGGAGCTTTAAGAAACGTCATAGTATGCTTACACTGACAAAGCTAATCTCGTGAAGCTAAGCAGATGTGATGTTTACAGTTATCCAGAACAGTTTAGCATATTCTAACTTTGCTACAGTACCAAAAGTAGAGAACAGCACAGGCTCACAGTCAGCTGCATACTCAGGCTATTTGAGGGACAGTGGAGAAAACAAAAAGCGTACCTGCTGTATGCCACTGGTCACCAGTGCACAGGAAGTTGTGATTAAAGGTCTCCCTCAGCAGCATTTTGAAGATTGTTTTGTTCACTCTCTCCTTGGCATTCTGTAATCATGAGACAGATGTACATCAATGCTCAGTTCTAGCAGGTCAAAAATTAGGTTGGGCTGGTAAACATATTAGATGGCCAACCTGAACAGTAGGTAGCAAAGAAATTACTGAATTTGAATAGTTTTTCAAACCCCAGATACTCACTATGTAGGGTTCATTTCAACACATTGAGGCAGAAGTAATACGAGGGGATGTATGGGTACATCTGAAACATACTGAAACAAAATAAGTAAAACAAAATTAACAAAAACTGAATGTTACTTCCTACATGAAGGTCAAATTCAAGTGAGATGTGTCTGTTGTTTTTCCAAATGGTCACAGTGAGAGATGGTGGTTTAATAAAACACATACACAAAAGCAGATAATCGAGTTCTGTTAACTGATTCAAGACGTAAATTAAAAATACTTTAAAGAGTATACATTTAAACTCACAAACCTTGCATCATGACAACCAAAGATATAACTGGGTTAGAGTACCAGTAAGGCACTTACTTACATTTGCCTAATGGTAGAGCATCTGAGAGTTCATTTAATTACATTATAACCACAAAGAGCACCTGACAAGGACCTTTATTACATTTTATCCCCAGGAAGGGCAACAGAGAAGGCATTTTATCAACTACCTCCCCCCGCCAAAACTAGCTAATGGCAATAACTTTACTTTCACGGGTAAATATTGTTAACTTAAGTTAACCTAAAGCTTATAGTTAGAGCTGGATCAGGCTTGGACTAGCTTTTGTCATGCTGCTATAGGCCTATACTGCCGGGGGAACTGGCACACTGACACACTGGGATCCTAGCTCACCCTCTTCCCCCCAACCCCCTCATCACTTACTTTAACTCTGCCTGTCCCATTAAAGTTACTAACCATAGACCTTTCTGGAGTCCCTGAGCTCCATTGTCTCGTAGATTCCTCTGAGCTGCCGTAGACGTCCTCCTGCTGTGGACGATCTGGACTCCAGCTGATACGGACGTGCTGGACTCCAGTGGCAACAGCTTCTACGACTCGTCTCATCACTATCACCTCTCTCTCTTACTCCCCTCTATCTGTCTTTCCAGACCCAACTCAGTCGAGGGCATGATGGCTGTCTAACATGAGTCTGGTTCTGCCTGAGGTTTCTGCCTGTTAAAAGGAAGTTTTTCCTCACCACTGTAACTAGCTAAATACTGCGATGTGCAATGCTCATGATGGATTAAGGTAGGGTCAGACTGAGTCTTACCCTGTCTTGAAGTTGAGTCTCTGTTCATAATTTGACATAGAGTGGTCTAGACCTCCTATGTTTGTAAAAGCGTCTTGAGATAACGTTTGTTGTGATTTTGGCACTATACAAATAAAGATTGATTGATTGAACTTTTAAAAGTTTTGGCCTGTTGAGGGTACAGACAGTAAGTGGATATTTCAGGTCAACTATATCAGGGGTTCCCAAAGTGTGGGTCGGGACCCCCTGGGCGGCCGCGAGACACAAATGGGGGGGTTGTGAGATGTCTTCCAGAATTGTTTTTCTTAATTTATTTAATTAATTTTTTTTAATTAAATTTAAAAAAATATCTACACTAAAAATAGTAGCGAAACTTGAAGTAAAACCTTGAAAATAGAAAATGTAGAGTTTTCTGCCTTTCTTTTTGTCAGATGACTCCTAAGTTTAGGGTTAGTGAACAGCTAATTATCAAAAGCATCAGTAGCAGTAGGTTCATTCATAATGGCACAGGAAACAGACACATACTCACCTAGATAGGCAAATTTTCTGTAGACCTGATAAACGAAGCCACATTAAATCACTTTGAGGGACAGTGGGGGTCGTGAGTCTTTGACACCGATATTTTGGGGTCACAGGCTGAAAAGTTTGGGAACCCCTGTACTATATTACCATAAACAAAGCTACACAGCTAGCATGGCTGAAATATGGCAGCAAGTGTTTTAAATGGTATCTCCTTATAGTCTTTTGAATTTCTTATAGGTTATTACATAAAGCAACATAGCAATATAAACAAAAAAAAAAGCTTAGAAACATGTTGGAGGGCTTTGACAGGTTGTTTGGTGAGCCGCGGATTCATATTGCACTTGTTGTCCAGGTAGAGAATCAGAGGTACAAACAGGACGTATACGCCATCACAGAAAAATGTGAGTATCAAAGCTTAAGCTGGAAAAATATGAGATGTAGCAGTGAACTAAGGTAGATTTTTCACACACACGCTGAAAACATTTGACCTCATCCGTATCGTGCTTCACAGGGATGTACGGGAAGTAAAGACAGCAGCAGACCTCATCTTAGCTGGAAAACAGCACAGAAACAAAGAGATGTGGAGCAGAGAGGGGAGTGGGGGCTGCACTGTGACTAAACATTCCCTCCTGTGGGGGCTACGAGGTGTTAGAGCATCTAAAGGAATGTGATCCTCTGATAGAAAGTTCATCCCTCAGCTGTGGACTCTATATTTAGGACTTTATGAATCAGATGTTGACCTGTGTGGATCACATCAAACAGTGAATACCTTTCCATTTACCTCACTGGACCACATGCGGAGTGATAATGATGATGGATTTAGTGTGCTCCTGTGCGTGTGTGCAAGATGAGGAAGAACTGTCAAATCAATAAAGGTAGAGTGTCTGGCCAACATGTGCAGATGTTTGTTCACTGATGACTTTTCAAAAAAAGGCAACAAATCATCCTTTGACTCACCACCACTCACTTTCTGGCACAGACATTTTAGTCCAGTCATAAACATTAAATATCAAAATGAGATACAGTCCAAAAAACCTCATGGAGAACAGAACTACCTACAGTATGGAATCATTTTCTGAGCCTTTACTAAACCACCTAATAGAGCTTCATTAACCAAATATAATCACACTTGTGTATGGAAAACAGGGCACCTACAAACCACATTTATTTATGGATGCACAACGCTCAATCTCAATCAAGAAACACTTGACAAGTATGTGTCAGGGGCCAACAAATCGACACACTGAAAGTTCCATCACAGGAGCTTTAAGTTAGGTTTCCTTTTTCCATTTCTAGAGACAAAGAGTTCATTACGAATGGTAGTTTTCTTTCAACTGCCCATAATCCTGCAGATTAGTCTGATTTCTGATTGAAGCTCGTATGTAGTATGAGTGTTTCATTGGATGTGTTATGCAGTGTGCTGGGCCTGATAGCAAAACTGCTTCTTTAACATCAAATTATGATTAAAAAAGTTAATAAGTAGTTTATATTGAATTTAATAATTTTCTCAGCACCTAAAAACTGAGTGCACCGTTATGTACAGAAAAAAGAAGAGGCGAAATGTTAGCGCTGTGCACTTTGGGAAACAGTACACGAGGGTCCTTTGCAGAGAAATTTTCCCGAATCAGTACGACATCTGGGAAGTTTTGGCATACTGCAGCTCTTGCTCTAGGTCACATACTACATACTGACTTTAGGCCAAATTAGTACGTACTGCTAGTATAGTAAGAAGTTTCGAAAAACAGACCTTCTCTCGCTTTCATGGAAACATTTTGTTTTTGAAATTTACTCACTGTTTGATAAATGAAGAAGAATTTCACCCTGAAGAAGTGTTCGAAATGAATAAAACCAAAGCAAGCCTTGTAGAAGATAGCATAGTTTGTAAGCTCAATAAAAGCTTTTAAGTTTTTTCAGAAGTGTTTGTGATGAAGTTTTGTTTCTGAAATAAAATTCAAAACAATCGTAACAGAAGTAAATACATTATTTTCTGTACTATCGGGAGAAAAAACTGCATACAGATTTTTTGTTGACTGTCACTGAATCATCTGAATTAATATTAAACAAGAAAAGAGTCTACCTATGCATGTAGTAAGCAGTAGGCACTGCCTACTACATACTGCGTTTGAGTCTGAAGCTCGTATGTAGTATGACTGTTCTGTTGGATTTATGTTGCAGTACTCTGGGCCAGACGTCACTGAATTTCAGGTTTCAGAAAGCGGAAGTAAACAATGGCCAAGCTGATAGAGAAACTGCTTCTGTAGCATTCACTAATGATTTAAAGAGCTAAGAAGTGGTTTATATGTAATTTAATCATGTTCACTGCACATACAAACTGAGTTCCCCCCCCCCCCCATCAAAAAAAAGAAGAGGAAAGAAAAAGCGTAACTTTAGTGCTGTGCATTGTGGGAAACCGTACGCAAGGGAGACTGGTCCGATGCATACTGAAATTTTCCCGAATCAGTAGGCACCCGGGGAGTTTTGGCATACTGCAGATTTTGCTCTTGTTCACATACTACTTACTACATACTGAATTTTGGCCAAATCAGTACGTACTGCTTGTATAGTAGGCGCTTTCGAAAAACAGCCAGTGATTTAACAGAGAAGCTGCTGGTTACTCATGTTGTACTACACCTTCATCCAATCATTTGACAGTTGACCTTTCAGACTGTAAGACAGTCTTTCTTCAGGGCACATTCCTTCTCTCCACCTCAAGATGTTTAACTTGTGTACAGTAGACTCCGCTCAGTGTACAGACACAGACTGCTGAGCAGACTACTGCAGCTGCTGAGTGCTGAAAATGTAAACCCATACAAACGTATTGGATTAGAGAAATCCCCCCCCAAGTCCACCTGGTAAAAAATTCACACAAACAAACACACCCACTCTCTCAAGTCTTTTATATATATCAGTTTTAATGAACGGACAGAAAATGATACAGTTTGAGAATGTAAAATATTCCCCGCCTGACGAAGGAGGGGCCAGATCAGGAAAGCAACGTGTAAAAGGGGAAGTAAAGAGGGGAGGTGGAGGGATAGATGGAGGAACAGAGGGGGGAGATGCTGGACTGACATGCTGACATCTCACTTCTCCTGATGCCTGAGGAAAAGAAGGAAAAATAGGATTAGGTACACCTTTATTATATTTAGATATTTTTTTACAAAAAACTGAAAAAGGTATATAAATAGAAGAAACATCTGATTATCAAGGATGCTTGGGTAAAAGAGTTCCAAACTGCTGTTGGTCATTATCAATAAAGTTACATCACACTTGAGCTCTTGCTCACTCTACCGGAGCATAAAACAATTAGGGGCGGGACTTTGGGAGAGTCAACTGGACATTTCAAGTCTTCACACATGCATACAGGTGCAGCTTGTAGGGAAGTCTGAACACAAACAACAGACCTGTGAACTTCTGCATGAACTTGGGTCACTCTTACATGGGATTTCCACCAAATCCGTGTCTGGTCCGTCTCCCATCCGCTGCAGTCCGGCTCTGTGCGCTCTCGTCCGTCAACACCCACCTGTTGGGTTTTCGGAACGCAGCACGGAGCAGGACTGCCGGACAGGTGGAGTCATGTGAGCGAGGTTTTCCTGCAGCAATTACTGCATCAAGGATTCTCCTCCTCCTCTCCTAATCCATGTTGTCTTTATCAGCCTCTGAAAACCTCTGACTTGTTGACTCCAGGCCTGCCTCCACTCAAAATGACATTTTTGTCATAGTTAAGTTTAAAACGATCTAACGATAACACAGAGTGTTTTATTCTGAAAATTAACCGGGTTTTCATTTTGTTTTGGTGCCTGACTTCCTGCCCCGCTCCATCTGCTCTGTGCTGCATTGATGCGTCGTGCTCCGGCATCCAGCAAAAATAGAAGTCTTGCGTATCTGATCTGTTGCGTTCCGACCTGCCGGATCAGAGACGCAGCCGGATCGCAACGGAGCGGATCCAGTGGGAGATAACAGATTGACTAGAATAGAAACCTATCAGATCCGTTGCAGTGACGGATCGGAGACAGACCGGACATGGATCTGGTGGAATTTGGCTTTAACCATACTGCATGTGAGCAGTTTCTTGTGTACAAACTTGAGCCATGAGGTCAGCCGGAAAAAAGATCCCTGCAGTGTTTAATCTGTCACACAGCACTTAAACCTCATAAAGACATGACAGAGTGCGCTCAGAGGCCCTAATTTGGTCATTGACATCTCATTGCTGTCACCACACACAGCATCATGGGAGGCAGGCTGCAGTCAAATCCAACACAAACACTGCAAGCAGCCAGGAACTGTTAAGAATTCAGCTTCATTGTGGGATGCAGTGAAAGGGGTTTGCCCTCTTGAGGTGGCAGCCGAATTTACATTCCTTAATGTCAGTGATGAGTGAAAGGGGGTTACGCTTGGAAACAGAGGTACAGACCTGCATTGTGTGTTATCACATGTTATTTCCTCTGAAAACAGCCTGACAGATTTGTGGGAGAAGGTTAAAGCTGGAAAGGAGTCTGGAGGTTTGTAACAGTGAGCGTACTTTGACACTGTGAGCAGCCACGCTAACACAGGTCTTTAAAAAAGTTTGATTTGCAGGCTGTGTAATAAATGCTATATGACCTTTAAAGACACCGCAGAAGGAGTTGATGAATAAAGTGAGGAATGAGGAATGAGGCAGCTTCAGTTCCCTCTGCTGGAATAAAACACGTCACATGTTTTCCTTTTAATAAATCACAAGTTACTCACCTTCACTCTGAGAAGCAGTCCTACTCGTCGATGTACTCAAAGGGCTCAGGGGGCTCTGGTTCTTGCTCTTCCTCCTCGATTTTGGGACCGTGAGCTGAGACGGGCTCTACCAGCTCCTCCTCCTCCTCACTGGTGTCCTTCATGATGATGATCCCTCCGGTATGAAGCTGGTCAGAGAAAGCGGGAGAAAAAAAAATATGAGCAATGACCTGCTGATGTTCTGCAGGTATTTATGTTTAAGTAAGCTTGAAGTCAAAAGAACAAGCTGCACTGTGTTTGTTTATATCTCACTCTTCACTGTTGACCAGAGCTTGATGCTTATGTAACAGCTAGAGAGAAGGTGAACTCAGCAGTTACAGAATGCTACAGTGTGACTTACCAAAACCACAAAGTACTCCAACCCCTCTGGAACAACAGACCCCTAATTAACCCTGCTCATTGTGTAGTTTGAGGAGCTAGAAATAGAAGGTTAGAGGGTTCTTTCTGGGATAATTGAGCTCCACTGAAGTTCAAAGACTGAAAACTTGAACATAAATCAATCCAAATAAAAGCCTTCCAATAAAACTCCTCACTCTGAGCAGATTTCAAGATGACTCTATAAAACCTTTTCACTTCCTAAACTCATCTCTGACTATAAAAACAAAGCCCTAAAAGTACAGCAGCGCCGCAAAAACTGGAGACAAGCTCCGACGTTAACACATTAAGTTGTACAATGGAGGACTCAGACCTTAGCCTGGTGTACACAAAATCAAACAGTACTTCCTCTCTGCAGGACAGTGGCGAGCACTCATTGGTTGACTGCACGTCGTCCTGCCGTTTACTGCAGAAAACTGTCAACCTTTACAGCAGGACAGCGAGTCTTTATGAGTCTGAAGAGAGAGGAGAGTTTCTGGGCTTGGAGATGTTTGACAGAGGCCAAAATCAACCATCAGGCTGGATCGTGATGGGAAGGAGTTATCACATTTGGTCAACTCTGGCAACCAGAGGGGAAAAGTTTGCTGCAGATTCCTCTTACAATGATTGCCATGTGTCATTCTGATAGGTTGGAGCTTCTCTCTTTATTGCAGAGGGACTTTAAACACAGCTTAAGATGTACTTTAGATTTTTAAACAGCTCAAACTAGAAGTAGCATCTTGATGGAGACACACACACAAACACAGACAGTCAGCAGTGTGTTGTTACCGGTTTGAAGGGCTGGTAGCGGCAGGTCTCGGGCATGTTGAGGACTTTGAGCTGAGCAGGCATCACTCGGGCCGGGTTCTCCAGGAGCTGGAAGTTAGGTTCTGCCTCTTTCTTCTTCTCTTTCTCCTTCTCTTCGTCCTTCTTCTCTTTCTCACCCTCCTGAACTTCCTGTAACAGAGAGGCAGCATCTTCTGCATCAGGAGATTGAAATTCTTCATGTGCAGGTCATGTGTTTATTTCCTCACTCTGAACTGTTGTGGCAGCTGCAAAATATGCTGCTGTTTCTTTTCTCGACTTCTGTTGTTTTTCAGCTGATAAGAAAAAATCTATTTGTCTTTTTATGACTCAAAAATGCAAAAATGAATATCTAGATAATTTTTAGTTCAATTTTAGATCAACAATTTATGATGATGTGTACACACCCAACCCCAGTCGCACAATGATAAGAATCTATTTCTCTGGAATAATCATACGTGACGCTGAAGACGTTTATGAGATCACTATAGTGTCACCGTGTCTTACCTCCACATATACAATATTCGTTACGCCCAGAAGAACTGAAAACATTCAATTCATTTAAAAAAAAAGAGATGATGAACATATAATCATTTCCACTCACCACTTCCATCTTCTCCTCCTCCTTTTCTTTCTTTTCCTTCTCCTTCTTCTTGGCTTTGGCTGTGATGGAGAGAACAGCGGTGGAAACCTGCCAAGCAGAGAAAGACGAGACCATCGCACAAGTTAAGAAAATATCTCAGAAAAAGTTAATCTAGCTGGTATGTTGTGGCGCCTCAGTCCCTCAGTCCTCACCTTCTCCTTCTCCTTCTCTTTGGGGACCTCCAGAGCAGGTGGGTAGGCGAATGTGGAGGGCTTACAGTTTGAGCGGTACTGAACCTTAGGCATCTGAAGAGAAGAAGAAGAGAAGATGTTAGAATAGAATAGAATAGAATAGAATATAAAGAATAGAATACATATTTATTGTCATTGTACAACTAAATTGAGGTGCAACCCCTTTCAGTGCAAAAAGATGCATAAAAGAACAGTAGTAAAATAAAAAATAAAAATAATAAAAACAGTAGACAAACATAAATAAATAAAAATAAATAAAACCACGAGACATCCAGCATGCAACAGGCAGACATTCAGTGAATCGGAAAATTGCACAATCCCATTGGAGCTTCTCTCTTTATTACACAGGGACTTTACACGTTAAATTTACATCAAGTTTTCTGCCAAAACGTCATCTATATTCTGATAGTTCCACTCTCTGTAAGAAATCAAAATCTACAGAGAAAACCTTAAACATGCTGTTACTGCAGATGACACTTTCTCAAGACTCTTTACATTACTGAGCTGAAGATAGGTGCCCTAAAAAGAGCACTCACTTCCAACCTACAGTCTTCACTTGGTGTAAAAATGAGAAAGTGCTCTTCTGTCACCTTACTACCACCAACATAAATGAAGATCTCCAGCCGAAGCAGCAGCAGGTGCTTTCTGTTTAGCGTGAGCCATCACATTTTAACACTGTTCTAAAACCAAGGGACAAAACATTCTGTACACTAAGAGACCGACAAACTATGATGAGGGAGAACTTCAAGTTCTTTCATCACCTCATAATTCTGTTGTTTTACTGCATTATTAAGGCAGAAAGAAAGCCAATGAACAACTGAGGGGGAGACAGAGAGACCAAAAACACTTGTGCTGAATGTTCAAACAGGTGCTGACAAGCTCTGGGTGCAGCATTAAGTCTGTTAAACCCTGCTGTTCCCACCTCCTTCTGCACTCTATCCCCGGCCTATTATTCAGGGGCTTTACACCCAGCATTCTCCTGAGCCTTGTTAAACTGGGGATGCACTGTACACAGAAGTGTATAGCTGTCCCTGATGTCAGGTGCAGCTGATGTGGGTGACAATGAAATGCTAACATTCATCTAATATCTGTTTAAGACTCCAATATGTCACAGTGATCTCTTGGCATGAGTGTGCGTGTTTGGTAGATCCAGAAAAGGCGAATAGTTAGGAGGTCCTTGTTATCGACAGGCTGCTGGTGTCGGCTATTAATGAGGCAAGAAGCCTGGGATTTTCTGCTACAAATGCAGTTATTAATATAAATATCTGTGCAGACACATTTTCCTTCACAGCACAAAAAAAAAAGAGGGCCACACGCACACATTTCCCCTGACACACAAATCACAGACGGTCAATCTGTTACAGTACCTTCAGGTCCTTGTTGAGTCCAATTATGGCAGTTGGTGTGAAGGCCAGAGACAGGAAGTGTGAGAGGGGGAACCAGAACCAGAACTGAGTGAAGACCAGCAGGCCGACCACAGATGGCATGTGTGTGTGACCCGTCCTGGACTGTAGAGAGATGGTCACATTACGTCCACCTTGGCGACAGAGAGCAGAGGAAGAAGAGAGATTGAAACACACATGACATAGAGAATACTTCTTTAGTGTGATCAGGTTCTTTAGCATTATTCAGCGTTTTCCTTTGTGTGTTTGGGTGTGTTACGTCAGGGGGATCTTTTCTGTCATACTGAACACAGATTGTGGAAAAACACAGGTCAACTTGGCACAGGAATGAAGAGATGAAGGAGTGAGAGGTTAATGAGGTTACAGACCAGGATGGTCACCACCCTCAAAAGGTTGTCTTTTTGCGTCAACTCGTCCAATGTTATGAAACCTGGGGGAGATTTATATCCCAGAGCCAATCCTGGAATCCATTGTCTACAACATCCTGCATTTAAATCTCAAAATCAATCTGCATTCATTATCATGAGAGGTCAGCTACACAGGAGTTCAAACGATTCCTCAGAGAAGCATCAGTGTCCCAAATATAGGAAATATTTCCCAGATGCTTGAAACTGATAACATATATTTAGAGAGAGGTCAACCATCGTGCTGAGCATCACCTCTGCGCGGGATAATTCTAAGTAAAAGTTAAATTAATCTGGAGCATTTAGTATGTGGTATTACATTGCCTAATACCCATGAATATATTTTGTATGCCAGCAGATCAAATTTCCTCCTTCTCCCTAATAAACTAGATACTGCAAGTGAAAGATTTAAGGAATAAAATATCCGTATTTGAGCATATCAAGCCAAAATACGATTTGATAATCACTGGCATCTTTTCGGCTTCTGACACTCACACCACTACGCACGTATTTCCAGCAACTGTCACTGATGTTTTCGACTTCTTTCGATATTTAATCATAGACTGTATAAACAATGGACGTAGTATCCGTGACTTCACCCATCTGTTCCTGAGCGCTGTTTTGAAGCCAATCGGCGGCGGCAGCCATATTGGAAATTTGGAAGTCAACCAGGCATAGTGTGACGTAAAGAGGCAGAGTTTGAGCCTCTTAGCCAACAGCTATGTGTTCCCGTCCAGGAGTCAAGTCAGTCATGTCCTTATTTGGGCAAAAACTCGTAATCTTAACAGTGTAACATAACAGAGGGTGCCTACAGAGAAATTAGCTCTTCAGACATCAGCCGTTCGATGAATTGCCGTTTATAACGCTTCCGCATGGGCTTCATAGTTTAAGACCGGAGGTTGCCGCTTGTATTTAATGCAGTTAGCATTCTTCTTCTTCTTCTTCTTAGCATTACAGGTTGTTAGGATCAAAAGGTTAAAAGACAACATATCATCTTATAATGTGTAAAAAATAAGACCTTTTTTTCCCTTTAAATTATATGTGAATCTGCGATTGGATTTTTGCACAAGCACAGGTTATCAGTAAAGTCAAGGTTTGATCTTGTCTGTGGCCGCTCATGATGGAGATGTCCGTGCTACTTAGGTCAGTTTCAGTTCATCTGTCAAGCTGACCAAAAAGAAAAGGATGAATGGAGGTCAAGGCTGCTCCTTGTAGCCGCACTAAAATGTAAAAAGCCTCTCCCTGAACGTCTGGGACAAACAGTAGGGAGTGTTGGCAGAAGGGAGGACAGACAGAAAAGGAGGAAGAGGCTCCCTCTGAAATTTTTACAGGACTGAATAGAAAAAGTTCCTTTTGAACACAGATAAGTTGTCAGGGAGTAACCCTTGCATCTCAAACTGAGACAATACCAGTTACAGTCATTGTTTCTCACAGAGATGATTTAGTGGCCTTATCTTGACATCTGAACCTCCGTGAAACCGTTCCAGATCCACTGACTGAACGTTTGCCAGAGTGAGTCACGAGGTCTGCTTGCAGCGCTGCAACTTGGTACTTCAGACTCTCTTAAAAACTTGACAAAAGGGTTGAAAGCACTTGACTGGCCATTCTCTGCCAACTTCATGCTCAGTTTGGTGAGAAAGGCACAGGTAAAGGAGTGATGGCTCGACGTGTAGTAAACCTGTAGTAAAAGGAGAAGTGGCTGAATCCTGTATGAAGGGCATGTGTTGTTGTGTAATGAGAGAGAAACAGCTCATTGGAGTTAATCAATGGATTATATCAATTATCAAGGAGAAAGTCTGTTAAATTCAGCCTGAACACAAAGGGGTAAGATGGAGAGAGTGTGAGAGAGCAAGCAACAGAGACGGACGGATATTTCCTGTGTAATGACCACCAGTGATCATGAAACTGAGCTCTAATCGCTTCCGCCTGTCAAATTAGATGCAATTACCCAATATCCCATGCACCTCAAAAACGCCTCACCCTCTGGAAGAACCAGGAAAACATTCATAACAGCCGAGCTTAAACACATGTGACATTCAAACAGCAGTGGCGTGTTTCCTGTCTGTAGGTTTTAAAACTGGAAGCGACATGCTGAAGTGTCTTAAAATATAGATTATGTATTGGGTGCTAGGTTTCAAGAGGAAGGGTGGGGGGGGAGTGTAAAAAAAAAATGCACTGGTGGTGTCTGGATGGTCTCACTTGGGGTCATCTTGGCATGTCCGGTAGGTTTATTACAGTTAATGTGCCTGATCTGATAAATGATCAAGGTCCTGTCTGACATCAAGATGGCTAATCTGCTTGTGACAGAAAAAAACATCAAGGCAGGAGGCGACTTTAGGATTTAACGAGGCTGCACAATGACTTTGAAGTGATGCAAACACTTGAGCACGGGCTCATTTGTGTAAGTTGCAACACCTGATAGTGTATTATACAGCAGTGTGTAAACAGAGCTGGTTTCCCTCAGGCTGAACATACAGGGTTCTATGTCAGCTCTAGAAAACGGGTTCCTGCTCATGTCTGCATTGAGGCTTTGTGTATATACAAGAACGTGGGTGTGTTCTGCAGCTTTCTATATGATGATGTGCAGCTCTCAAGGACCTCACACACACATACACACACAAAAAACACGCTGCACACTTGTGTCCACAAACACTCGCACAGATACACAAACACAGAGGCGATCGGACAAACAGCAATCACCAGGGGGAGACCAACAGGCCATATGGCTCAGAGCAGAGGTAGCAACGTCAAGCGCTAATGCACCTTAGCATGATCTGTTCCAGAGACACAGTGCATGGGTGGTCAACGCAAGAGGACTGCTCTGTGTTTGCTTGAGCATTAAGAAATGCTAATTACGACACAACCACAAACCCACATTACAGTTACAGTCCACTTGTTTCAGAATCTGGGTTGATTCCCTTCCTCTTTTAGGGGTAAAGGTGCAGAGGAAGGCCGGAGCACATACCAGTTTGATCTCCTGTGTCTTGGTGGCAGACATGGATAAACCACTGCCTACTGAGGAGGCAAAGCTAGTGTTTTTCAAGCTAACAGCTAGCCGTTTCAGTAGTTTTCAGGTAAAAACTTAACTTTTGTGCTTACATGTGTGAGGACTTACCTGCATCAAGAATTCCCTGAGCCAGGATGGCCCCAAACTTGGCCATGACATCATCATGCTTGTCGTTTATCACCTTCGAGTAAAGCTGCCTGAAACTGGTTCACCTGCAGCAGTGGGTATAAACAAAATGGTTAATGTGTTAACAAACTTTAAAGACTAGAATTATATATATATATATATATATATAACTATATATAGTTATATATTATATATATATATATAATATATAACTATATATAGTTATATATAGATATAGTTATATATATATATAACTATAATAGTTATAGTTATATATATATATAATAACTGTGTTTTATCAAGGGAATGAGGAAGCATCCCTTCAGGTTGACTTTACTGCAGACAGAGTGTCTGCGTACATCTTTTCCCCCTCCTGCCTGTACGTGTTTACACATTTGAACTCGACTATCAAGACTGTAAATGTAATTTGTCAAACTTGCACCCTGTCAGCAGGATACATGCAGCCACATCAGCACTGTAACACCCCTGATGATGGCTTTGTAGGAGTCTAAACACTAACACTGTATCTCAAACTCTGAGTAAACACTGCTGGGTACTTCACAGCCAATTTGGCCAAATTTACCACCCTAACACTACAGACGTTCTGCCTTCAGCTGTGAGGCAGATTTTTGAAGCTAAGCAGTCTGATGCTTTGAAATAAACAGTTGTGGATGTAATACCTTCTCACATTCCACTTTTTCAGAATTCTTTTTTTTTTTTTTTTTTTTAGCTCTTGCACAACCCATCATACCGACTCAAGCTTTACAAACTGTCGCAGAGCAGATAAGGAGTTTTTAAAAATGTGTCTGGCTAACTTTAACCTTCTATGAGAAAGTATGAAGTGCTCTGAGCGTGCTCTGGCTGCATGGAGTTATGTCTGGACTATTCATCCTCAGTCTTCCAGAAGACATTTCTTTCCTTCTGAATTTACAGTTCTGATGCCTTCAGATCCATGTCCCCTTTTCTTTCCTCTCACTCCTAATTCACAAAATGCTCTGATCTCAAGTGTATTTAGCAAGAGCCCCTAAGGTATGTTGGTATTTCACAGATAGTCAACACCCACTAAGACAGAGAACAGAGCAGTATGTCTATGCTAAAAGGGAGGATATCTCTGATGTCTTCTTAACCCTTAAAAGAGAACGAACCCCTGATTCTGTCAATGAACAGATTTCAAAATAACAAATGAGTAGGACAAATACTTTAACAAAAGGAAGTCAGACACATGGTTCATTTTGCACTAACCTTGGGACAGGTGACCTCGCTCTGCTGAATCATGATGAGGGCAGAAGCGATGAGGGCGCCCTGTCTCACGTAATTCACTGGGTCGTTGGTCATGGGCTCCAGGAGATTGATGGCCTCCTATGAAGGAGGAGGAGGAGGAGTGAGACATCTTGCTCAAACTTTGGTATACTTACAGTAATTGCTTATAAACAATTTGCACAAACATTTCGGATTCCCATATTCTTATCCCATTTGTTCTCATAATCACATGAGAACATCAAAAAGGATTTTGCTCTGTCGCTCGTGGCTTGGTTAAAAAAAACAAATGTGACCAAGGTATTTTTAATATGTTGTCTTCATATATTTATTGTTCTAATCTTAAGTTCCATTTCACAAAAGACGGAATAAAAACCTAGCTTGATTTTGGAAGTGTTGTTGTGAAATCTGCACTTTAGTAGACAGACAATAGTGTCGGATTAAACATGAGACTTGCATTTGATGTTTCTATTTTGTCATCAGCAGCAGAACTGATCAGTTCAACAAGGGTATTTTCATTTGGAGAATTACAGGAAGACAGATTACAAACAGAGGCAACCAGACCACACAAATTAATGACATTAGTGTCATCTATATCTGGTTGTCCGGGACAACTGCGTAACAGTTATGACAGATCCTGCCGTCTTGAGTTTCCTCTCATGGAGGCAAATGATGTGAATGTAAAAGAAGAGGACAGACAAACTCCTTTCTCCTTTATTTCTCCCTCCTCTGTTCTACACTGAGCAGTTATGGCTGCAACCCGCACCAGACAGCTGAGGAGGGAGGCGTCAGCTCCGTCGGAGAAAAACAAACAAACCAAGATGATGATGAGTGGAGGTAAAATAAACCATGTTTCATCAGAGACAGCAGTGTACTGGGATGAGAAGTTGGAGTGTAAAGCCAACACCAGCCAACCACATCCTGTTCCTGATAGGCTGTCAGGGAGTTTAATTGAGGGTATTTACTGTCAGGCCCAATCAGCAGTGCAGGTCGACGCATACAGCGGCTGCTTAAGATCCTCTTAATCCGTGTACGTTTGTTTTCATTCAGAGTTGTACCTCAGCCTGAGATGAAGTTTAAATCGGCTTCAATTCAGCGCTTCTAAAAACTGCCAAGAAGCTTGTGTAAATAAATTCAAACGGGACAGAAAATAGGTCTTGTCAGTGCATTTGGGGTTCAGTTTCTTTTTTTGACATACATATTCTGGTGAACAATGTTTCCATTAAACTCACCAAACAAGCTGACCTGTACTTATTATTTTTGAATGTGGCAAAAATAATAAACTTCATGGAAAGCTTTCAGGAGGAAAGCACTCACCTTGTTGCCTGTCCCAGCACAGCAGATGCCCAGAGCCATGGCAGCACCACAACGCACATGAGGGTTGTAGCTCTCTGACAGAAGAGACACTACACTGGGACACTGCTCAGGGGTCCTGAAGACAGACAGAGAGAGAGAGAGAGAGAGAGCACAAAAAACATTAACCGAGAACTCAGTGAGCTAAAGTGGGGTACACAATTCCCTCCTTGTGACAAAAGTCAGCACAGAGCTGATTTTCTGATGGTTCTAAAGATAACCTTGCCAGAGTATCCCGTGGTGTGAGGTACAGTAAAAATCTTAAAAATCAAGGGACATGAACCATTTAACAAAACCAAGTCTTGTGGACTTGATCTTAACATTTTTGGTTACTGCACAGTACTGTAAAAAGACACTGAGTTGTAGTTTGGAAGTCCTTGTCCTTGCCTTCTGGTACATTCTTTCAGTAGTAGTTAAATGCCCTCCCCAAGCTTCAGATAAGTTATGGCTGAGATCATTTATTCTACAAGGAAGTAATGCACTTACAAGCTTAGAGCAAAAAACCCATAATGATGCATCATCTCTAGATGACAATGACATTAAATGTAAGCTTTTTCTTTTTGCGCATCTTTCAAATGCTTCAAAAACTAAATATTGAACCCACAGGCTCACTGTCATTATTGTACTCTGCGAGAGATTACATGTCGGGGGGCTGTATGTGACAGATTTAGCACACCAAAAGTTTCTGGAACAGTTTGATAAAAGGAAATGGGATCAAAGAAAGAGCAGAAACAAAGTATTAATAATGTGGGTATAAAATACAGGGCTTTGTCTAATGTCTGTTATTTGCAAGGACTGTACGCAGTTCCCCCAGAGCTGTTGTGGGAATTGGGTGAATTTAAATGAGTCAAACCATCCATCTACTGATTTGAATCCATAAGTTACCTCTATTAAGTTGTGAAAATACTGTTCAAATAAGTTCAAGCTTCCCTAGGTTCTGTGTTTAGTCCTTTGCATGTATATAGCAGTCTGTTTTAAAACTATAATCTCTACATTTGGAATAATAAGCCAACTGAAACACTGTGGGTGACCATCCAGATCCAAAAGAGCAATCTATGGGAGTTGTTAATCATATTCTTATTACATCTGCAGAGATATAATTGAGTCTTCTGATGCTTCAGTCCATACCTTGATGTGAACCACAAGCACTGAGACAAACTTGTAACTTGGGGTATACACTGTATGCATACATATATTCCATCCATTAAAAGGTTGAAAAATGTAAGTTTAAAAAAGAAAAAAAAATTTCACTGAACTTTTGAAGTGGCTTCAGATATAATTTTAGAAAATATTCCTCTGGCTTCCCCCAAAAGATGGACATAATTCATCATCATTTACCCTTTTGCAGTGCATGGTGTCACTCCTGTATTTGAACCCATGTATTATCTTTGCATGCTTTTTGACTTTATAAGCCCCATGTACCAATGAGAAATATTTACCTGAGGGACCTGCAGTTTTCACATGACTGGTTAATGTTCTGTATGACCATATGTCACATTTTATATGATGTGACTGACAGGAGGCTGATACAGCTGCAACTTAATAACTCCCTCTGTCTGCAGGTACCATGTAGGCCACAGCCTGGGGAGTAACACACACATTGAGGGCAGTGACAGAAGCATGGGAAGAGGGGATACAGCTCAGCTGAATTAATTATAGCTGCATTTTGCTGCATTAAATGTGATTGTGGGAGGTTGTAATGCATTTGGATTTTACCCAGAACTCATTTGCTTGCTCCACTACGTAATGAAAGTAACCTGGATTATAACTGGGTAAAGTCAGGACTGCATAGCTTTTAAAGCTAACTCTTGAACTACTTTAAAATCCCTAAATATCTTGCAAAATAGAACGAGAAAAGCTTTAAAAAAAGGGTGCTTGTTTTCTAATTTGGCTGATTTGATCATTCCCATGATATAACCCAGTACTTCAAAAGTATCACATGTAAAAGAACAACTGACTGCCACAACTAATAGAAAATCATGAAAGCTAAGAATCAGAGTTGCAAACTGAGTCAGCCACACCAGGTATCACTGAAAAATGAAACACACACACACACGCACACAGTGTCCTGGGATAAAAGATTCTAAAAGGATGAAAATAAGAACAGAGCAGAGTCCATACAGGACATAGATTCTTATGATGGTTTCGGGATCCTGAGTGAAAAAGGGGAACAAGCACGTTTCTTTCTTTTCTGGGAGAGGTAGAAGGATTCAAGTGGGGGATTACTGGCTGCATTTCTCACATTTTCTTGTGGAGGGAAGAATCACTCACCATCCTCAAGTTACTATACACTCATGGGGTAGCTTATTTCAACAGCTTTAAATGTCATAAAGCAGATCTATGAGTGCATAATGAGGGGAACTAGTAAAGGTAGGCAAATCAAAGAAAAAACAAATCAACTCTAGATTTCAAACCTTATAATCAAACTTCATTATTAGAAGCAGTTTCAATGGGGTGCATGGGTCTTTGAGAACCCTACCACATTGATGGCGTCAACCTATATACCACCACTTCAACCCCCCACCTCTGCTGGCTTGGTATGAAGAGAAGAAAGTGACAAATCTAAACAGTGGGACGGCTGTGTTAAAGGAAATTACCTCCCAGAACCACTGGCATGTTTCCAAAACCAAGAGATTCATCTGTTATGTACAGAGTCTGACTAACGGGCAAGACAGAGAAGGGAGGGGATAGCGAGAGCTGAACGAGACTGGAAAGAGTGCGAGCTGATCCCAGACTGAGCGGGGGGCAGCAGATGGGAGAGGGAGAGAGGCAGAGGAGCAACAACAGCTGAAAGTTTTAAACCTGTGATCGCAGTATGTGATGCGAGGCGAGACTGGGGGTTCCTCCAACATGTGGAAGCAAAACAAATTCCACATAATGGACTGCTTCAGCCAGAGACAGATTTAGGTTTTACCGCTGAGAGAAGGCTTTCTCTATCACTTCTTTTTTGGTAGTGAGGAAATATAAAGATGAGATAGGGGAGTTTTTAAAGTGATATTAAAACTATGGAGGTGTGCAAAGTTTTAAAAACATAAGGCATCAAGCTGCACTGTTGCTCCAGCTCAAAACACTGCTTCAGTGTTTATGGAAGTTGAGACGTGGCGGCTTGGAAAGAGACTTTTTAGACTTGAAACGACAACAAGGAATTTAATGTTCAACAGACACGTCCTTCTGGAGCAGGTAAGAAACTTGAGCACCAACAGGATTCTGCTCTTTAGAACATTTTGTTTAATTTAATATAATGCACAGTGATGTACATCTTTTTAGAGTTAAATAGTTTAATGAGTTAAGACTGGAAAGAGTGAGAAAAATCATGTTGGTTTCATCTCATGGAGGACTTTTTTGTATGTGTGTGCAAAGACTGTTTTAAAGTCGAAATGTGAATTTTAAAAATCCCAATAGTTTACAAATGTATATTTTAAAAAAGTGTTTTAAAATTTAATCCTGTGTGTTAGGTTATAGAAGACCTTTGTTTATGTACTAGCATGATACATTTCTGTGCCCAAATGAGGAAACAATTATAGCCACCATAAAGAAGTGACCCTCTACATTTGTAACCATAAACATCTTGTTATTTTGCCATCAGTTAGACTAACTAGAGGCAACAGTTAGAGAGAATCACTTTGCCGCTAACAGATCTGCTTGTTCTTTTAAGCTGCTGTAGTGGATGACCAGAGGATCCAGTCCCCGGGAAAGTGAGGACCACTGCTAACATCTCACTGTGGAAATACTTATCATGTTGGAATTATAACCAGCATTGGAGTTTTGAGAGTTGGGCTGTTTTTTTTTTTGTTGTCACGTCAGAGCTGTGGATCGTCTTTTTGTTGGCTCTCATCATTTATAATCTGCACCAAGGATGAAGCATCCCGTGCACTGATCAGTCCCATCCTGCATCCTTACCCGTGGACCCAGTGACCATGCTGACCGAGTGTCCATCACCAGAAAGATCAGAGCCACGACCCTCGCTACGGCCTGCTGTAAGCTCTGCAGCACCATGTCTCAAGCAGCCCCGGCACCTCTCCAGGCCAATAGCTCACAGTCGGGAGAAGCGCCGAGGCTCAGCTGAAATGGGCCGCCCTTCTTATTGTCATGGTTATCATCCCGACTATTGGAGGAAACATCCTGGTCATTCTAGCTGTGTCACTGGAAAGGAAGCTGCAGAACGCCACAAACTACTTTCTGATGTCACTTGCTGTGGCTGATCTGTTGGTGGGACTTCTAGTGATGCCCATAGCCCTCGTCACTATCCTCTACAGTAAGTTTAGCAAGTGGCCTTGTGTTTGGAGAGCTGAGAGTCTGTTTTATCTCTGAAGCCTGTGCTATAAAAGAAGAAATAAATACTTCACTATGAAGGGGAAGAAGTGCTTGACATCAAGATCTATAAAATACAATGCCTAAAATATTTTCTCTTGGCCATTTGCTAGTATATAAAGAGTATAAGAGCAGGTATTCATCCAGAGTGCGGGGGCATAACAAGCAAAACATGTTCATTGAAAAATGATCAGCCTTCGTTATCTTCAGAGGAAAACAAACTGACAGGTAGCAAAGGAGGATAAAAATAGTTTGTTAACAAAAGCAGATAAAATCTCTATTACCTTTAAACAAATTATTCAAGATGAAATATAACAAGGTTGGTTGACAATAAACATCCTACTTCCTCTGGCATGACTGCTGAGGCAGATGCACAGCATGTCCTGATTGTCTTATTTAGGGGCTCATTAACAATTCAATCATAATTGCAAACAAAGGCAGTTGTTATTTAAGTCTGGCCACAGTGGTGATGCAGGATGTAGCTGCATATTGTCTATGTTAGACTGTAAAATATATGTTGTTTACCTTATTGGCAGATAATAAAACAGATCATAACTGAATCCATGTACATAATCTTGAGTACAGTGTGGCATAAGACTTTCTATGGTGTCTTAAATTCAGGTTTAGCAAGAGAACATGTTTCACACTTTAAGGCCTGCATATCTTAACATGGTCACAGAATTTAGGTCAAGTAGAAGCACTGCAATCAATTGACTTATATATCCTATATTATAAATCTATATATGCCAGTTAGTCTGGCTCTGTGCTCTGCAGTAAACACAAGAGTTTATCTAACACCCTGAAATAATAGTCCTTAGGTTGAAGAATTATTCATATAGTTGTTATGGATCTTTGTAAACAGAGCAATGAAGGAGTAACAAGGCAGCAGGCTGTGAATGTAAGAGTAACAATATGGGGAAGTAGATAAATGTGATGGAAGCCATGGGCAGTGTGAGGCAGGGTGGAACTACTCATATCTGTTGCTGCCTCAACTCTCAACTCAGGAGGTTGAATGTCAATGAATTTGTCTTAACTCATAAACCAGACCTGTAAAGACACATAAACACAACCTCCTCTACTGCCATCCTGACACCATGCAGGGCCAATGATACAAGGCACTCTAAAGTTTCATTCCTAACACAAAACGAGGAATGCTTTACTGTATGAACATCTATTCATCATTTGCATCGAAAGACAGGATTATATCATGGGGATGTTAGAATCAAAGGTGAGGTAAAGGTAACATGAGCTTTACAGGGATATCATGAATATAATGTCACGACAGGTCAATACAGAGGTGGATTGGGTGTTGTTGGGTCAGTGCAGGCAATTATTTTGAAGACAAAAAAAAGTGATCAAGTTGAATTTAAATTTTGAAAATACATAATATATAACAGTAAGACAAATCTACATTAAACCTGAAAGAGCAGGACAGGAACTGGGCCATTTGTAAGAATTGCCAGTTGTTTTCCACATCTGTCTAGTTGTTTTCCACATCTGTCTGACAGATGAATATACAGAGAGAACCTTAAATATGTAAAAGATCCTCTTGTTTAAAAGTATGAGCTGTGTGAACACACACTGGTGTAAACTTAAAATACAGTACTGCGTGACAAAGACCATTTAAGATGTTTTTAAAAGCCAGACGTTTTTTTTGCTTCCCGAAATGATCGCCATCATTATACTGCAGAATGTGGAGAACCTGTGCCAAATTTGAAATCCATTTACTCCCCCCTTTTTTCCTCCTCCTGAAAAAGTGTAGGTCAAAAGTTTTTTAGACTATGCAATGTTGTTAATGCGCAAATTAAAATAATTTTGAAGGGAAAACACAAGCCACTAATGACAAAAAATGAACAAAGCTAATTAATAGGGAATAAGAATAGAGCAGTCTGCAGAATGTTTGTTAACTCCCTCAGATGTCTGTCTTTTAAAAACAAAGAAGCTTAAGCCTATTCTTTTCTGTCTATTTTCCACAATGCAATAACTTTTTCTTTTCCATCATAACTTGTGCTGAAAAACCTAAATTATAACAATATAGGAAAATAAATAGTTGTACAGGTTATTAAAAAGCAACAAAAATAATGCCTTATTTAGCGATTACCCTCCATAAAACCATTTATATGTGCTGGCATTTGAAGAACATTTTCCAAAGTAAACCATATCAACTAAAGGTTCGATTAAGACACCTGCACTGGCATTTAACTCACTGTGTTGAGACAAACTAGCCTGATGGGAAGGAATAGCATGTAACAGCAGAACACAAAAGGAAGAGCAGAAAAACTCCATTAATTAAAATGTTACTGTGGTATGCAGCTCATGGCACGGTCATTTCTTATCTAATAAGAAGGACACAAATAAAGCTGCTTTCCTGTCCTTTCTGTACATGTTAAAATACACGTAACTAATTCCTTGTGTTGATTGTTTTCATTCTGCAATAGTTAAACAGTGTCAGATAAATATGTATGACTAGTGTTTTCTCTTGTCTTTAACACAACTGTGAAACTGATACAAACTCACTACTTATATTACAGAAGATGTGGAACTTGTAAGTGAAATACACTTTCTGACAATCTTAAAGAGCTGCCAAACGTTACTTGTTAATGCTGTTAAAGTTTCCTTCAAAAGTTCTTTGCCAGTCTCAGTGTTTATTGAATTTGGCATGGCACTCTGGAAGACGTATTCATTGACAAATACCGGGACTTAATTTCCTCTCGAAGTAGACTCTCTGTACCTGTTTACAGAGGGAACCTCAAAGTAAACTATGACTCAAAATTTCCCTCAAGTGTGACAAGAAATTGGTGCAAGGAAAAGAAAGAAAGGCTTAAGTAAAGAAAATCATGTAAAAGAATATTTCCATTTCTTATGCAAAGTGAATGGGTGACAGGACAGAAGCCAGAATCATTTCTTGCCATTTTTTTGGGCCTGAACTGAAAATAAACACTACTGTGGAGAAGAGACTCAGTACATCTTCATAAAGAGCCTTTCGCTCCATTAACATTCAGTGAACCCAGCATTTTCCAGTAAGGCCATCTTCTGAGGGATAAACAAATACCAAACTTTTGCACGAGTGCTACTTTGAAGCCTTAAGCATTCTCCAATAACATGTAGAGAGCAAGACAAAATTCCTCTTTAGAATGAAATGGTGTTTTAAATGAGTACATGCCAGGGGAGTTACGTGTAGAGATTCTACAACAGACAAGTGATGTATACAATATTAACAGGAACAGTTCATCATCTAACTCGACCTGTTTCCTTCCTCTCTTTAGACTCTGACTGGCCTCTTCCTGAGTCCCTGTGCCCCATCTGGCTGTTTCTCGATGTGCTCTTTTCTACTGCATCCATCATGCACCTATGTGCCATTTCACTGGATCGCTACATTGCAATCAAGAAGCCAATCCAGCACAGCCAGTACAAATCAAGAGCCAAAGCAATGCTAAAAATTGCATTGGTGTGGATCATATCTATCGGTAAGCCACCAAACACAAATGTTATCTAGCTCGACTGTAATGTTTCAGTTACTTCTCAGAGCAGAGAAAGAAAAAAACTCTGTCTTCAGGCTGCTGTGTAATTGGAAAGGATGAGAGCATGTTAGGAGGGTGAGGCAGTACTCTCACTCTGAAATGCTACATTCAGTTCAATTAAAGGTGTCACTAAAATGTCTTCAGGGGGGACAACCTGTCAGTTTTCATCAGACTGGAGTTTGTCCAGGGCAATGCAGCGAGAACAACTGTAGCAAGCTGTATCATTGCTTTGGGGTTGGTGTTATGCACCTTATTTGACAAACAGTGTGTTGCCTCATAAAAAAAAAAAAACATGGTTGCCTCTTAACTAGACTACAAACCTCACAATTAAGGAGCTCAACCGCTCTAAATGCTTAATATGAGGTTGTTCCATTGGTTTAAAAAAAAAAAAAATAATACCAATTAGATATTTACAGACGAGGGCAGGGAAAGGAATTTAAGAGCATCAAACCAACTGAATGTAATGGTTTGAAACATCTGTAAAGATTAGACTAGACTTTACTTTAAAAGGCCTTCAGTCAATGAAAAGGAAACTTTCAAAACTTGGGCTCATGATTCTGCATTTGCCATCCAATGGTCTTGCAGTTGATTGTTGATAAGCTCTACCAATCATTTCAGTTTTGGAAAAGGAAACTAAAAATACATATGATGCTATACTATTAAACACTAGTGTGTAAGAGAGTGTCCAGTACTTAGACTGTACCTTTATTGGTCTGTTTGTCTGATGGGCTTGGTTTCATTGGTTTCATGATCAAAGGCAAAAGGTCATTCACAAAGAGGAGAGCAGCACTTAGAGATTTTAATGTAACTGTAAACTCATTCTCAGTTTAAGAGGGTTCATGGCAGGCCATAGATGGAGGAAATGCTGTATTTAGATTTTGTTCTTTACATAAATAAAAGTTACACAGTACCGTCTTTCCTCTGACAGAGCAGAAAGGCTTTTGCATAATTCAACCGTCAAGAGTTCATTTGTTTTTCGCCTCAAACACGTTTCTAACACCAACTTTTCTTCTTCTTTTCAGGAATTGCAATCCCGATCCCAATTAAGGGTCTTAGGAACCAGTATCATCCCAACAACGTAACCTTTAACGGGAACCACACGTGCCTGCTGAAAACAGACACCTTCCGGGAGTTCATCATGTTTGGCTCCTTGGTTGCGTTCTTCATCCCTCTCACCATTATGATGGTCATCTACCTTCTTACTGTTCAGGTGTTGCGCAAAAGGTTTATTTGCTCAAGTCGAAGGTGGCTCAGCGCTTTAACTACCCGACAGTGTCCACAGTTTTTAAAATGGAACAGGCTTTCACCGCATCTGAAGCTGGACAACTGAACATGCTGGATGAAAGACTGTCATGGATGCGAGACAAATCAATCACAGGAACAATAAACTCTCCAACAGGAGAGGAAATATCGTTTCGGAGAATGTCAACGATGGGCAAGAAGTCAATGCAGACTCTGAGCAATGAGCAGCGCGCCTCAAAGGTGCTGGGCATCGTCTTCCTCTGTTTGTAGTCATGTGGTGCCCTTTCTTTATTACCAACATCACCTCTGTGCTTTGCACCAGCTGTGATAGTCATTTAATTTCTCGCCTCATGGAGATCTTTGTTTGGGTGGGTTATGTGTCATCAGGTATTAACCCACTGGTCTACACCTTGTTCAACAAAACCTTCAGAGAAGCATTCACACGTTACATCACCTGTAATTACAAGACCTGTGCTAGTTATAGACCGGGGAGACACCCAAGGGCATCGAATACAGATCGAACCTTTACGAGGATTTCATTCAGATCTTCAATGGCTGAAAACTCCAAACTGTTCATGAAGCGAGGGATGAAGAATGGCATTGGAGCAGTGAACTACCAAAGTCCCGAGGTGCCGGCAAACACCCGCACAGCCACCCAGTGGTGTTGTGTTAGACACAATGCTTCTGACTGAGAATGAAACTGAAAAGCACATGGAGCACATCAGCAGTGTTTAGAGATGACAGACATGTGAGCCCAGGTCAAAAGGGAGCGCCTAACATGTTTCAGATTTACAATGGAAACATTTAAGACCAAAGGCTAAGTCAACTATTATTCAAAATGCACAGCTAGAATCTGATCTCATTTTAATTGGCAAATCCCTTAATGCTGGTGCAAAGACAACATGTGGCATGTTGCTGCCTGATTCTGCTGCTATTTGTTTACATCAGTATTTGTAGAGTAAAACCAGGCAACGTTTTTATACATGATCATGCCACAAACATTTTAAACTACAATTTTTAGCTCATCCATGACCACAACCATATTAATGGGATTAATTATTACAAAACGGTGACAGAGTCATAACATAAAAGAATGGAGTCTGAGTTTTCACATGCCGTCAATCTATTTTGGGATGACTTCTAGCAGGTCAAAAAAAATATATAAACAAGGAGAAGGAAGCAGTTCTCTATGAAAGTGTCACAAGTTGGTAAGTTCCTGCCACAAAACAAAATTAATGCAGTAAATATTTTCCTGTGCTGCTCCTTGCCTATTTGAAATTCTGAACATGCCGCTCAAACCTCAGTCTATCAACTTTATCTTTTCAAGACAAATTCTAACCCTTTAAAACTCTACTGCAGCACTCTTGAAACACAACTTCTTGTATATGCTGGACCCTGGGAAGCACTCTTGTAAATGTATTGCAGCTTGATGTTTTGATATGTTTAAAGTTTTAGATCATATGACTGTATATAAATAGGAACAAACTGAAAAAAATTAAATGGAGATCTAAAAGTGTTCAATAAATGTTTTCTGTGTTGCTGAATTGAAGGAAGACTGTGGAGTGTAGTCTTTTTCATTGTTACAGTCTCAAAGGCATATTTTTGAAAGCATCAAAACATCTGCAGATACCCAAATTAAATTGAATTAAGCCAATCTGACTAAAAAGACAGTGTTTTAATCAGGAGGCAGGATACATGAGATTTGGATGAGGCTCAATGATCTTGGTATGTGGGTTTGGACTGTGTCAGCATTTTATTGTTGTCTAGACTCACCCTGTCTCCCTGTCTATTGTTAACGGACAGAAACTGTTGATCTTGGAGGAATAACAGAGACTACAGACGTTTGGACTCGAAGCCCTCTTCATTGTCTGCAAGTGTGCATGTAGCGTAGTGGAGGGAGTTACTGAGTCATTAGGGAGGGAAGTTGGAGGGGAGAAGACCAACTGAATTGTTATGGTTCAGAAGTCTTTCTAAACACAGAGACAATTTACACACAGTTTATCTAACAGCCAAACTGATCCTGCTAAATATCACACAGCCTTTTTGGCATAAATTGTACACCCTGATTTGTGCACTGGAGAGGGGGTCTGCTAAGGCGGTCTGATTTTTAAATACATACTGGTGTAAACGTGTAAAGGCCCTTAGTCTTGCAAGGGATGGAAGGCGATGTGGCTGAAAAAGAAAGTTCATCTTCCTCTAACAAGGGATGCCGTCCATGACAATTCAGAAGTCATGTCTTTGATTTAGGACAATGCAGTCTTAATTATTCTATCACTGGTTCAGTGTTAACTGGATCTCATCAGAGGCACAGAGCTCAAATTAGAGCAATGCAGGGCAATGGGACAAAGAAGAGAGAATATGAATCATCCCTTTTAAATAACACAAGAGGACGGAAATCCTTTTTTTTTTTTCAACAAAACAAATAATACATTAATAAAAACAATGCTATGTGTACACTGCTATGGGTGCAGTCATGGTTATTTGTTAAGAAATGCCACATTTTTTCACTTGTCCTTATTAAAAAGGTGGTCAAATGAGTTTAAGAGTTTGGTTTTGTAATGCAAGATGGATACAGTGCAACGTCAGTAAATTGCAGAAAACCACTCTATTTCATATGTGAACACCTCATTACCTGTTATATTTAGTAAGATTAAGGCAATGTGTGTTTAAGGGGAAAAGAACCCAAAAACATTATCCCCCTTCAATGCTTCAAAGAAAGCAAGGCCTCTGTTGCATGTAAAAGAATAAAGTCGGGTCCTTACCTGAACAAGATGAAGCCAATGGACTCGACAGCAGCCCTCCTGACGTCGTCATTCACATCGCTCACCTGAATAAAGATATGCACAGTCATCAAACAACCAGCACTGATACTGTAACTCATTAAAATTGCAATTAACCTTAATGATGATACTCTATTGCTTACAGTATGAGTACAATCACATACTGCACACTCACGACATGACATAACATTGGCTTGATTAAGGTGCCACCTACAGGACGACAAGTTATCACATCTTTTTGCTTTAGGTGGTGACATTCATATAGTCAGTTTACTTCAATGAATAAAATATGTATTTATCTTTGTGAATTATACGATGGAAAGTAGAAAATAACATTAATAGTTAATGGTAAATCCTGAAGTCACTGATCCTGGTAATAATAATAAGTGTTGTTTCAATAGGAGATGACTGAACTAAAGGGATTCAGAAAATCTGGTTCATCTTCAGGCAGCAATAGAAAAACACTCCTGTGCGCCATCAGCCCTGGTTGCAGGTTACTGCTGCACTGCCCACTGCATGATGAACCTGTCGTACCAACAGTGAAATAATGTGTTGTGAAGAGAGCCAAACAGGAAACACTCACAGCGACATGTAGCAGGCGTCGGATTGCTTTGTTGTTCCCCGAGCCGCAGTAGGCCATGCCCACTGAGTACATACCAGAACGCCGCAGGATGGGATCCTGCCATTGACAATGAAACAAAGCAGAGCTATGAGACTTTGAGTCTGGATAAACAACTATGATAAACATAGTACAGTCATTTCCTACGTCTAGCTCGTATAGAAAGATTCCTGGTACAGAGGGGGAGCATCAAGTTTACATGGAACAAATCAAACATTCAAACTTCATGGTAACACTCTAGGTATGATTCAAGCTTGATTCTATATCTATAAGTGGCCACAGAGGCTGCACCAATGCCATGAAAGAAAGAACTGCAACCTTCCCCTTTGAGTCACTGTGCTTATTCTATACAGGGAGTTCTTTTAGCCTTACCTTGTCTCTGCAGAGACTTTCAATGAGAGCATCGGCCTCTTCCATGCGTCCATACATGACCATAGCAATTCCCACTCCAGACCACCGCAAGATTTTCTCGTGCGGCGTCTCCTGAGCATAGCCTACCATGTCCTCATGGCCTGGGCTGACTTGGAGCCCAGCATGACCAGACCCAGGGCAGTCACAGCTTCACCTAGGAGGTAATATGGTATCATCAGTATAATTCTTCTTGTAATTCCCTTGACGTTGTGATTTGAATGAATGAAAACTAGTTTGCTAAACATGCAGTTACTTTGTTAAAAGGTTAATTAGGACTTTTTAGGCGTCCTTCAAAAAGGAAACATTTTGTATCATTCCTACACACCAGTTACAGCATCGTCCTGGTACAGGTTTGATTTCAGGAGTCATAAACATCCTGTCTAGCTGTGCCCAATGCAGCCAACCCAAGGCCAAGAGCACCACCATGACGGACAATCTGTAAAACAGCAGGAGAAAAAATTTGAGAGATGAAAAGGGACACAGTGACTTAATCTTGCTTCTGATCTCAGCCTCAAACTTCAAATTGAGGCCGTCTTAAACTGCACTCCTCTGATAGTTGTAATACAATACAATCAGTATGACAGTGAACCAACTTTTTATCTGAGAGACATAAACTCACATCATTGCTCGCGTTTTGAGCTGACTGAGCAGGTAGTCAATGATGTCCCCTCCATGGTTGGCATGAATGAGTCCCAGAGCATACAGGCCTCCTCCCTCCTGGTAGGCTGAGCCAGGAGAGGTGTCTTTGGGCAAATAGGTGGCCATTAACTGGAGAGCCTCCTTCTCGTGACCCTGGAAAAAAAGCATGTCATTTTCAAACTGAATCCTGAGTAACATATTACACATCTTGATTTGCATGATACACTTATTTTGTCACTGTGGTGAATTTACCTTGTGGATGACACCCAGACTTGCTGTGGCTGTGAACTTTGCCCAGTTGGTGGCTCTCGCAAGCCATTCCAAGTTTTCTCTTCAAGGAAAAAAAGAGAACACTTTGGTGTTAATGTCAAATGGAGTATGGAAGTGTTTGAATCACATTTTACAGTATACTTATGAGTGTATCCATGAAATATAATTATACTCTTAAGGCCTAATTACCTGAGGAACTGGTCGCTTGTAGTTCCTGTATGCATGAAGGAGTTTGCTATTACTGTTGCTGTGTGCACAGCCGAATTTCGAACTGCATCCTGAAGTTACAGAGAAAACAAACATGTTAATATTAAAGTTTAGCAGGCCATCACAGAAAATACAAAGACCTCATCCGTCTTTCAAAAATGTTGACGAAGCATCTATGTTGCTAGCATGATTACCTTTGTGTTTTTGAGGATCATTAGATCTGTGTTGTTATTTCTGATGAGGAAGTGCAAGTGTAGCTCAATGGCCATCTCCCCGCTGAGGATTTTGATCATCTTGGCGTTCTGGTCTTTGGGTTCATCTTTCTACAGGAACAAAGAGAGGAAATATGTTGAGCCGAAAACCAAACAAAGTTTCTTTCTTTGTACAAAAATGCACCTAGTATAAAAAAAGTGATACAGTTCAACACAATTAGCTGAGCTACAATTTCTGCAGGCTTTCCTGCTGGGGAGCTGCCAGCCTTCTCTTCCGTCTCCATAGCATCACTGTAGACATAAAATTATTTGTCAATCCTGATTAATGTCATCACAAGAAGGTAAGTTAATGACTCAAACAAGCCAACGTACAGTTTCAGCTAGTAACCCTAAGTTCTCTTTTACGATATACTGTATAACATAACAACTGATGGCAACCTTGTAGCATGTCGTGGTTTAGCACATTTGATTTAGAAATAGAGATAAGTTGTACGAAGGCGTGTCTGGTTAGCTTGAGGGATGTGCAACCAGCACAGGTACGTGAACATTGACCTGTAGGGAGGAAAGAAGGCACTGAAAATTCGGCCACCGAAAATTTCGGTCGTTTTTTGTCCGAAAGACTTTTATCACCGAAACACACGGCCGAAATAGAATGTTGTGATGACGCTGGCAAAAATCGTGGCCAGTACACACTTGTCTGTATAAGGGCCAACATGTCTACATCCTTATTCCTTTAATGGCATCACTAAAGCGTCTTCTAAGCAAAGAGGTTGAGATGGACCACGGAGTGAAAACAATGAAAGTACACTCTTAGAGTCTGTCAGCCAGGTTTCACTGAGATCTATTCGGATCCTCTGCACTTCATCGCGACTGTACTTGATCCGCAGCGCGCACAAAGAAACGATCCAGGCCGCGATAGAGAACCTGCTTGCCTTGATTTACTTTAAAAAAACGCACGTGGAGACCTGTCACTCAGCCGCAGCCCCCAGGTGAACGTCAACACCTTTAGTCAGCTGATTCACATCGGGAACATGCTTTAAACGTAAAACACCTCCCTGATAGGACGAAATATAAGACCACATGATGTTTGTTCACTTGATATAAAATCGAAACAAAGAAATGTGTTTGAGTAAGTTCTTAACAATCAATTAATCAATAGTCTATTAATTGTTGACATCCCTAGTACACAGTCCATAGTCATAAATACAATGGTACTAATACTGGCATAATAATTTATTTCAGTGTTTTGGCTTTTCGGCCTTGGTTTCCTCATTTTCGGTTTCGGTCAAGAATTTTCATTTCGGTGCATCCGTACTTTTTTTCAGCTTTAGACTAGTCAGCTAGTGTGTATTTTAAATTCTGTTTCAACACTAGCCAATGAGTTGAGTCCTTAGCATCCTTGGCTCTTGTGCTCTCCCCTTGCTCACCTGTCTTTTCTGGTGTGGGCACAGTGCCTGTGTTGGTAGAGCCTGGGACTGAAGGGATGGTGTTCCCACTGTCCTTAGGTTCTGGATGACAGAAGACAGGAACTGTTGGCTGGCGCTCTCGTACAGGTCGAAGCAGATCTGATAGGCCATCAGCAGGTTGTCCTCTTTTACTAGCTTCTCCAGAATGTCACTCACAGCCTGTGGGTCATCCAGGAATATCAGGCACTAAGGGGCATGGAGAAAAAAAATATTAGGATGAGATTTGGTTTAAGAAAGTTAGGACTGAAGTGTGATAAGTTCATAGCACTCCTTCAGACTGCTGAATAAGACATCATTGGCCTAAATGGCATGAACAACAGGCTATACAGTTCATTAAAAATCTGTGACCTCCAAAATGAACATTCAGTGACAAAACACTGCTTTAACACAGTTTAAACAAAGATTACATTTTAACCTTCCGATTGGAAATGCAACCATCAGGGGTATATTGAACTTGCAACATTAAAAACCTATAATTGTAGGGCTCTTTGTTTAAGATAAATTGCAAAATATGCAGTTTTTCTGTTTTCATCATTCTTCAATTCATCAAAACTTTAAATTTTAGGTTTAACTAAAATCAAGAGACATCAGCATCTTTGACATTGTTACAATTTCTCGAAAAAATATTAAGATGGTAATGAAATTTCCATTTTGTCAAGTTAGTTATGAAGCAGATGCCATTTACGTAGCAAGGATCTGATTGTTACCTGACACACGTTGATGAAATCAGGTTTCTCCAAGTTCATGTATAGCTTAACCAGCACACGCAGCACTTCATTACGGAACTTCTTGTTCTGCATCAGGGACATGCAGACCTTCAGGCTGTAGGCAAGGAGGCCACTCACGTCATTCTGCATGAGAGGAGAAATTTAAAAAATGATACATATTCCATAATGAGGAAGGAAGTTAAATCAGTCATCAAGAAAAATTGTAGTGAGATATCCATAAGTTGACAGCGTGCAAAGTGTGGTAGAATCACAGAGAAGAAAGCCAGCTGGAGATAATCCAAACTAAACGAAACTGCCAGGCACAAGAACTGCTTACCGATTCTAGGATGGTCTTTTCAAACATATCAAGCCTCCTTGTCTCCAGGGCGATGCCAATCGCTTGCTTGTACTTGTGATCATCTAGGCATCGCAGGAACATCTTGTTGACAATGCCTCAAGACGGGGGTCGATGCTTTCTTCTCCTCCTCCTCTGGCAGCTCGGCATTCTCCACCCGCAGCTTGGTGTAGTGGTCGATGCATTTGGCTAGTGACACACACACAAAAAAGACATAAACAGAGGGGTTCTTTTCTCTTCTAAATTCAGTGACGCATTCAGTTAGCATCAAATTACATTTTTCATTTCTTGCCCCCATCGGAAAGCCTCTGATAGGTTTTGCACATAGCATTTAAAAACGATCTAGGTTTCAACTTGACACAAGTTTTAAAACAGGCTTATCCACATGATACATAAAGAAATAGAAACTACAGAATGGCATAGTGTATTTATTGATGACTCACCAATGATGGTTTCCACATATTCTGATTCATCCGTGACATTGAAGAGCTCTCCAGCACAAGAGCATAGTTCAGAGATTCCTCAAAGGCTCCAAGTGGTAGAAAACCTTTGAGGCCACCAGGGCAGCAAAGCTCTGCTCCTAAAGGTCTCATCCTCATACAGGACCTCGCTGAATACAGACAACACATGAATTCAAAACACTGACGAGTCACATTCATAATGAAACTGCAGAAGAGTAACAGGTAAACTATTCTTAGGTTTTACGTAAGTTTTTTCTTGCGGTTGCATTAAATGAACATGTAAAAGCTTACTTCTTTGCATGATGTAGTATTTTACAACAGTAACAGGACTTACATTTATCAACAGATCCAGAAATTTCAGCCCAGAAGTCATTCACAATGGCATCTAGCTTGTGAAGAGCAAACTCCTGCAAGTGGAACAGACATTTTATGCACCTTTTAGCCACCATTTCTATGTTAACTATCATCATCTGGAAGTGTGTCATACATTAGATGCATGTCCATATGTCAAACAGTTGAAGCAGCACTTGTGTTTATATTAAGACATTAAATTCAAGTTAATAAATGATACCGTATAGCAAATATCATGCCCCCTGCTAGCTTTATCCTGACACCATGAGGACATGACATGTGGAGAAGCCAGTGGTAAACAAAAACATTTCTTTTAAGAATATCGTTTTAAATGACTTGACATATAATTGTCTCTGTATTTGAGTTGGAGATGTACAGGCAGTGGTCCACTCCGTATGAGATTCTTACCTTGAGCTGTGGCTCCTCCTCATCAAGGAGCGAGATAATTCCAGCTTAATGAAGAGGAGAACATAAATTAGTGTTGAAGTTCATACACTGTCTTCATTATTAAGGACCTGAACTGAAAACCAAAGGGGACAGGGTGTTTTCAGTCAGGGCTCCTACACTCTGGAACAGCCTGCCAGAGGAGATCAGACTTGCAGAGTCAGTCCCGTGCTTTATATCATTACTCAAGACATATTTTCACAGTAAAGCTTTATTGTGTGATTTATTTAATTTTAGCTCTGATTTTAAGAGTCTGTTTTATAAGTTTGTATGGTTTTTAAGCTTTTATTTCATTTTATTTTTTAATTGCATCATTTTGCTTTACACTTCTTGTTTTTTATTGCCCACTGTAAAGCACTTAGTTACTTGTATTGAAAAATCCTTTATAAATTAAGTATTATTATTATTATCTGCATCAGACTCTGTATGCCAACAGTTTTTATAACACGCCACTCCAGCACTGTGTTACATCAGTACTGGCCAAAGGTTATGACTGTTCATAAAATCTGGCAAATGAACAAAATAAAATACATTGAAATAAAAAGATTGAGCAACTGGAATATGAACAAAAAGGAGGCTTGACTGAGAAGAAAATGTCTTTCGTTTCGTCCCTGTTTTCTTGTTCGTCTTTTGTGTTTTTAACCACACTTTTTCTAGCTTTTTTAAAAATTCAGATGTAGCTCAACTATGCTGATAGCTAACCATCTTTTGGGAAAATAAATAAAAGTTATAATGTTTTTCCTTTTACATTAGTCTTCTGAGATTGACGGTAATTTCCTTAAGTAAAGACGAAGTTGAGCTCTTGAATGTGACAGCTGAAAAGCAACAATCCGGTAACGCTGAAGTCAATGGGGACTTGGCCGTGACTATTAGCTTCAGAGGTGCATTGGATTCAAATAATTACTTTGAAATAACAGTAGTGGATTAAACGCTGCTTGGTTATACAAAATGCAAATGTAAAGAAGTTTGTTTCTCTCTGAGTTGTATATGTGTGGTTTTTACAGAGATTACCGACTGATAACTGCTAGGTTAGCTGTGTGACTCAGCTAAATCAATGGCAGATAGCTAAAGTTACGGCTAGCAAAATAAATGCACCTTCTTTACTTACCGGCAGAAGTAATCATAGTTGACTGTGTTTACCCTCCTCTGCCCCACGAACGAGGTACGCAGGTGGCAATCCGTGCGTTTTTAAGGGATATTGGATAATAACAGTTTTATAGTAACAGAAAAGCACAACAGTGGTACCAAACGCAGCCGTCGCTAGCCTCTTTTGTGAAACACCGCAGACCCCTGTAAGGACCTCTGTATAGCTGCCACCTTGAAGCCTGATGAAAAAAAAATCACACAGCCAGATCATTATTTATTTTCGTATTCAGAGGGCAGTGAAAATTGTAAAACTAACAGTTTGAAACGTTGTCTTCTAATTATAGGACGCATTAATGTGGGATTGTTGATATGTATTGATGATCGTATTTTAATTATGGTCAGGCTATTCTCAGGTGACCCATCGTGAGTCAGTTTTTGTGGTCTTGTCTCTTCCACACCTTTACAAGAAAATGGGCTCGTGGAAATCAAACTAACAAAGCAATAAGGCTTCAGGCCAATGATGTCAGTAATTCATACAGATTTATACCCACTACTGTACAACCCAATCTCTTTAAATCCCATTAATAGATCAGGAAAAGGTGCCCCCTTTTTTAAAACAAAGTTTTACAATGCCAGTCTTAATTTGTGTTTTATTTAACCTTTATATTACATGTACAGGTTTTAGCCTACATAATACATTTGAAGTGAAAAATAGTCATCCATTTTAATACAAATAATGCTATTCCAACAGTACTTCACTAAGGCACATAAGTATAAACAAAAAAAAGGACATTCGAATGTTCATATAAGCAAAAACTGGGTAATCCCTCTGGAAGGCTCTGGGGGAAAATAGCTGCTGAGTTCCTTATCATCAACAAGACCCCACTTCACGTGACTTGAGTTCAGGGTCTGCTAATCCAGCCCTTACTGGACTATGATTTATGTTAAAGAGCACTTTTGCTGTTAGATTTCACTTTTGTCCATATACTGAGTTCCAATATTTACAAAAATGACAAAAGTATCAACGCCTTTTGTTAAACAAAAGAGGAAAGGAAAGGAAAAAGAAATTAATGTAAGTTTTGTGATACACTTATTTTGACCAACTGATCAAGGGTTATTTGAAGCAGAAAGATGGGAACAGCGTGGACAATTGAACTACAATTCCCTCAAGACACAAGTCATGTTGGCTCAGCAGGGGAAAATAGAGAGCACCATAAAGAACATTGTAACATTTATTAAGGCTCCTCTTTTCACAGTTATCACAGGTTTGTCAGCAGGGATATGTCTGCAGCCACAAGTCATGAGGTCAAACATCAGCTGTCTTCTCCAGTTGATTCTCCTTTCGCAGGAGGTCCAGCAGGCAAGGAGACAGTTTTCAGAGGGATGCATCCTCTAAACTCCCAGCTTCACCTGAAACAGGAAAGACAGAAAGCAATGAATGCAATGTTTGTTGTTATGTGATTTAGATTAGTACAATAACATTTGGCAGGACTTTGGGATTTCTCTGCTTCCTACATCAGAGAGAAACACAAGATGTCTACCGCTGCTTAGTAAACTGCACACTGCATGGTATCTGTTCCAAGGAAAAGCCCTTGGAGAGAAGGTTTTTGGTCTGTCTGTTGGCTGTGTGATAGCATCCCTTCTTCGATAAAACTCAACTAAGGGGGGATGCTGCTACCTCTTCGACTGCTGGTTGAAGAGTTGTCGGGCTGGCCTCTAGCTCCTCCTCTCTGAGGCCAGGGCAAACATTGGAATGGCCAGAAAAGCTGCTTCCCTCTATCCCTGGTATTATCTGAAAGGCAATAATAGGCCTTTAACAATTGGCAGCTTATCTAAAGGCTTGTTTCATGAATGCTCCCTTTGTTTCACAGGCTTTGCAATCATGCCGGGAAGTAGTGTGTGCAAAAAAAAAAAACTACCAAATGAGTTGCATAGATTGACCTACATTGATGTATTCCAACCACAACAGTGTTCGCCAAATATCTCAGCAGGAACCCCCACTTTTGCTTAGATGGTGAGTTTGCTCTGATCTTATTATATATCATACAATTATATAACTTTGATATCTGCCACAGCTTGTATAGAATTGGTTCTCTCAAGTTATGATGAAGTTTTCCCAATTCATCACCACATTTTATTTTAACAGTAAGTTGCTGAGTTTGTATAATTGATGCAAAAGATCTGTCTGTAGTTATTAGTCTTGGCAACTATTTAATGCATCATCATATCGACATGTTGTCCTGATTAAACACACAAGAGTTCAAACTTCATGTTACTAAGACCTGCCCTGCTGATTGTGTGCTTTAGCAAAGACGAATTAGGACAAACATGATTACATCACCCTGCATGAGTTACAGGAACTAAATATCTTAATGTTTGCTCTATATGACTCGTGTGAACTATACTTAATGAAGAACATGGACGATGCATGTTATTACACCTGCTGTTTGAGATGAGTGTATAACTTTGCAGATGTTTTTCTTGATGATGTTTATTGTAGCTTCTGTATTCGGGAGGAAACAGCCAACCCACACAGTCTCAGGTGAATGTTTATGGAACACAGAGCGGATCAGACCGCTCCAGGATTTGTGCACATTGAATCGCCTCTGCGTTCTCCTGTCTGGCGCGTATTAATCCAACCAGAGCTGGTCGGGCGTTTCTGGCACGTTTCGTGCGTGCCTTGACGTCCTTCAAAATCTCCCTTAGGCACAACTCGTTTGACTTTTTGTTGAGAATGTCTGTCTGAAAATGAATAAGATGACAGGAGAGTCTATGGTTCGCTTTTTGCTGTATATTCATCCTCTTCACCGCTGTTCTGAGAGCGTTGTCAGTGCGCGTTGGCTGCTCTTTCTTCATGTCCTCCTCCACCGGGCTTGCTTTCAAATCAGAATCATTAGGCCTTGTTGTGAGAGGCATGTCAATGTTTTCCCAGTCTCTTTCTCGCTGCAAATTTCACCTGCGTTGCCGACGTGGATACTTGACAGAGAGGGACGCGGGATGCCCGTTGCTGCTGGCCAGGCTGCCAGGAAACATGTCCCGGATGAACTCCTGCAATGTTCCACCGCCATCCCCGTCTACCTCTTTACTTTCACACGCGTCACCCACCAAATAAATCCTCTCTTTACCTCCGATTTGTGCGATAATCCTCTGAAACTCCCTCTCCTCCTGGGAGAGAGTGTCCTCAAGGACACCGTGTCTGTCATCCTTGCGCAATTGAAGATGCGCGGATCCGGTTTATTTACAAATGACCGTCAAGCAACTCACGACTTCCCTCCGTGAACCGGCGAAGTGCAGAAAAACTTCCTAACGGTCATCAGGAACACCCGTAGAGGGTGTTCACTTTAAGATCGGCGTCAATTTCAATTGGCTGGTTATATCAGTGGGCGGGGCTAACAGTCAGCGGCAATATATTAAAGCCACGCAAGCATGTATCAAGTTAATCTTTAATTAATGAGTAAATAAAACAATATTGAACACGGTTTTATGACTACAATCCCGTGTGATCCTAGAACAAAAGAGAGGGGTTATGGTTCCTCTTAAATCATCCTATGATGCTTGTTTGGTCGTGGATGATGAAATCAGGGTTTGAGGGTCTCTTACTTTATTCCCACATTCTCTCATGAGTTCAGAGAGTCCACCTTTCCCCATGTTGTTGTAGATTATTGGCTTCACAGTGAGAAAAAAAAACAGAAAAAATGAAAGGACAGTCATAGGTATCAACTTTTACTCAAGATATTTACTTACTTAAATTTTACATACTACTTTAGGCTCTAGCTTCTTAGCAAAATCAAAAAGGCCTAAGACCATGAAACCCTCAACACTTCATTAGAAGTGTTCTTGAAATTCTAATCCTTTAATCCACTTATGCTTGTTCTTGAAGCGAAAGTTGCTGTCAGAGTAAAATTCCACTGAGTTCATTAGCTGAAAGACAATTCTTTACATAAGTACAGACAGAGAGTCCCTGTGGACTTGGACTAATTGTTGACTGATGAATAAATGATAAAGTCTGACCTGAAGCCAATACTATTCAGCCTTTGAACTTTAGACTGGCTGCATATTGATTAGGTGGCTGGTGTGCTCTCCTTGCACTTGCTACATCAGATAAACACAATCCGACAGACTACGACAGGCTGTTCACCATCAGTAATGGTTAGATTTAGAATTCCTCCCAGATACATGCATGTTTGTCTTTGTCTTTATAAGGACAAAGGTTTATTGGTTTATTTACTGACTGCTTTATTCAGGAAGAGGTAGAGATTAAAGTCAAGAAACTTTTTCGGACCAATGAGGGACCTGAAGGAGAGAAGGACTCGTGAATTGCATTACAGTGATCACTTCAAACAAGCCTTGGTTGAGTTTTCAGTTGCATCTTTATGTTTTCTTGCACCATCATAAAATGGAATATTCCGCAGCCAATATTTGACCTGGGCTAGAGATTTTAAAAATGTATTTTGGAGTTAATTTAACTGACTGATATGTTTGTAGCCATCTAAATTTTGAGATTTAGTACTATAAGATATTCACCGGATATTGTCCCTGTTTAAAGGATACAAGAAAAAAAAATCCGGTAACACTTTACAATAAGGGTCCCTTAATTAGCGTTAGTAAATGCATTATTAAGCATTAATTAACAGTTTAATAATAGTTTAATACCGTTATAATGTATTACCTAACATTAACTAACACATTAGTTAATGCATTAATAAGCAGTTAATTAATGTCCACTGCTCAGAGCTAATTGATACATTATTAAGCATTAATAAAAGTTACAAAACTTAAGTAGTTAACCATTAGTGAATGCTTTCTGGACCCTTATTGTAAAGTGTAACACACGCATCACTTAGGTAACACATTATAAATGCTAAACTGCCTCATAAGCATAAGCATAAGCATGTGCATCACTTTTAAGTGTCCTCTGGAAACACTTCTGTTGTGTTGCTGTCTATTTGCAGCGCTTTTTTTAATGTGTAGTGCTGTTGTCTTTGCATCGCGTTTTCTAAATGCTGCGCATGTGTTGTCAAATAGATGAAGATGTTTTCTTAATTTTCTTGTGTTTTGTCTTTTTGCATGTGTTTCTTAAGTTGCAGTGCTGTGAGCTCTCAGGGCCACCGTACTTCTCTGTGCCAGTTGAGATGTTATCTGTGATTATCTGTTTATTCTAAATAAAATGTGTTAAATTCTTTATATGTGTTGCTTCAAACTACATTTCAACTCATTTGCTTCAGCGTATGTGTTACCTAAGGGATACATGTGTTACACTTTACAGTAAGGGTCCAAAAAGCATTCACTAATGCTTAATTATGGTTAAGTAATGTTTATGAGGCAGTTTAGCATTTATAATGTGTTACTTAAGTGATGCATGTGTTACACTTTACAATAGGGTCCAGAAAGCATTCACTAATGGTTAACTAATTACATTTTGTAACTTTTATTAATGCTTAGTAATGTATTAATTAACTCTGAGCAGTGGACATTAATTAACTGCTTATTAATTCATTAGCTAATGTGTTAGTTAATGTTAGGTAATACATTATAACGTTATTAAACTATTATTAAACTGTTAATTAATGCTTAATAATGCATTAACTAACGCTAATTAAGGGACCCTTATTGTAAAGTGTTACCAAAAAATCCTTACATTAGGTGGAGTTGCATTTTTTTACTATGTAAATTAATCTACTTTTAATCTTAGCCGAGTAGGCTATATCCCTGAGTTTTCACCCTGACTACAGGGGTCAAGTCAGACACATTTCATAGACCCAGTATAGCAACACATTTCCCTTCCACGACGGCTGAGATCAATCCATGGATAGAAAAGGGTGAAAAACCCTGAACTATCCCACCTTGACCTCAACACATTATCCCTTTCTGAAAATAAACAAAATAAGAGTTTCTGCCTTACAGTCACTGGCTAGTGACTTAGGGCCCTGTTGTGCTGGAGTACAGTTGTCAGAGCATAGGCAGGAGCCATTTTTGTTGCTGTTTTGATAGCAAGAAGTGTTTTAAATTTGATTAGAGCTGCAACGGCCAGCCAGTGAGGAGATATGAACAGTGGTGTGACGTGCTGTTTTGGGTTGGATGAAGACTAGATTTGTTGCTGCGGTCTGCATCATCTACAGATGTTTGAATGTGCATGCAGGGAGGCCTGCAACTTTGGAGTTGCAGTAGTCAATGCTTGATATTACAGGAGCCCTGTACCAGGAGCTGTGTTGTATGCTCTGTCAAGTAGGGTCTGATCCTCCTGATGTTATAGTGAGGCCACATGAACCTTAAAGGTCAGCTGGTCCTCAATCATGACACCCAAGTTTCAGGCATGGGAATGGAAAAAATACAGGATTAATTAATAAAACCACTTCTAACATGAACCCGAGATTCTCACAAATTGAAGCTGCCATTATTCAAATTGTAATTTAATCCCTGTAGTTTTATGTCATTCATGTCAAAATCCCATAACAGAGTGTTTTACTTCAGCTGCACTGTCCCTGCTTTTTGTTAACCCCATGCAGGAAGGCATTATGAGTTATATAAAAAACTACAATCGGGTAACAATTGATTCACAATTTCTTGTGATAAGTTAAATTAATTGCTTAAACAAACATTCCATAACTATGGACTTAAAGGTGACATATTACGCTTTTTTCATCAATATATATTGGTCTAAGAGGTCCCCAAAACATGTCTTTAAAATTTATGCTCAAAAAAACACTTTGAAATCAGATTTTGGCAAGCCTGAAAAACCCTCTTTTTCAGCCCTGCTCACCTCAGGAAGTGGATGTGGCCTCGGCTCTCTAGCACATTGTTCTAATGTTTACATGTTGGCTGAATATACATGGCTGCTCACAGACCCACGTTACTTCAACCGTCTGAATTTGATCCAGAATCTGATCCTGACGGAGAGGCGCCTGCAGCAGGACCTTTCTGAACGATTGGTCACAGATTTAGTGTTCTTGTTGTTTTATTTGTCAGTATGTCGACGTGTGTCTTGGTACACAGCTACGAACATGTAGCTATGTGGCTATGCTAACTAGCGCTAGCACTTATCCATGATAAATAAAATCATCCACTAGATCTTCAAATCTCCAGACGTGGGGAGTAAAACCGACCTCTGCCAGAAAGGCAGCAGGACCTTTCTGAACGATTGGTCACAGATTCTGTGTTTCTTGTTGTTTTATTTGTCAGTATGTCGACGTGTGTCTTGGTACACAGCTACAAACATGTAGCTATGTGGCTATGCTAACTAGCGCTAGCACTTATCCATGATAAATAAAAATCATCCACTAGATCTTCAAATCTGCAGACGTGGGGAGTAAAACCGACATTTGTGTTTATTAAGACAGCCTACAACTAGCATGCCTCCCTCCTAAGCTCCTTGTTAGCACACGTGTGCAGGTAATGAAAAACGGAGGAGGGGTTGAGTTGTATTTTATACAGTCCATGGGCTGAACAAGCTCCGAGCTCTGACTCCGTGACAGACCGGATATTGTTGTGACGTAACAAAACACGGAAGTCTGAAACGGCTCATTTCAGCACACATTTACAGAAAGGTGGAGAAATCAGAACAGGGGCAGAATGGATTTTTTTCATTTTTGGGAGGTTTGTAGACATGCCAGGGACACATATTTCAGGTAGAGAACCTTTAAAAAGTCGATTTTGCATGATATGTCACCTTTAACAACAAAACCTTCCATAGCAGTCTACACATGTAATCTAACCCAAGGTTTTAACACAAAAAGGCAATTCATTTTCTGTTCTCGTGTTTGAAAGAAAAAAATCAACCGAAGGTAACATTTTTCACTCTGATCCACTTTGGACATGTATTCTTTGTTTAGACCATCCCTCGGTCAAGATGTCAAGTCTCACCCGTTAGTCTGCCTCTCTCTCTCCCTCTAAATGATCTGTAATTGTGGCAGCAAAGACAAAACTTCATGTTTTTTATCTTTCTGTTATTCATACTTAGTCTAAAGCACTTCCTGTTGAGAAACACTGCTCTTTAAGCTTTTCTATCACATGTTCACATTGAAGAATGTATGAGGCTATAGTGTCAGAGAGAGTAGGGGTTCTGTTCCTGATCAACTATATTGCTTCCTAGCAACTTTTCCCTCAATCCACATCTTAGATTATCTTATGACTTTTCTTTGTAACACTCTGACACTAGGGCAAAGTGAAACAAACAAGGGCACTCGGTGTACTTATCTTCACATTACAGATAACCTTTAATAAATGTTATCATGCTGTCAGAGTTGAGTCAGGTAAGGAGCCCAACCTGTGATTTCCCTATCAGACACAGATCTCTAAGAGATGAAAGATAAGATGCAGGGTCATTAGAAGTAAAGTAGTCTTTAGTATCAGGGGAGGAAGAGCTTCCTCATTTTGGTGTTGTGGAATCTGCAGAGGCTCTGGCAGGTCTGGATACAACACCTAAAAAACAAGATGTATTTATGATCATTTGGTGTCCGTACCTTTGAGGTCTATCACGCTACTTCTGATGGAATAAACTAATATTAACTCAGCCTAGTTTCCTCTTAATGTAAACAGACACGGACAACCTGTTGTGAAGGAATGCTCCAGGAGTGGTTCGTTCTCATGAGGTGGTTTCTCTCGCTGTAGTTCAGGCAGCCCCAGAGAACCTGAGACATTTAATAGATACACCACAGTTATAATTAAGTATCTCTGATCTAACCTGTTAAATCATGCGCCGCACTTCAGGACCAATAATAAGCACACCTCATTATCTGACTGTGACAGCTACATTTGGTGCCTTACTATCTACAGTCCTGATATCCTGAGTCCTTCAAGCTGCCTCCTTTCTCATTAGCTCAGGATGGGGGACCTGTTGCAACTCTGATAGTGGATCTGCACCATGGAGCCTCACCTTGAGCAGGAGGAGGCAGTCTTTCATCAAATACATGACACCTGATGTCTCTTAAATGTCTAGCTAACATACAACAGCTCGTGCATGAAGATGTCTTTTAAGCTTTTAATGTATGCTCATGTCCTAAACAGAGTAAACAATAATCATGTGCAGTGAGGTTGTTCCGGCTTGTCACACTGAGGTCACTACATGGAGACCAGAGAGTGATGTCATTTGCTGCTGCTAGTCAAATATAGCATTAAAATAAGTATACATATTCCACTACTCTCTGGTCCCAAATGACAGGATATTTGATGTGCAAAACTACATATAATCGTATTATTGATTGTAAAGCTGTTATAATGTATTTTAAACATGCTAAAAAAAAATAGAATTTATTGTAAATTTAATAATACTGTATTGTAAATTTCATATTCACAAATGTAAACCTGAAAAAATGCTGCTCCTATTTCCCTGTTTATTTACAAGAACTAAAACTATACTTTGAAACCCTTGAATTATTTGATAGCAAAAAAAAGTAATACAGTAAAACTTTTAAATTAGTTTCTTGGAGAGGATTTTCATCTTAGCATCTGAAAAATTGAATATATTTATATTTATATATTAACATGAGTTATATGTCCCATTCATGTTTTTTTCTCCTTGTCTCACTTATCTATTAGGGTTCTTGGATGTGTTTTGAGCACATTTCTGTAGTGTTTGACTTTGTATTATTTATAAATGTTCAATAAAAAAACCCTCAAAAAAAGCATTAAAATAAGTAAATGATCAGCACTTCGCAAGATTATTCGCAGATTACTTTGAAACAGGCATGATAGTTTTCTCACAGTTTGAGTTAAAATTTCAGAGTCAGAAGAGTTCTACTCACATTCTCCCAGAATGCTTGTTGGGAATACCTGTGAGGGTGTTTTTGCTGCAGCTTTTCTGTAATTATTGCTTGTACTTAAAAGCAAGTTGTCCCATGAGCAGCTTGCTATAAAAGGAACAAATTACAATGCTGTAGAGCTGTCTCACAATGTATTCCCAGTGCTATATTTTTCAATTATTCAATGATGTCACCGTAAGGAAACTTGTTGTGTATTACTGAATACTTTTACTCTTAATGAACTGTGTATGTTTCCTGCATGATATCATTGTAATGCACTTCTTATGAAAGCCTGCAAAATCGATTCCTACAGGAATAAGGGAACCATGTGAGTCATCCCAAAGCCAGTCAAACCCTATGTGAAACCAATTCCAATTTCCACTTTTTTGACAAATAAGTTTTACTAAAATTTGGATGTCACAAAATTTTCTGCAGCTCATTTCGCACAAAACTGAGATAGTCATAATTAGCTTCCTGCACATAACAGAACAAATCCTGCCCTCTGCTGGCCCTGTGTTGGAACAAATTAAGTCTGTTGCAACAAATCTGGAAGTTTGGTTTGATAGCAACTTAAACTTTGAGTATCACACAACAAAACTAGTGCAGGATCTTTTTAAATAGATACTAGCATAATCCAAGAGAGCACAGAGACCATTTTATATGCCTCCATCTCCTCATGCCTTGATTATTACAACATCCTCTTCACCTGCCTCAGCCAAAAATCTTTAAAACGGGCTCCAGTTTTTGCAGAACTCAGCTGCCAGACTTCTAACCAGAACTATGAAAAGTGACCACTGCATGCCTCTTTGATCTTTCATTGGCTCCCAAGATGTGTTAGAATCAATTTTGAAATCTTGCAGACCTTCAAGGCTATTCATGGCCTCTCTCCAAACTTCATATCTCACCTCTGGTCACACATGAGCCAGTATTCAGACCTAGAACCTCAAATAGAAGCCTTTCATGTGTTCCTGGAGCACAGCTGAAAACTGGGGTGACAGAGCATGAACAGCCAAAGCCCTGAAGCTCTGGAAGGAGCTGCCTGGAGAAATCAGGTCAGGAGACTCAGTGACCACTTTTGAATATATCCTTAAATCTTACTTGTATGAAAGAGCTTTACCTGATTTATTTGAGTTCATTGACTGTCCTATTATTGACTCTGTGATTGTATGTTTTTAATGACTTTAACTTCTCTATTTACTTGGTTTTGCTTTGTTTTATTTTAATAAAGTGATTTGTAATGGAAGTTTGGAATATGGTTGTTTTAATAAAGATTATTACAAATACTTACAAATTAATGTGGTGTTGTTTTTAAAATGAAATTTCAACATTTGTATCTGAAAGAAGACAGCAAATAAGTGTATAATGGTTTTGTGTCAAGGTGTAGCGTGATTACAAATTACAATGAAATTAAAATAAGCTCTTAAATAAGCCTTACAGTAGTAATTGGGACACATTTTTTCACCCTGTGGTTTAAAACCTCACAATATGCTGTAGTTTTTTTGTGAAATGCTTTTATACTAACATTTCTAAGTGGTTATACGGCTAAATGTATAGATACATTTGAGACATCTGCCTTACCTTAAAAAATTATGGTTTGTGCACAAAAGGTTGATAAAGCAAAGACATTATTCTGTGTATTTAAAGGTGCCTTTCAAAACACTCAAGGTCACTTTACAAGGCAGAGTTTAAAAAGCACAACATTTTAAAAATGGTAAATGAATAGGAGAAGATACAGTGTACAGTCATGGCCAAAAGTTTTGAGAATGACACAACTATTAATTTTCACAAAGTCTGCTGTTTCAGTTTTATAATGGCAATTTGCATATACTCCAGAATGTTATGAGGAGTGATCAGCTCAACTACAATTAATTGCAAAGTCCCTCTTTGCCTTGAAAATGAACTTTATCACCAAAAACACATTTCCACTGCATTTCAGCCCTGCCACAAAAGGACCAGCTAACATAATTTCAATGACACACAGGTGTCACACACATTAACACAGGTGTGGGTGTTGATGAGGACAAGGCTGGCGATCAATCTGTCACGATTGAGTGACTGGAGACTTTAAAAGGAAGATGGTGCATGACACCATTGTTCCTCATCTGTTAGCCATGGTTACCTGCAAGGAAACACGTGCAGCCATCATTGCATTGCACAAAAAGGGCCTAACAGGGAAGTTTATAGCAGAGAGTAAGATTGCACCTCAGTCAACCGTCTATCGAAATATCAAGAACTTCAAGGAGAGAGGTTCAATTGTTGCCAAACAGGCTCCAGGGCACCCAAGAAAGTCCAGCAAGCGCCAGGACCGTCTCCTGAAGGTGTTACAGCTGCGGGATCGGGCCACCACCAGTGCAGAGCTTGCTCAGGAATGGCAGCAGGCATGTGTGAGTGCATCTGCACGCACAGTGAGGCGAAGACTTTTGGAGGAAGGCCTGGTGTCAAGGAGGGCAGCAAAGAAGCCACTTCTCTCCAGTAAAAACATCAGGGACAGACTGATATTCTGCAGAAGGTACAGGGACTGGACTGCTGAGGACTGGGGTAAAGTCATTTTCTCTGATGAATCCCCTTTCCGATTGTTTGAGGCATCTGGAGGAAGGCTTGTTCGGAGAAGACGAGGTGAGCGCTACCATCAGTCCTGTCTCTTGCCAACAGTGAAGCATCCTGAGACCATTCATGTGTGGGGTTGCTTTTCGGTCAAGGGAGTGGGCTCTCTCACAATCTTGCCTAAAAACACAACCATGAATAAGAATGGTACCAGAACGTCCTCCGAGAGCAACTTCTTCCAACCATCCAAGGGCAGTTTGGTGATGAAGAATGCCTTTTCCAGCATGATGGAGCACCTTGCCATAAAGCAAAAGTCATAACAAAATGGCTCGGGGAACAAAACATTAAGATTTTGGGCCCTTGGCCAGGAAACTCCCCAGATCTTAATCCCATTGAGAACTTGTGGTCAATCCTCAAGAGGTGGGTGGACAATCAAAAACCCACAAATTCTGGCAATCTCCAAGCATTGATTATGCAAGAATGGACTGCCATCAGTCAGGATTTGGTCCAGAAGTTGATTGACAGCATGCCAGGGAGAATTGCAGAGGTCTTGAAAAAGAAGGGTCAACACTGCAAATATTGACTTATTGCATGAATTCTGTGTAATTCTCAATAAAAGCTTTTGATACTTATGAAATGCTTCTAATTGTATTTCATTATACCATAGAAACATCTGACAAAAACACCTAAAAGCCTGAAGCAGCAAACTTTGTGAAATGTAATATTTGTGTCATTCTCAAAACTTTTGGCCATGACTGTAGTACAAATGATTCCTGTGATCAAAGTGAAAATGCCAGTTTAAAAAGATGTGTTCAAAAGGCAGGGGGGCAGACAGGCCTGACTCATGGTGGTCCTGAGAGTGCCGGTGGGTGTGTTGATATAAGTTTAGAGACATATTGAGGAGCAAGGTTATGGGTGACCATTAAGGTGAGGATCACAATCACCATAATTCACTCTCATATGACAATCTAACCACATAACATTTATCGTTTTTTTATGCATTTTCAACAAGATATTGTGCAGGAAACTTGACTTACTTGACCAAAACAAATGTGACCAAACTGTTTTACAGAGAAACATACAGGAAACAGATCAGTGCCTGACAGTACATACATCTAAACCAAAGAAGATCTATGAATCTGACATTTTATAGCCAAACAGTAGTTTCCCCCCCCTAAGTTTCTTGAGAAGTCATAGTGGAAAATAACTTTTAACTGCTAATGTTTTAAAATAAAAGTAATTTTGTTTTCTTGTTACAGCAGTTTAGTTTCATCAGTAATAACTTATATTGTTGTTTCTCCACTAGGTGGCAGTGTCCACCCACTAAGAGTGACATTGTTCTCCAGTCTCCTCTGATACCAAAACCTGTACAAGTCTCTGATACAACCCAAAAAGCATCATGTATTGTGTGCTATTTAGTTCATAACCAATACCATTCACTCTATGGCCTCAAAATACACAATCAGTCACTATCAGCATGTCAGAACGACACAAGGACTTATGGGAGAAGACATTATAAATAGTGTCTGGGCCAACCCTCCTTGTCTGCTGTGTCATTTCTACAAGCTGACAAATTGCTGACAGTAGACGTTCCTTGTATGTGTGCATACCGCAGTGCCATCTGGTAAAGTTTTAGGACACGGTTTAGCTGATTAAGCGGTTGATTTGTACTCTGATCACTAGAGATGATTCAGACCACACAGAGGTAACCATAATCCTCTTCAAAAGATGTTCCTCGATATAAACGTCTTTCTAGTGTATGGCTCACGTCAGCAGGGTGACACGCTGGCTGCTTGGGGAAACTTCAGACACACATGGTTGGGAAATCAGTGACAGTGGCGGATTTGCACTTGTGCATTTGCTGGCAGTGCTGCCCGAGGTCTCACATTACATTAGATGTCCTCAGGTCAGTAATGCTGAGTGCAGTCACCTTCCCGCACAGTGCCATTTGGATGCAAAGAGACTGACCTAGGTGCACAAACACACTGAAGATACCTCAGAGATGGAAAGTGAAAGTTACTCGGTGTACTCTGCTTGAACACTTGCATTTAATGCTAATCTGAACTTCCCAAAACTCTTCACTACTTTCAAAATCACATGTGATGTAGTAGTAATCAACTAGTTGAAGTGAAGTGTTCCTTCATTCATTATCATACATTTTGAATCACTGTTAGAATTAACTCAGTGATATACAGGGTAGTTCAACATGACTTCTCATTAACCAGCTATAATATTAAAATGAGCATGTTAAAGATACAATGTTGAACAGTTCAATGAATTGAACAATTGTTCATCATGTCACTAATGACTGACAGACTTCAATGCTGTAAATACTTCTCTTTTTTTGTGTTCAATTTTAAATTTGGAACTTTTACATACAATGTAATACACTTACAGTGTGGCTTATTAATTTTACTTTTACTTTTTGACACATATGTCATATAACACTAACAGAGAAAGGTCTTTAAAGTAAAAGCTGTTTTCATCTCAGTGATTTCACCCATCCAGTCCAATTCAAATATTGCTAAAAGAGTACTAAACAAAGAAAATGTCCAGTGTGTAAATCAAGAAACCATTTTTAGCAAGATTTTGTCATTCCATTTAGATGTTTTTTAATTCTATCAAATTCAATTTTCACTGAGCTCTATTGTTGGGCCAAACTTGGTTTCTGAAGTGGATTTAAAATCTGTTCAATCACCTAAAAAATACAAAGTTGTGAAGTTGAAACATAATTTTTCTTTCTTTCTTCTCTGGATTTAATGAACACTTTAACGCAAAATTGGTATCATCACGCATCGGACTTTTAAGTTTTCTACTCTTAATTTTATCTTTGCATGGGGTTGCTCTAAATGAGTTTCCCCTTAAAAGATGGATGTAATGGCACCAGGGTGCCCTCTAGAGGGGACTGTGCAGAGCTACACAGGGACGTAAACTGAGCTGTCAGTCAAGGGAAGTGAGTGCTGGAATATCTTACCATGTGCAACAAAAGGGTACCCTGGATTTTATAATCTTTAGATTTACTGTATCTTAAAATATGGCTACAAGAAAACTAGAACCATGATCACTTTTATCTCAACATGTTGAGCATTATGCACCTGTAGCTTGTATTTGAATCTGTTTCTCTTGTGACGTTTCTGTCACCTGTAAAGAGACTAGGAAGGTAAAGAGCTATACTTGTGAACTCTGGTATGTTTGCACTGACGATTCTTTATCCTTAATGTGTTTTGCTGTCCCTGTCTCATTAATATTTGTCCTTGTTTTCATTTGTTTAAGGAAATTTTATGCTGTTTGTGTTTTTTTTTTTCAACTGATCTATGCTCCTGTAATTGCAAAATAGTTATAGAATATTTATTATAATTGAACATTACTTGATTTTTACGCATTCAAATGCAATACTGATGTGTCTGGAGTGTCTTTCTATGATTGATTTCTTAACTGTATTTATTTGTTTCATGACCAACACTGGCCTTTCTCAAACTCTCAAACTCACACACACGCGCACACACGCACGCACACACACACACACGCACGCACGCACGCACACACACACACACACACACACACACACACACACACACACACACACACACACACACACACACACACACACACACACACACACACACACACGCACGCACGCAAACAAACAAACAAACAAACAAACAAACACACACACACATTAAGTTCGGACACAGTCATTGTTCTGTCTAGAAGAGTCAAAGGTCACCAGGTCAGAAGTTAACTCATAGCTGCAGAGACTCACAGCCCACTGCAGCACCAAAGAGAAGAAAAAACACAGACACAAACATAGCAGAAGTGTTCTCCAGAAGCCCTGCCACTCCTCTGTTCTGCTTTCTCCAGGTCGAGACATTTACCAAGCCAAACAAACAGTCCACTGTAAGCAATTTTTCCAGCCCAGTGGGCCTGGACATAGAGGACTTGTCCATAGTGAGACACGAGGGGTGAGGGTGAAGGTGGGGGTGGGGGTGCACAGATGGTTACACCTTGAATACGTCAGGCTAAACCCACAGTGCATGACAGGTCAAAGGTCACCAAGCTCCACAGACCCATAAGCGGCTGCTTCAGTGGCTGATGCAAAACACCCAAAACTCCTTGAAGAAGAGAAAAAAGCAAATCCAGAAAGAAGAGAGAGCTGCACACTGCAGATTTCGTGGGTTTCAGTTAGGATCAATTGAGTATTCTAGCTTGATTATTCATAAGTATTTTCTTCTCTGTGTGATAGCTGAAGTTTGTTAAAACAGTTTAAGAACATCTTTTAAACTTTATGTATGAATGAAATTACCCACAGGACCTGTTTCCATATTTTCAGGGTTTAAGTAATCATCAAGACAACAATCCTGACATCTGTTATTTTTCCTTGAATGGACTTCTGTGTCACACAAGATCATTTTCATATGAAAAGTGCTACAAGGTTTTTGGTCTTTCCCTGCCCTCCATCAAAACATTATTAGCTGTACAATCAGCAGAGATTCTCAATATTTTCACATCTTTGCAGCATCTTTAATGACCACTACTTGGACTTCACGGGTAAATCTTGATGGAAACTCATTGTCATCTAAAAATCCCAACAAACCTTGGTTTTATCATTTGTATTACACTAACATTGAACATTTTCCCTCCTTTCTGTTGGCCTTGTTAAGAATGAATGTTTCATTTTGCCGTCCAAAGTTTTAAAAGTATATAACAACAGAAGACCTTGAGCTGTGTAGCAGTTTTATGATGCAAATCTGTCTGACATAAAGGGTGGGTTTTGAAATGAAGGCCTTGGTTGCATTAATTGAATTAATCTCTCTGAACTGCTGACACATAAAGTCACATAAAAGAATGGCGTCTATGAAAAAAAAAGGACCATGGTCCATCTATTCTTTAGCAAAATACAGGAACGATCACTTTGTGTTTTTAAGAGGAGCAGTGCAAAAAAATGATGCAATGAAACACAAAAATTAAAGCACCGAGGCTTTGAGTACTGACTGGAGAAGGCTCTGACAGCAAAGGTCCTTCAACAACCAAAACAGAGTGAAAGCTAAGTAGAGAATGCATGTAGCAACATTGCTAATTCACCAATTACTACCACTAATTGCTGCCTCCTGAGGAGAGGTTAAGGAGACAAATCAGTTGCTCCCTGGGTGCTACTGGCTGGCCCTCTGCCAAAGTGTCATCCATCCTGCAGCCTAATCGAGTTATCATATCAACAAATCAACCATCAGGGGCCCCGTAGTTGACACTCCAAAAAAAGACACCGGAGGGAGATGACAAATTTCTAGCAGCAGGACACCAAGTGGAGGAAGAGACGTGAAAGCTACCTGCAGCTCGTGGTCAAGATCCCCTCTGTGATGACAAACTGGACACTACCGCTCCGTCCCTGCAGCTCTTGACATTCTCTGAGAGTATGCATGGGAACTAGAAGATGTAAAAAGGCACATTATTTAGACCTGCGCACAAAAGTCCAATAGGAACACAATGCAGCGTCTTGCAGAGTTTGGAGGGGAGAGCAGTGACTGCGGACCCCCTGTGGTGGTGTGAGGGGACCAGGGGGTCAGGGTTTAAGAGGCATGCTGGCCCTGCCTAGGGAGAGGGTTAATGTACTGTTAATCTGAGGTCAGAGATGTCCCTCCACACTCATACATCATCACTGACAGCAGCAATCAGTGATGATGACCCGCGTCCATCCTCTGTCATAAACACAGAGGTTGGTGCTTTAGCTAAATGACTGCCTGGAAAAGTGCACTGTTCTTATTCAGCACCTTCTCTTGCCTAATCTAGCTTTTCAGTGTGTAAACAAATAATGAAACCATTTAAAAAGGGGTGAGAAGAAGATGAACTGGAGTGGCCATGCATGAATGTTTTAATTTGATGCCATTACATAAAATGTACTAATGCATGTCTGTTTAGGGTTTTGATGATTTGAAACGCTAAACAGACATACATTCGTACATCTTATTTAATCTATTTTCTGGCGTTACCAAATTTCACTTGTTCTCTTCACTTATTCTGTTATCATGAAAAAACATGCATCGTTACCCGGACAAAAGTGAAATCAATCTATCTCTGGAAAAATTAGTTTTTAAATGTAGGGATGTGTGTCTGCTTGGGGCTTCTGTAGTATTGTAGCTGTTGGTGTGACAGAATATTGTGGGGAAAATGCAGCACAGTTCAAAGTTCAGTCCACAAAACAACCTACAATTGCTGATACAGTATGTGCATAACAATCTCACTCTTTCAGGGGATTCACATAATTTTCTTGCGGTCTGGGAGTCAACGTACTTAGGCTCAGAGGTAGGGAACTGTTGAAATATGAAACCATAATGTGAATAATCTACAGTCACTTACATTTAATGTACATTTACAATTTTTAGAAATGACTGAACTTTCAAAAATACAGCTCTACAAGTGTGCATTAAGCCTGAAATCAATGATATGTAAAAGAGAAGGCTTCTTACATTCACATAATTATACTCTACCCCACAATGGATGCCAAGAAAAGGATGGAGACTAAACTTTTAGGCACTCAAGGGAAGCCCATTAAGCAGCTAAGTTGTATGTTTGTGTTTGGTGTGCTGACATTGCATGGAGGCATGACAGCTAGCATTCCCAGGATGCACAGGGGTGTCAAGATAAGGTGATAGGGGCGGGATCTGGCTCAGCACAGTTCCAATTGTTTGACATGCTCTTTCACCATCCCGTTGTCTCTAAAAGCATCATTACTCATATAAGCCCTCACTCACACATACAAACACATATACCCGTATCAACAATGCTGATAGCTGAGATGTCATCAAAAGGTTTTTGTTTTGAGTCCGAGATAAGATTTTTATCGTGCTGAAATGCTGAGAGCAGCCTCTGACCTGCTCTCGCTCGTTATTCTCTCTCATGGGTCCATTAATTGAATTACCTATTCATTGAAAAGTGGAGAGTGCACTGAATTAGTCTCCCTGCTCTGCTACCTCTCAATCTTAAGAGTCTCTTTAGTGGTGTGTTGACTGGTTTCCATTGTGTGTAGCTGTGTGAGAGTAGAAGGGGGGGACAGGGCAGGGCAGGTACGGAGCAACCCACAGGGGGGCTCACCTTTGACCCTGTTCTGGAGAGGGACTCGGGTCTATCAAGCAACACAATACTACTAGCATACAGCCCCTCGGTGGCTGCCTGCTGCTCCCCACAATGAAGCCCTTTGCCGGGGTCTCCCTGGGCAGAAAGGCCCCCTGGAGCGCTGACTGCTATCCGGAGGTCTTTCACCGCTTTCTCCCCTCTCTACCTCCGGCCGTCTCCTCGAAAGAGAGGAAAACTCAATAACAGAGAAGATACAAGGGGAACAATGGTCTTCTTAACCCGCAACAAACAGTGTCAACATCTGTGGGGAGTGGATGGATAGATAGTCACTGTGTCCACCGCCGACAGAAAGGACCCTTTCCTTGTGGGCAGTCACACTGAAAAGGCTACAGTGTTGTTTTGTTGTGTATGAGAGGGATTTGGTCCCCGTCTCTTTTCAGCTGCAGTTGAACCGCACTGTGGTGCCGGTGAAACGATTTTGTCTCGCTGGAGAGCCGGGGCAAAAGATGAAGCAAAGCCTTGAGAGCCGGGCCTTTCTCCCCATGGCCTCAGTCTTTTGGAGGGGTGAAAAAGATTATTGTCGTACACAACAAGTAAAAAAATGCATCAAAGTCGGCGGGGAGTGTGGACCGGATTGAGAGAGCGAAGGGTTGATGTTACAAGGAGGGGATGAACACGGACACATGTGGCGTGTTACGGTTTGTGTGAGTGTTTGTGTGGGGGGGCAGTGGTGGCCACACACAAGCCTAGACGCGTGGGAGTGCATTGGACTCTCATGGGCCGTCTGGGAAAGACACTGTCCCTCTCTCTCTTATTCTATCTCATTCCCTCTCAAGCGTGTGGTCTCCTCTCATGTGAACACGCTGCCAGCATAAAGGATCTCTTTATCTCCTCTCTTTCGGCTCTCTTTTTGCATCCTGATGTGAAAAGGGTTCATTCACTGGGCCCTGAAGTCTAACTCCCACTCATCCCAATTTATCAGTTACCGCCAATTGGGCCTAACTAGGAGCTTGTGGGGATCCAGGTGCTTATCATTAATGCCGCTTCATTGTGGTTTGTGAGGATACGCAGGAGGAACTATGTGTCATGTTCCTGCTTGTCTGCAAGGGCTTTGCCAAACCGTGCTTCCTCTGTATATACTGCATCCAGACACACACGCCCTCACATGCACTCACATATAGAGACACATGCCTTTGATTGAGCCTCTACAGAATGTCTTTTGTCATGCCAGAATGTACAGTAGCTCAATGTAAGATCTACTAAAGTTATAATCCATCAGTGTCAGGCTTCCTCCATCTGTACAGTGACATATGTTTTCGGTCAGATTATCATAATGTTGTGATATCATTAACTGCCTTCAACTCGTCTGGGATTAGTATAAAGTTACACTTCTGAGTTCAAAAACAGACTTCACTCCCAAAACCATCAAAGAAGAGGGACTAATGACAAACAAAGACAGTCTGTGGCTAACTGTATCATCCGAGATCTGTAGCCTCCGGGAAAAACCACATCCCCTAAAAACTTGCTGCCTCGACAAATGTACACCCCTGGCTGGACTTCCAGTCAGAAGTTTCAGAAGTGACACAAATAGACGCGACCATGCCGAGATCAAAGCACGAGAAGTTGTGTGGGCGTCTGAGCAGACAGAGAAAGCTTGTGTTTGGAATGTACACTCAGCAACTTTACTGTCAGAAGCAGTGGACAGCTTTCCACAGACTAAAGGATTTTAAAAATAGCACCACATCACGTATGACAGCTTTCACAAATGTTGGTCTAATAAATACGAGTGTCCTGATAATAAAGTCAAGATTTGACTGCTGTGACTTGGATTATCCTGCTGAACTGTTGAATTTGTTGCAAGGGTGACTCAGATAATAGAAATGTTACCTGGTCTCAGGTCCTCTTTGTGAAATCAGCTCTCGTCGCCATATTTTAAACAGTCTATGGTCTAGACTAGGGGTGTCAAACATACGGCCCGTGGGCCAAAACCGGCCCACCAGAGGTTCCAATCCGGGCCGTGGATGACTTTTAAAAATGACAAAATTACAGAGAAGACATTAACTGCAATTTCTCAATAAAAGTAACTGCTATATCAGATTTGTTCTCTGGGGTTGCATACAATCATTGTGCTGATGGAGCGCACCTGAACAACGCAGGTGAGTGGGAAACCTGTGTGCTTGGTGTGTTTGCAGCAGGTTTCAGTGCTTAAAGAATATAATATTTGGCCCCACTATAAGGCTCATCATGGCGAAAAATAAAATAGCTGTTTTAGTAAAAATATAGTTCATTAAATGTGAACATTTTCAGAATGTACTTGTACTTTTTGCACTAAAACTAAGGGAACATTTGGAGTTGTCCTTCTTTATAGGTTATTATGTCATGATTTCACTGGTCCGGCCCACTTGAGATCAAATTGGGCTGTATGTGGCCCCTGAACTGAAATTACTTTGACACCCCTGGTCTAGACCATACTCTATGATAAAATGATTAACAAAGACCCAACACCAAGACAGGGTAAGACTCATCTTAATCCACCACGAGGAGAGCACTTTGCAGCATTTAGCAAGTTACAGCAGCAAGGAAAAACTTCCTTTAAACAGGCAGAAACCTTGAGCAGAACCAGACTCATGTTAGACAGCCATCTGCCTCGACCGAGTTGGGGTTGGAAAGAGGGATAGAGGAATTGATGAGAGAGAGATTATAGTGGTGAGACGGATCATAGTATTTGTAGCCGCTGGGACGTCTGTAGCTGCTGGAGTCTGGAACCACCATAGCAGCAGGCTACCTACGGCAGCGACTGGACTTTAAGTGATCTTAAAAATCAAGTAGCATATAGCAAACAACCCATGTCCAAAATCCCTGAATCCATGATCCTATATGAGTTCCTCAGAAGTAAAATGCTAAAAATTCTAAAGTGCAAATTTTCAGAAATACCATTATTCTACATTAGTTGTATTTTCCTGATTTTCTCTGTCCACTTTGAAGTACTTGGGATTGTATTTATTTGAAACATTTATATGAATAATGTACATTTTGTTCCAATACTTAAGGTCACATTACATTTGGCATTGAAATTGTACATGAACATTGGTTGTAATATATTTGCTGCTTGAATATCAAACAAATTGGACGTGTGTTCATCTGTACAGCAGGGTGTACTACTTTATAATCACACCATTGTCTGTGTATAAAGTTTATCCAGAACGAACCATTTGCGATAAAAGTCAGAACTATGCAGCTTACTATACAGCACAGGTTGTTCATCTGATTGCTTATAGTTTCCAGATTAATTATATTCTGTACCCATTTGATAATTCCCATTGGAAATAAAAATGAGCTGAAGCTCTGGTGAATCCTGCATTCATGTTTTCTGGCAATGCATGACAACAAGTATCTAATTTTTCAACTGACTCATCAAGACTTAACAAAATTCATCAAGACCTCATGAAGCTTCTCAAACATAAGATTCCTGCAACATTGAGGAAAGAAGGAGAAAAAAGGATGTACCGTAGCTTAACGCACTCCTTTTCTCTCTCTTTCTTTCTCTCACACACAAACACACACCCACACACACACTCGAGCACTTACAATAATAAGGTAACACAGTTAAGGCGGGACATCCCATTTCCTGTTACATGGGTGATAAGAGGATAAACACTCCAAAACGTGAAAGGCCTGTAAAAGAAAACACTTTCTTTGAGGATCGTCGACCTCCTGAGAAACGGCAGGAGGGTTTGAAAGCCAGCAGCGAGCATCTTTAGCTTCTCAGTGAACCAGTTGGTAATGTTCATTAGCCGACCTGGAGAGAGAGAGGAGGATGTGAATGGAGGGCACACCTTTGTTCTGTAGCCCTGTGCCAAGAGAGGTCCAGTAACATTAGATATGGCTGACCTGAAGTGAATGTTGGCCTCGGTGAAGGAAAGAGAGTGCCATAGCAGGGGGTGAGGAGAGGAGGGGAAGGAGCACCCTCTGTACTGATAATCTCTTGTATTCTTTCCCCCATGGTGCCCCTTATTTCCAGAACTCCGCACCCTTTTCTTTATGTTGTTGGCTAAGCTACTTATTACCAAATTACAATTATTGCATGGGGAGGTCTCCCCCCACATACACTTTCTAAAAACATAGGGTGTTGTTGAAAAAGCTTTGCCAATGAGGTGCCTCTAATTCACTGTTTTAACACAGTGGCCATTTTCCTCTGTCATCCTGCTCAGCCTGGGAATAAGTGGCAACCTCCTGTCTCAAACTATGAAGCCCATGCGGAAGTGTTATAAACTGCAATTCATCGAGAATCCACTTGAGGCTGGCTGCAGAAACACTGGAAACCACATAGACATGAATTAAAAAAAGACGATCTTTGCAGCATTAATAAACATGTTTACAGCCTGGTTCAAAAACGGCTTGGCCCTTCGAAGCTAATCTCTCTATCGGCACACACTGTACGGGGGTGAATTTTTTTTCTAACGCAATGGTTCAGAAGATATTAAGATAGTGAGTTTTTCCCCAAATAAGGACATGTCTGACTTGACTCCCGGTCTGGAACACATAGCTGTAGGCTAAGAGGCTCAAACTCCGCCTATTTACGTCACACTTTGCCTGGATGAGTTCCACATTTCCAATACGACTGCTGCCGTTGATTATCTTCAAAACAGCACTCAGGAACAGATGGGTGATGTCACGGATACTACGTCCATATTTTATACAGTCTATGCCTGGGAAGCTCAAACACCGCCATAATGATGTATAACTCTTCTCTGGGTTGTAAGTCATACACATAAAGGGTACCTTAAGACGGTTTTTATTATCTTTTATTAATTGTTGAGGAATTAGGGAATATTTCATAGTGAAATTTTGGAGTAAAAGCCAAGGAATATTTCCCATTTTGAACAAACACTACAGTTGGCTAGCAGTTAATGCTAGCATTCATCCAGTTCATAGCTTAACAGTATGTTTGCAAGAAATTGAAACCTGTTTTATAACATTATTAAACAAAAATCTTTCATCCTATTCCTAACTATCTGCAATATTACCTTGCAAGTAGCTAACTGCCAACATTAGCTTTTGTCAGACGACAGCCAATCAGTTAGCAATAAGTAGTTTTTATTTGAAATGTGGTGAAACTTCTCAACAGATTTTCACATTAAAGATGCAAATTGATCACTACATTTCAGCTAGCTTGAAGAAATGTAACTTACAACCCGTTACACAGTGTTATGACATTAAAGCAGCATGTTAGGTTTTGGCCCAGGAGCATGACTAAGAGGAAAAACAGCTTCTGTGTGATAATATAAATATATTTAATACTAATTTAATCAATACGTCATTAAACAGAATCATCTGTGTTTCATTCAAGAGACTCGAGGATTTGTATTTTCATGTTTGATAAGCTCAATGAATTGAGAGATGAAAGAAAAGGAAAGCAATAAACCCCTTCCTCTTTAATTATCCATGGACTTCAGGGTGTGGTCTTCCTTGTGCCACAACAAGGATTACAAACCACACAGTAAAAACAGTGTCAATGCTCATGCTAATGTGACACACACAGAAAGAAGGGAGAGAGAAAAAGAGCGCAGTAAAAGGTCACTTCCACAACAACACAAATTTGGTGGTCTGGCTGACTGTAAACATTGGACTGTAAAATGCTGTCTAACGTTGGGAAGAGAAACTATAAACGGGCCAGTTGTTTCTGGAGGCATTTTATTTGCCACAACAAATGGCAGTTTGGATGCTTGAGCATGACAACCTACCCAACATCACTCCTCTTTTCCTCCCCTTCAAGGCAAGCAGCTCCAACTTTAACGTGTGTTCATGCAGTGTGCTGAAAATACACACTGCGTCACACTCTGCACAAAACCGCAAAGAGCCCTCCTGTTAGGACCGGCCTTAATGAGGCACGCCGTGTGTATATGCATGCGTGTGAATGTGTGCTCAGGCAGAGGCTGACACCTGGACCAGCTGCTAGCCATAAAGCACTAATGTTGTTGGAGACTATCAAAGCACCTTGCGGGCGGCCATCTTTCTTCCTTCCCCTCCATCCCCAGCGATGCCTTTAAAAAAAACACTTTACAGCATCCGTTGTTAATTGGCCTCTTACCTCCGACATGCTAAGAGCACATTTGAAGATAAACATGAACATTCAGGACAACAAAATGCTCTTACACACATTAAACCAAACACATCCACACACACACACACACACCTTCAGGTGAGTCAAACACTACAAACACAAATCTACTTTTTTTTTGTATTTGCTTTCTCACAGCAGAAGCATGCTTTGGTTGTCAGGACTAAATGTGTACTTATGTGTGTGTTTATGTTTAAAAGGGAGGCAGTGTGTGCAGGCTTATCTGGCTCAGCATCAGCCTTGGGATGATTTGCTCACAGTCGGTGTTATGAGGGTGCAGAGAGAGTGCTTTTGTCCTCCTGGCAGAAGGCAGGCTAAGATCCTGCCTCAACAACCACCAGCTCACAGTCATTTATTTACCAAGTGCAATGTGATGGCATTTATCCTGATTGTGTTTGTGCAGAGGCATACAGGCAACTAATCATGCACCACAATTCTTCTTCTTCAAGGATTGGTGATATCACTCATAAAGTCTTTTCAAACATTTGGTAGATGCAGTGCCCCAGTTTTAAGAGATACATAATCGTTATAGGAGACCTTTAGTAATATTGCATGAAAACTTGTCAGGCCAACAAACCCTGACAAGAGAAGATAACTCATACACACTATTATCGCCTTCTCAGTCTACTTTTTTATAAAAAAGTGGAAGGAAAGCAGACAAACAGCAGCAGCTACACAATAACAGCACTATGCATGAATATGTTTTGGAGGCATGAGCTGCATAGTGTCAAAAAAGGAGCGCTGTTCCACTCTTTATATAACAGCAAGAAGGAGCAATAGTTTATGTAAGCTATAAAGAAATGTTGTTTCACACTCTGCAGGCAGCTGACAGTTGGTAACAAATGATAAAGTAACTGGTAACACTTTATATTAACTACACACTTTTAAGCATTAATTAAGCATTAATTAATACTTAACTCATCATCTGTAAAGCATTGTTCATACATTAATACTCATTCATATATCATGTACAAACACAGTTATAAATGTTTTATTATTCATGAATATGACTCTCTATAATGTGTTAACTAACTCTTTGTTCATACTTTATAAATGATGGATTCACCAATTACAAATGAGCTATTAAGGTCATTATAAACCAGTTATAAACACATTTACAGGTTATGATTCTAACATTCAGTAAGGGTTAGTGAACACCTTATTACATAGCAAATTATGATTAATTAAGGTAGTCACAAAGGACTTATAAGCTGCTTGTTCATGGTTTTGTGAGCTGATCTAAAATGAGGACTTTTTATGCTTTACAAAGAATTCATTAATAAGATTTAAGACCAGCAGCACCTTAAAACACAGAATCCAAGTTATTGTTCAGTTTTGCAGCTGCATTTTAACTTGTGTTTACAATGGTTTTATACAGCCAGAGTTTAAATGTTACTGTCTTTTAATATTTGATATGTCATATTTTATTTGAGTTTTTCCACTGTGAGCACTTTAAGTTTGAGAGATTTTCTTTTTCAGTTGCAGAGTATTTTAAGTTCATATGAAGAGTTATTTTGATAAACACGGTTTTATACAGAGGTTGTTTCCTTTATAATAAATACAAGTTTAAGTCCATGTGTTGTGTCTGTTTCCTTATTCTGTTGAATCAATATCTGTGACTTCTGTGTTTTAAGGTGCTGCTGGTCTTAAATCTCATTAATGAATTCTTTGTAAAGCATAAAAAGTCCTCACTTTAGATCAGCTCACAATACCATGAACAAGCAGCTTATAAGTCCTTTGTGACTACCTTAATTAATCATAATTTGCTATGTAATAAGGTGTTCACTAACCCTTACTAAATGTTAGAATCATAACCTGTAAATGTGTTTATAACTGGTTTATAATGACCATAATAGCTCATTTGTAATTGGTGAATCCATCATTTATAAAGCATGAAATAAGAGTTAGTTAACACATTATAGAGAGTCATATTCATGAATAATAAAACATTTATAACTGTGTTTGTACATGATATATAAATGAGTATTGATGTATGAACAATGCTTTACAGACGATGAGTTAAGTATTAATTAATGCTTAATTAATGCTTAATTAATGCTTAAAAGTGTGTAGTTAATATAAAGTGTTACCAAGTAACTTGTTCCTGTAGTTTGAAGCCAATAAAAATGTTGCAATAGTAATTACCCCAATGATGAAGACTCAAAGTGAGCTGAGGAATTTCAAGTCATTAAACAGTTTGACATTATTGACAGCACATGAGGAAGTACAATGTTTAGAAAGAAGTTGAGAGATTGATTGTTCTAAGAATTAAGGTAATTCTAATTCAATCTGACATTTATTACATAATCAATGTGACTCAACAAACAGTTAAAGTAATTTGTTTTGTGCCGTTATGATTTATTCTAGTGTATCAAGTTTATTTGAGTGTACAACAAGGGATGATATGAGTGCGAATTTATTGGAGAGCACAGGAAATAGTTTCATCATAAAGTTGACATACTGTCCTGCTGGTGTCTGACACTTGTCCTCATGTGCAATGTGGTAAACCCAGTCCACCTGGCTCTCCATTAGAAAAAAAAACAAACACTGGGAATTATTTGCAAATGTTATTTGACTCTGATCTGCTCAGCAGCTCGGCTGGGTGTACGCCATCCACAAGTACATGTCAACATGAGGAAGATTTACTGCCTCTGAGCCAAGGGTCTGCTTAGCCTGGAAGTGAGAGGCTGATTGACTGAGTACGTGTTTGGATGGAGAGTGTGTGTGTGTGCATGTACATGTACACGGTGAACATGTGTGAGAGTCTGTGGGTTACGTGCGCTTGGATAACTGATGTAAGTGCAGAAAAATGTCTTTCTCATGGAGTGTTTGTTTATAGATGTGTGCGGGTGTGAGATTGCGTACATTTGTGTCTTGGAAGCCAGGCAGCAGGGGTTACTGTGGCGCTTTGGGCCCGAGCAGAGTTAACAGCTCATTAACACCAATTCATTACGGGCCACTTCTCCCTCCCTCACTGTGCTCCGCATTAAGACACAGCCAGCCGTGCTCCTTCACACACAATGTAAATCACTCAGGACAAACTCACAGGCACAGAGGGGGAGCCCAGCCAGCGAGCCTCCTGGTGAGAAATACTACCTGTGTGTTTGTGTTTTTTGAAGTGCGAGTGTGCGTGCACGCACAAGTGTTGCTAGGAATTCTGGGCCTCCAGACAGCAGCCAACTAGCAACACTCAAAGGTTTTTAGACTGTAGAATTGTGATTGGCCCAGCAGAACACAGGGCTAGTCAAGGCTTAGGACTGGAAGTTACGGTGGCCCTGAACTGCAAAGCACAACGGCAAATCAGAAAACACTATGGCGAATCAGAAAACACTACAATATTAACCAAACCATTTTCCGATTTGCCGAAGTGTTTTCTGATTTGCCGTAGTGTTTTCTGATTTGTTGTTTTCTGATTTGCCGTTGTGATTTGCACTTCAGGGCCACCGTAACTTCCAGTCCTAAGCCTCGACTAGTCCTGTGTTCTGTGTAGGAAGTTGCTATTTGCTGGTCTCTCAGGTTCTCGCAATCCCTGATTTAGATGTGTCTTCTTCTTTTTAATTAGACCACATTTTTGATCTCATAATATTCACTAAACAAACAGTAAGTTGTTATTTTAATCTAGACTTTTAATCCACTGTTCTGATAAAATAAGATAAAATAAATTACTTAATGTGGGCTTTGCTCATTTAGGCAAATACTAGTCTGATTAGCATTGATACATTTGGTTTACATATAAGCTACTCTGGTGTTTTTTAAGACCCTTCTTGTACTGTACACCTTCTTGTTTGCTGCTGTAACTCCATGAATTTCCCCGTTGTGGGACGAATAAAGGAGTATCTTATCTTATCTTATCTTAAATATAATTACACTGTGAATTCTTAATAGTAAGTCAGTGGTTGCCCTCCTTTTGGACTTTCATGAAAGCTGCAATCAAACTCAATACTTATTTAATTCTCTTATTTCAATAGCAGATTAATCACCAGATCCAACAAGCCCAATGTTGATCATTGCCAAAAAACAAGACAAAGGGTGATTTAAATTAATGTGAAAGACCTGGGATGAAGTTAAGACAGACAATTCTTCACTGAACAATCGTGATCTTGAGGGGATTTGTGACACAGCTGCAGAGTCTCTGTAGACAAGCTCTCACAAGATGAGTGACGGCCTTAAAACACAGCTGTTAGAGGTGTGGAGAAGCCCAGATGGAGTTCCTCCATGCACGTATTTGTATGTCAGTAGTTTGGCCCTTGATATTTTGACCCTCTCTGCACCTTTATTTGAAAGAGGTAAAGAGAAATATGAAATGCAAAGAAACATACATTAAAAAGATCTTGGTCTAATTGATGCTCTTGTCATAATCATTTCTTAGTGGGAACTTTAATAAAAAAGAGTTCAAAGGTCAGGCTGCATTGTCCCAAGGGAGACCAGCCAGTGGCCAATAGCCACATGTGGGACGACACTTCTTACCCACAAAGCACAGGGGGCTTTGTATTTCTGTCATCACTCCTAAATTTGAGAACATCTCTCGGTTACTACAATGGGAGCGGATGTGACTCTATCGTCTGGTCCTACTTCAAAAGCCTCCCATTGTGTATAGAGAGGAGAAGAAAGAGACACAATCCTCTTATTATCAGGCAAATAAATAGCAGCGTATGGACTTGCCGCTCACAATCCTTTCCTAGCGGCTTTAAAGTGGGCCTTGGGCACATTTGGGGCGCAAAAAGTATTTAGGCTTTAGCAGAGGAGTTGATGAGGTGAGGGATAGTCACCTCCTCCAGATTTTCTTTTGAAGACTCCATCTCTCTGACCTTAAGAAAATGGGAGAGAAGAAAAGCCATAAAACCTATTTTCCATTGCGTCTCTTTAAAGTGGTGCCCTCAAGTGAAGAGACAGATGGACGGAGAGAGTGAAAGAAAAATTGGCTTCATGATACTGTTTACATCACTCCCATGTCAATGCAAGTAAGGTGATGTGGCGGCTCGGCACTTCATTTGCCCCCGAAACACATAAAAACAACAAAGTTCTTTGTATCTTAGGTGGTCTGATGAATGCGTGTGTTGCCCATATATCTCGTCTCCCTCTTAATTACAATAAGTTGGTGCCATAATAGGATTGTCAACTACCAAGGAGTGACAGCTTAAAAGAAACGCTTTCCAGTTGAAATGTGCCTTTGAGGGCCGATTTTCCAGAGCTTTCTTGCTTCACTTTAAAGCTCCATCCAATTCAGCAGCCCTTTCAGTGTAGCTGGGATACAAATCCATGCCACTGCAGCTATCACAGACCCAGAATGAGCATAAAAAAGCTGCATTACATCTTGCTTGGTTTTTTAAAGGTTCTATTTGGCTTCTCATGTGCAGGGGCCCTCTATAAGCGCAAAGTGTCCCACTTTGGGCTGCCAAGTGTCTGTGTTACTGGGATTTGTCATAGGGAAGTCAAAGAATCGCTACCAAGACAATGCTAGCAGCCACCATTTCATCGTAGCTCAGGCTCTCTATCTCATTTCAGAAACTCCATTGTCATGCTCCTGCCTGCCAAAGCGCGTCCCCTCATCCAGCTACCAATCAGCCATCCGCAGGACTGATTTTCTTTAGTGAGCCGCTGTGCTTTCAAGGTTCTTTGCTTTAACTTTATCTCAGCCTCCTATTTATTGTCCTGTTGCAGCCAACAGTTTGATAGATTCCAAGAGTGCTGCGGTTTTTAGCCAGCGTGTCTTGGAGGCAGTGACAGCGGATGTAAGTGATAACCATGCCCAGCCAAAGGCTACTGCTGTGCCTTGAATCCCTTTATGGCTGATTTCAAGGAACGCTCACACCATCCCGCACATCCGCCCTCCCAGAGCCTCTTCACAATAAGGGACACATTTTGCAACCTGATGTTGCTTCACATATTTTTTTGAAAGAAGATGTGTTAAAAAACATTTAGATGCCGCTTTGAGGACACCTGTTGAGGATTTTCTCTGGTCTAGATATAGATTGGGTCAAAGCTGAATCAGATGTGGGAAGGGGAGGTAATAGGGCATACTAAAGATGCCCTATGGTCCTTCCTGGTACTGACCACACACATACAAACCCTACACCATATATTTTGGAATCAGCTTGGAATATCTTTTAAATAAAGCGGTAAGTCAACTGCAACATGAGAAAACACTTAGCTGTTGCAAACAGAACCACAAATTAGTCTGGCGAACATCTTCCACTGAAGTTGTTTTCAGTATTATGAATTACAGCTCTTTTTAGTAATCCAGATTACTTGCCTCAGCTCAGCTCAGCAATGAGAGGCAGCTCTTTCAGCTTTTCATGGCACCATTTTGGCTTTTATTAAATCAGCCATTTGAAGAGTGTTTTGATTGACATGTGTGTATGTATTTGTCTTTAATTATTAATTAAAAGAATAATTATTCAATATATGACACTATGTTACATGATGTTTGGTATTAAAACATTCATATATGCCATCAAATACAATTCCTCCGAACACCCTCATTGCACTTCTGCATCTGATTAGTTGCAGCACACACTTTGACACAGCCCTCAGTCAGTGCACGGTGTGCCTGTGACCAATCATTGTGGATTGTCTCTTTAATCCGTCAAGTATCAAATATCAATAAACAAGGAGAATAAATGAAACCAGCTCTCAAACTGTAGGCTCAACAGTTACCTTAACCATGAGTCCATTATCAGTGCTGTATGTTAAATTCAATACCCAAAACCTATACTTTCAATTTGGAATAATTTCTAGAAAATCAAATGCATGAACGTCTATAATAAAAGAGAGTAACTAACCCTTCACCACATTTACACGGCTGCCATTTTCCTCTGACAGCATGCCCAGGGTGGGATGCTCAAATGCTGTTGCACGGCTGTGATTCATGTCTCTGTGCGTTGGCTGGAGGAAATAAAAAATAGCATAACTACAAATTATAAAGTGGTATGCTTCGATCCTAATCGATTCCTGATTAATGAACAATAGAAAGAAAAACATCTGAATGAACATCAGCCTTATTCCAAGGTACCAAAAAACATATTTAGGCTACCATTAGATGCTCCTTCAGCCACTTCCAACATTATTTCCCAAGATAACATGTTAGCTTGGAACTTGGGCCTTGGCCATTACATTGTGTTGTACTTCTAAACATAAATAATAGCTTTCACCATTTCTCCAGAGTGGCTGGATAAAAATTGTGAGCTGTTGTTGGACCACAGCTGAAAGGTCACTCATTACATTATTCAATGAACTATATAGTTACATTTTCCAATAAGAGATTTTCAATCATTATCATATTTTCAGTTGCTGTTTAATCTAGTAGAGGTAAATGATACTGATTTTTCAAACACCTTTACTTAATATGACCTGGAACCTGTAATAAAGTAAAATGGCCTTCAAAAATGAATCACACTTGGCTACAAGGAGCTGTCTGAGAAATTTTACCATCAAGGCAAAAATCAACTTTAAGAAGCAGTGCAGTTGACACAGTCTAGAGGATGTATTCTGAGACAAACCCATATGACATATGTTTCCGATTCTATCTCTCTACCCAGCGCCTGCACAAACACAAAGAGGATTTGGGAGAGAAAGTTCCCAGCACCTCATTCACCTCTCGATCACCTCTTTCCTCCCTGTCCACAGGTCTGATAAAGCAGAGAGGCCCGGTGGCTTCAATGTTCTCCCCAACCAGTGAGACCCGGGAAAGAGGGGTGAACTTGTAAAAGATAATCGTGCTTAATGAGGGCCCCCTCAAGAGGTCTGCTCCGGGGAAGGACATCTCTGAATTGCAGGATTTTTTTGTCTAATGGGGAGCAGAGCGAGCTGTCAGGTGAAAACAGATCACAGAACAGTCACATTGGGATAAGGTACTCCCGATTTACAACATAAACACATCTTCAACAAGTTTGTTACAGGCTTTTATGTCTTCATCTAAGCTGTTTTCAGATGAACTTCCATTACATTAGCAAGCAGAAGAACTCAACAGAACACTGGCTGCATGTTATAAACATCATCCCCCAACATCCCGCTCCCTTGAGAAAAAAATTCTAGAAGATTCTACTGTTTTCTCACATGAGCTCACTCCAACTTTACCTCAAAATCATACAAGGGGGGCTGGAAGTAAATTTTCTGGGCAAAGTCATGTTGAAAAAGCTGCCTTTTGCGTTTACACATGCAGCTCATCCAGGTAATTTGGGAAAGTTTCAGGAAATAGGACAGTAGATAGTGTAGGAAACCAGGAAAAGAGGGCGAGGAGTGACATTCAGCAACGGTCGCAGTTTGGACTTGAACCGTAGCTGCCTACTTGAGGACTGCAGCCTCTGTACATGGGCGTGAGATGTAACCGCTATGCCAAACCGGTGCCTTAAATTTTTCTATTTTAATCACACATTCACTCTGACTGTTAGGTTTTTTCAAACATTTTTTGAAAGCCTGCTTTGATCACTAATTTTTGAGTGGAGGGAGGTTTGTCAAAAAACTGTAAGAAGCAATGTGCAACAGGAGGTTCTTCATGTTAAACAGGAGTTTTAATAGAGCTTATTGATGGTTTAGGGACATGACAGTTTTTTTAGCCCAATGCATGTCCAAAACAGTCCATTTCTGAATCACTACTTTATTCTTTTTAAAAAAAAGTTCAAATATGAGGCATAGCACCAACTCTCAAAGGTGTTCTTTCTGGACCCCTATTAATATCTACATATTTCTCTATAAAAGGGTTCTGAGTTGGGTTATTAAGTTAAAAGCATGTTTTTAATTGGAATAAGGTGGAAGAAATTATTCAAAAGAGAAAAGAGAACGCAAACAAAGAGAGAGAAGAGAAGTCTCATACAGCAATGTTTTTTAAAACAAAATTTGACAACACATCAAGTTATCTGATTGTTAACCTAATTCAAATTAAGAGTTCAGAGTTCATTTGTTCTGAATATCAAATCTAAATTATCGTCATTGAAATGAAATAAGCAGAATTCCCCATTTGCATACATTTTTCAAAGCAGACAGTGAAGTTTGACCAAGTTCAGATATTTTCTCACGGACAAACTTAAGAATCTCTCAAAAAGATGAGAATAAAATTTGGATTTAAGAATGGGCATTACTCCCCTTTGAACAATTTGCTATTGGCAACAGATAACTTTCATGAGCTGCAACATTTGCATTGGAAAAGGACTTTATACATGCCCAATCAAGACCGATAAAGACAGACAAAGGATAAAAGAGACAGGAGGGCAAAAATAAAAGGCAAGACTCTTAAAGTAAAGACAAGCAAACAGAGAGGAGTTAGCAGGCAGAAGTACGTGAGGGAGCAGTAAACAAAGACAGCAGCCAAAAAACAGAGACAAGGAAAAAAAATTGACTGCGTGGGTGAGTTGGTGGTGTTGAAGAGAAGCCAAACCCTGCAGCCCTCACCTCAGCCACATCTTCATAAGCTGCAGCGCCTCCCTCTCCCCAGTCTAGCCTCTGGCCCTGCAATAAATACATTTTCAATTAAAAGCACAGGGGAACAAAAGTAAGAGGAGGAGGAGGGGGATAGGATGGAGGGAGGAGGACCCTGGAGGAGTCTGAGTGAATCCTCCGGATGACACCTCTGGCCACGAGGCTGAGATATGCTCACAGCAGAGGCCCCCTTCGTCTGGCCCCAGCGCACGCGTGCAGTCTAATCACTGGCTGGCTCTTTGCGGCAAGTCAGGCGTTTAACGGCACTCAGGTCTGAGTCCAGAAGTGCACCAGCCAGCACTTTGATAGAACACCTGCAGTGAAACCAGATCTTTATTGGACACACTGCAACCTGAACCCCACACAGATGGAGGGTTGTCTGTCGGGGCATGAGCGTGAGCTGGACTCCAGACATACGACCGCCGGTGCCTTTGAAGATTATTATTATAGGGGGCTGTGTCAAGGCTAATATAAGGTTTACGTCAGTGCCACTGGGTATAAGGGTGATACCAGAGTGCACTGAGACCTCTGACATATGTGTGCTCTCCTTCTGTACCCCTGTCTGTGAAGATAGATGATATAGGTCTAAGCCTAACCTGTTGTCTTACAACCCACCCTGGACTGACTACAGACTTTTCTCTGCTTAAATGTTTTCATCTATTCTGTGTATTACACAATTTTAAGCCAATATGTTTTTGTGTGGTCACACCCATACCCCAAACGCACAAAATTTACTGACAGTCCAATCTTGGCTCTGTAAATTTGGATTCATTTGATCCAAAAACGGATAAGTCTCACTAGGTGGAAAAAAAACATCAGCGGTCTGCAGAAACACAAACAAAAACAGCTTTGCTTGTTCAGTACACGATGACTCAGCAAAGATGTACGCGATAGACCCAACTGCTACAAAGAATACCTGGAGGCAAAAGCAACAACAGAAAATTGTTTAGCCACCGAGTCAACCACTACATGTAGATAAGTGGAGACACGCAATGACCTACTGTGCGGTTGTATACACACAGAAAAAACGGACCAAGTTAGGATTTCTTAATAAACTTTCAACTTCTGAAACTCCTCAAAGTTCTGAAAAATGTAAAAGACACAGCAAACCAGGTGTTAGACATGCCAAAAACATTCCTCTTAAGTGAGAGTGTACACCAGTCAGTGCAGCTAGGGTTAAAATCACAGCAGGCTTAGAAATTAGTTTACATCCAAATAAATACAAACCTCACAGATATGATTTTCCACAACCTTCATGAAAGAGTGAGGTGTGATTTTTCTTGGACTCAGCTTCATTTTTACAGTTGAAAACGACCAAAGGAACAAAGTGCTGTGTGCCTCAGCAGTTTCACACAGACACAGTTATCAAACCTGCTACACAAGCCTCCTGGTTGCCAATAGACTCCTTAGTGTTTCATTGGCTTTAGTTGGTCTGTTAGCCGTCCAGATTTGTTCAAATATCAGACAGGTTTGAAATAATTACCACATCTTGGAGGAGTCCCAATTTCTTCTGGGAACATTTCCTTTAGTGGAAATTCAGCTTCAAACATCTGTAACAACCAATACTTCATATACAAATGCTTCAAGTTTGAATTTGGGATACACTGATTCAAACTTTTTGCAATTCGTAGAAGTATAAAATAACTACAAATCAATTGGGGACCACTATTAGGCTATATTTTGCTCTTGAAGCCACATTCCAATGCACTCTATGGGAATGTGAGGTATCCCTGAGGGGACACAATGCACCCTTTGGCAGGCATTAAAGCGACCAAATATGGGCCGCTACAGAGAAGTCAGTGATGAATTTGTCGGCAGGTTGGTTTCGGCGGCACAAAGCAGAGCGCTGCCTCAGCTACATGGGCTGTCACTGTGCACCGCCCAGGGTCACAGGCTCTGTTCTGAGCACCGTGACCGCTGCGGTAATTACCAAAATTGGTGAAGAAAAAAAAGAAGCTTCAGCATTCCTGGAGTGTCACAGGGGCTGGGTTTGTTTGGGCAGAGTGTGAGCTGGATTCTCTGATTCCAGGGTGGATGTGAAGGGATTTAAGCACTCAGGAATTTTCCCCTATCCTCATGCTCTTCAGTCACCATCCCCACCCATCACTCCACCCACGCCTTGATCTGCCTCTGGTTCCCAACAGGGGAAGAGAAAGAGGGTGGGAGGGAGAGACGCGCTGGAGGTCAGGAGAAGTATGCAGTGGTCAGAATGGGTCAGTGGGCTGGGTGACCTGGAGGTCAGTGGATGTTGTCATAGCTGCTGATACTGTAACCAGAGAATGAGGAGCTGACTGAGGTCACATTAACGTATTAAGCTATTAAATAATTGTTATATGAAGTTGTACTTGGCTAACCGCTGGAGTAGGCTAAGTAAACTGCCCCTGCTCCAGTCCTTGGCCCTAGAGCTGGTTATGTTTCACCTTTTCTCTCTCCCAGCCTCTTGGCAGTAGCGGCAGCAGCAAAGCATGTTCCCCAGAGACAACGAAGCTAGGTAGCGTCATCCAAGCTAACGAGGACCACGCTTTTACTGTTTCCATCAGGCCTGCCAACAGTTCCCAGACAGGGCCCCATTTCACGGCTGCCTGCTCAAGGTGTGGGACCATACGTGGGCCCCATGGCTGGTTGGGGGCTGTGAAAGAGGAATAATGTGTTTGGATTTTTCTGCAAGTAACCTTTGTGTGTGTATATATATGTGTGTGAGTGTTGTGACTTATTAGACTGATGCAGACATAGTTTTTTGTGCATGAAAGGTAGTTGTATGGCTCATAGTGGAATTTCCATTTCATTTCCCCCTTTATCCAATCAGCAGGCCTGGGGGCCCTACAGCCTAGTCAGGCAGGGGGTTGTGGGAAACGTGGTCTGACTGCGGGAGTTGATGTGATTTAGGCCCTGCTTGAAGGGAACACATGCCTATTTTGACAGACGCTGGCCTCCTGCTCAGACTGAGGTCTGCAATTACACAGGACATAAACACGGTGCGCCCAGGCTGAGCTGGAGCTGCGAGGGCCCCTGGGAACGGAAAATGCTGCACAGCTTTGCAAAGGCCGCAGAGGCCTTGGCAGGCGCCCACAGACGGCCATCGCGTGACTGTGGGAGAAGGATGACTAGTGTGCAATGCTGCAGAGCTACGCTGAGAGAGATTTGCTGTCTGAGAAACATCAAGAGACACGAATGAGATCTCCTGTGCAGCAACTTAGGACAGTGTTGTTCTTGTAAAGTAATGTAGTACACGTCGAATCTTCCCTGCACACGCACTCTCTCTTTGATCTTAGACTCATACAAGCTTGTTAACAAACATCTTTCCCTTTCTCTCTCCCAGCAATCCATGCACAGTCTCATCTCTTTCCCTTTGTTACATTTTAAAGCCTCCCTCTCTCAAGCTACATACTTGTTCCCTCCCTCAATCCCTCCACTTCTGCCTGGGGCATGTGTGTGTGTGTGCGTGTGTATGTGTATGTGTGTGTGTGTAACAGGAGGTTAAGTGTGCCACCATGCAGCAGACTCCGTGTATGGTTTCCTACCCAGAGAGGAAGCATCACTGTGCCTAAAACAATTACCCATCTAAGTGTGCTAAATCAACTCTTATGCGGAAACAATGCGACGGCTGCCACTGTTATTTACTGTAATGAATTGAGTCTATTGTGGGCATGGTGCTCTTTGGGGACCTCTCATTGAGCCCGACTGAATGCAACAAGCCCTGAATGGATGTCAGGCCACATAAAGGTTTTTGAGCAACAGTGAGAGTGTTGCCTTGTGGATAAAAAGAGTGGCGGTGAGATCATATTTACCCACCATTCAGTTCACTTTATATACGCCCATCGGCCACATCCTATTCGGATAAATCAGGGACAGAGGGAGCGGCCGGCAGACTAGAGTGTGTTTTCCACAGTCAATTCAGAACGGGACCTGACACAAGCATGGGAAAGCAAATAACCCGGATTAGGCTTCTTCAAAGGCCTGGCCCTGTGAAAGATGGGAGCAGGAGGGGCAGACAAAGGTGGGAGCTAGCCGTACACACACAGACTTACTGTTATGACATTAAAACACACACATATAAAGTCAAGATGGTTTCTGAAAGTCTATCCAGCTGAGGTGTGGGTTTGCTTGTTTGTTTTACCTCTTTCGAAGACGGGGGATCAAGCCCATGAGAAGGAGGATGGTTAGGTGTATGAGGATCTTTGTGCAGGGGGGGGGGGGGGGGGGGGGGGGGGGTTTAGTGTGAGGATTGCATGTTGGGGCATCTACACAGCAGGATCAGACTTCACCTCACTGGCTTGGTGTGTGTGTCGAACACTTACTGAAGCCAAGACAGGATTGCCAGACTATCACTGCCAGTGTGTGTGTACACGTGCAATTGTGTGTGGAAACTTCTTATCCCACATTTGAGTGCAACTAAAGTTCAACTGAGGATGTCTGTTTTTCATTAAAACCATCAGTGCATCTCAGCTGCAGACAAACACTGATCATTATGTGATAGTTTCCCCCTGAAATGTGAGGGAATCTGACTGCTGAAGCTTTGTGGCACACAGACATTTATAATGTACAGTGTAGAAGCAGCACACTAACATCACTCCAAACCTCAACAATATTAATGACGCAGAAGGTTAATTTCTCAGTGATGGGGGAGTTAAGATTGTCAGTGTTCCCCTGACATGAAATCATGTTACACACATGTGCTACATACCTCTGGACACAAGTCTTTAGTGTTGACATTACTCTCTCTCAAAGACAACCTTATTCAACAGAAGGAATGTTCACAACTGCGTGTGTGTCTGACAAGTCCATTTTTCTTTCCTTCACTTTCTTCATATTAAAACGCTCACCCCTTTTTCCCAAGAGTCACAGTTGCCTCCCAAATGTACACACTCATACACTCTCTCTAATGCTGAGAGTAAAAACACGCACACACACTCACACACACGCAGGCACACAGCGCTGAGTTCCCTCAGGCGGTCTGGCTGTAAGATGATACCTCGTCTCGGAGCATTTCGCACATGCCTTCCCGGACAGTTCCCACACTCCCGGCTGCCTCAGCCTGTCTGACCTTTGCCAAGCCCGCCACCCTCCCCACCGCCCCCCCATCCCCTCAGCCTCCTTCCTCCTTCCCAAGTCCCCCTCCTCCTCCTCCTCCTCATCTTCTCCCAGGGCCTGCGGTTTGGACAGCTGCGGCCAAGCTGGCTGCTCGGCTTGTGGAAAACATCCGCCACACATGGAGGACTGCGCTGATCCTCCTTAGCCTCTGCTGGCTGGCTGGGTGACTGACTGGATGGGAGACTGGTCGCCTGTTCATCCCATGAACACATTATTTGACCAAGAACCGTGAGTGTCCTTTACCCCATCCAACTCAAAGACTACAGAAAGTAATAGTTATGAGGTTGGGGGAATTTTTCAATTTTTCAGGTTCAAGTCACGACAGACATGAGAGACATATAGCCATGATGTTGATATGGAGTTCAAACATGCGCCACCACAACCAACAGCATGAGATAAATCCAGAAATCAGCCTTTAATTCATACATGTAAGATTAATTGATCACATTTTATTTTCATAGGGATGATGAGCTCCCTTTCACAGTGCCTTGCTCAAGAGAAACTTACATATTTGGATTGTTAATAATGCTAAAGCTTCATCAAATTGTAATGAACTTTCTACAAATATAACTTCCTGTTATTATCGTAACATCTCTATTTTGGGGCACTCCAACCTTTTCTTGTAACTTTCCTGTCACTTTTCAGCATTCTCTGTTAATGTACACATGAATGCAAAAACCCACTTATTACATTTTAGAAGTTTCTTGCTCTCAGTTCATGTGTCAGACCAGTCTTGTTAAGGTGGATATTTTTTGCGGTGCAGTTCTAATCTGCTGCCGCATGGCTCCAATTTGAGGCCTACCCATCAACTTAGTGTGGTGCATAAACAGGCCTTGGTTTTAGCCCCACACCCTGTAACACACAAAAACACACCTAAGAATACACACATACACATACGTGCCCCCACACACACAAACACACACTCCACATATGAGACTGATTTTGTCTTGGACCTGGACTCTGGCCACTGCTTGGAGCCTTTTTCCCTTTAACGCGTGTATCATGCACCACTCACTCTCTCTCTCTCTCTCTCTCTCTCTCTCTCTCTCTCTCTCTCACACACACACACACACACACACACACACACACACACACACACACACACACACACACACACACACACACACACACACACACACACACACACACACAAACACACACACACACACACACACACACACACAGAAAGTTTGACTTCTGCAGTAAATGCTTGCAGGAAGGCGGCCAGTAGACTATACCAGATTAAGGAAAGGTAGATTTGTGTGTCTTTATCTGTAATGGCAAATAATGACACACATATACTCATGTAGAGACACACACACACGCATGCGTACAGAGCCTGCTAACTGCTTGCTCTCCTCTGATTGTGTTGCCGGCGACATTCTCTTTGTTGTGCACACAAACACAGTTGAGTCTTTCCTGCAGTTTCCTCAGCTTCCCTTCTTCACACAAGGATGAAAAATGAAGTGTGATGAATAGAAGGAATGGTGTAAGGTGGAGGATTACACCCCTGGCTGGAATTTTGAAGGGAGTAGCTTTACTGTAAAGACAGAAAATACAATCTTGATGGTGTTGCCGACACCTTGCATCACATTTCCCCTCTGTTTGAGACAGGATTATGGTGGGGAACCAGAGACTTGGCAGGGCTCTCTCAGCCTGACCTGAGAATCTGAAGATTCCTCTGTGTTTGTGGTTGAATTCAGCCACGGTGTACACACATGCTCTATCAAACAAACACAAGCAAGTCTGTCAGCTGGGCCACTCAGTGTATCATATCAAATGGAGGAGGGCAGAAGCTTCTTCCTATGACATTTCAGACCATTTAACAATTTGGGGTTGGATCTTCAAATCCATTCCAATCACATTTTTATACTAATTTCCGTTTGGCAACAGCAGGACTTCTCATAGTTAAAAACTGCATAATTTGTTCAAAATGCTGCTAAAAGTGGGGTATGATTATATAGCTTTTACCTCATTTCAACACACTGATAAGACCTTACACTGCATGCCACCATTCATCCAGTTACACATGCTTATTTACTGATAGCAGAGCGTATAATGTCAGATACCAACCAGCAACAATGATTAAACCTGAAGCTCATTCAAAGATAGTCACTGATTGCTACAACTTGGGGAGGGATTTGGGTTCAGTTTCTTGCTCAAAAAACTATGACGTGGTTGGACCAGTGGATGACCTTCTCAACCTTTTGTGCCACAGCTGCCAGTTAGATCAGAGGGAGACAAAAGATGATAAAAGGAAAAGATGAAAAAAAGAAAAGGAGTGAACAACAAAGTTAATTAACCATGTTAACAAATGTCACAGCGCATCAAAACCTGTGAATTCAAAGCCATTTCAAAATATCAAAAGACTCACACGCTTCAGTATTCAACCTGTATCAAAAACATGGAGAGCAGGTGGCTGGAGATGAGAAACAACAAGGGGTCCAATGGGGCAGTCTGAAAAAAACACACTTTGAAATTTAACTTACAACAGAGACATAACAGATAGACTGCAATGTTTCCATTGGCTTTATACTGCCTATGAAGCTTTTCTGTGTTTTTAGGATAACACATTTTTGGCTGATTTCCGTAAATACACCTCTCGAGGACAAGGAAATGTAGAGAGATGCTTTGGTGCCTCCTGTGTATTTTCTGGAAAATTACATGCACAAGCTATCATTATGAATGGTTTTAATGTACCAGTACAATTTTGCAGAAAATTGAAGACTTTTAATTTGAAAGGCTGAAAACTGATTTAAATCACTATGTTCAAACATGGGATTGGGGATCTTTGGGCATGGTAGCATTGAGGGCAATAAGAAAAACTGTACACCCACATTTATACTGCATCCAAACAATTCACACATACACACTTACACCTACATAACATTCAATTCTCTGCTCATCCTCCCCCTCCTCACCACTTCTATCCATCCACCCGTCTCCCACGAGGAGCTCTTGCTCCAAGGCTGCGGTGCAAGCGCTCATAAAAAAAAAAGAAAAGAAAAAAATGCTCGCCCTGATGTTGGAAAAACTGAAACCAAAAAAAGCAAGAGAAGAAATGTGGTAGGAAAAAAGTGTTAAGTTGAAAAGCGAGCATTTTCTCTTGCTCTGAGCTCTTGGTCCAGGCTCACAGCATCCCTGGATGCCAGAGTCTTTCATCATTTGGCAGCCTGGCTCTGCAGTTCAGTTTTACCTCCTGGCTGGAGGCAAGCGAAGCACCACTCGTTCTCCACGCAGCAAGCAAGCAAGAAACAGAGAGGGAGATGGAAACAAAGACAAAGAGAGAGAGAGAGAGGCAGCCTTTCATGCAAAAACAACCTCTGGAGTCATTCATGGCCATGCATGGGCTCCTGTCTTTTTATTCTTTGCTCCTCCATCTCTCTTTTCTGTTTGCTTCATTTTCTGATGTGTTTTACCTCCAGAAGTAAAATGCTTGTCATTATATAATCTGCACTAGCAGATAGCTCCCAGTGATGGAGATGTTGAAAGCAAAGTGGGGGAGATGTGTGCTAGCGAGGCAGAGCAGAGTGACCTCTGATGTCCTGCTCTCCTTTTGGAAGGAAGCAGAGACTTGCTGGTATCACTGCTAAAAAACCAAAAAACAGCCGTATTCTGAGCCTTAAAGACTGCTTCGCCTTCGTAGGCGATTTCAAAGTACACCTGCAACCCTGTATTGCCCGTTTCCTCCATGAGGCTCTCTGAAACTAAAACACCAATCATCAATACTTCAGGCTGTTTTATCATTCTTTACGTCTGTATTTCTGTTACAAATTTCTCCAACTCACTTCCTCTCAAACCACCTGACAGTGAGCTTACAAGAAACCAAAAAGCCTATAATTACCATTCGTTCTACTTATAATTCATAAGTTAATAAAACAACTTCTTTAATATACAACTGCAAATGCATGGGGGGCACCTCATGCAGGGAAATAAGATCACAGCCTCCCGCCAAGCGAGGTAAACTGCACCCACGGTGCTGAACAGTCCTAAATGCTCTCCACCGCTGCGAGTGAACACAGGTTCCCACAGGGCTTCATAAAGCACCCCTACCATATGCATTCTTCTACCATGGATATGCCACCATGAACAAGACACTTGGGCATGTCAGGCCAGGGTGAGAGGAAGACTGATGTGTCTCATCATTAGAGCTGATGGCCTTCCCCTGCAGCGAGCTGTGTGTTCCTACTGTGGAGGCTCAGCGGGACTTTACTGGCACCCCGCTAAGACTTCTGGGAGCAAAGACATCTGCTGGCAAATATCTTCCTCCCATTCAGATTCATGGGGCCACATAGGAACACACACATATACCCAAAGAGTCACAAAAATATTACTAAGTATGTGTACACAGCTTTATATTTTTAGAACACACACGTATGCAGACATATACACAAAGGTTTGGCGCAAAACGGGTGCAATCCGGCCCCCGGGGAGCCTGCCCGCCGCCCAAGGCCCCTGCTGGGCTTGCCCAGTGGGAGCTCCGGTGCTAGCGGCTAGCAACTCAGTGGGGTGTCTAGGAGATGTGGTCCTGGAGACTATAAGGCTAGGAGTGGTGTGGCGACCATGGAGGCCTTGTCCCTTAGACAGGTCGCAAAGACAGAAAGTTTCTCAGGCCCAAATATATGCACTTAGACATGGATGATTGTGTTGAGGCCTTTGCAATGGCTGTTCCCATGGCCTTAATGTGAAGGGTCCTGAGAAATTATTTTCGAGCGCTTAATCATCATTTTCATCGTTAAGGCCCATGAAAAAAAATTAAATTCAAAAGGCTCTAGATGTGTCTGAGAGCCACTGCTGGACAGATGTTTTATCTCCAAGGAGGGTTTAGATAATGTGCTTCTATCTACAATTACACAGGCATCAAAACCTATGAGGTATAAGGGTTAACGTTACACTTTTAGCACCCAATCGTATTATGATCACAAGAAATATAAAAAGCCGCTAATTTCCCCCAAAAACAAGGCCTGAGTCAAGCAAGATAATTTTAGACTTGAAGTTTGAGTATATATATGAGCGGAGGAGTTGTATTCTTCAAGAGATAGAACTATAACACTTATTTTGAAGAGAAAAGTAAATATATGTTTCTTTAATTTGAACAAGCATCAATTGGTTCAAGAATTTAGTCGTACCAAAAGTGTTCGGCAAAACTATCTCAGGCCCAGTCCCTAAAAAACTGCCATAAACTGTGACATAAACCACATTGGGAGTAATAGCCTCTGGCAGGAGATTAAACATAGCTGTATGACCATGAGTTCGTAGTTTGCCTCTCTAAACTGTTGATTACAGAAAACTTTACTTTTGCTCATTAACTACCACCAGGGTGTCCAGGGAAAAATGGTCAGCCTCCACATGTGAATGTATGTAGAGCAGCAACTTTCTGAGTAACATCAAACTGCCTGTAATTCTGCAAAAATGTATGACTTTCTCATGAGACATTTTTGCTCATTCTGGGTGTATTTAAAAGCTCTATTTATTTTGAGGCAGAAGCATGAAAATGTTCATCTGTGAAGCTCATTAAAAGAAAGCCAATAAACAACATATGAAATCAAAAAGAAACTGCAATTAAAAATTCTAGTCTTTTCTGAGATGACAATATTTAAGATAATCTTGAGGGTAATTTCCTCATGCTAAGCAGAAACGCATGGCAGGTTTGGTATAGTGCAATAAAAGGCAAGTCTATTTAAGTCAAATGAAGTAAATTGTCTTCTGTATCTTTATCATTGACTCATAGAAAATGGTACCATCCACTGTGTGATCTCTAGAAAGAGGAATTAAAGTATCACTAAAATTCTGAAACTGGCGGAGAGAAACAGAAAAGGCTGGGGCACCGTTGGCCTAGTGGTTTCTGGGCGCACCCCATGTACAGAGACCATAGTCCCGTCACAGCAGCCGCAGGTTCAACTCCTGGCCTCTAACATTTGTGGCATGTCTTCCCCCGCTTCCTGTTCCCCAAATTTTCTGTCTCTCTTCAGCTGTCCTATCAAATAAAGGCACAAATGCCTTGAAATATAACTTAAAAAAAAAAGAAACAGAAAAAGCGATTGAGTGCACTCAAAGAGTACTAGATTTTTTTTGTCAATGTGATATTTGCATGTATCTCACTAACGTTTCAATTGCTCAATCTTATACCACAGTTAGTGATAGACTTCATACAATGTATTACTGACATTTGTTGACCACTTGGATCCCTGTGTTCATGTCCCATCACCGGCTGGATTGGCTCATGATTGATGATCTGTCTCATCATAGCCACAGTTACCTGCCACTACTCAGAGAGGGACAAAACCTCTGGGCCGGGCCAGAACTAACTTAATTCTTGTCATCCGCCCCTTTGCAAGTTATGGGAAAAATGGCCTGGACTGAAGAGTTTGGGAGATGAGAGAAGTGGGACTTGAATGGATCTAAAAGGAGAAAGGAACTGAAAGGAAAAGAAAGTCTGTCAATGGAAAAGGGGCTGGAGAGGCTGAATGCAGGATTGCGTGGTCTACAGTGTTGATATTCCTTCAATGGTCGCCTCTAAACTGAGCGTTTTAAGCCACCCCGACACACTAAATTTGCCCTTTGTGCAGCCAGAGGCCCCTAGCTGTCGTAATGCAAGGTGTGGGAGGCACTGAGGGCAGATGGAACCTGCTTGTCACCTCAATGGTTTCTATTCTCCCCTCTGTATGCCCTCCCTGGCCCGCCCCGCCCATCGCCACCATTCAACCAGCGCTCCAGTGGGAACGTCCAGGGACCCCGCGCATTCGGACGGTCTCATATAATGAGCCTCGCTGGATGGCTTGAATGTGGCACCATTGTTCTACCCAAGGCCATTAAACCACCTCCTGGGCAAACAAGAGCGTCCCTCTTCCTTTATGGGGCCCAAGAAGGCAACAAAGAGAGGAGTCATTGAGACACAGAGGGGCCGCCCTTGTTTGGTGTCCTTTTTGCTGCTCCTCAATGCCGGGCTGGGAAGGGGAGGCTCCTGTTGGTCTTTAGCGCTCCTCATATCGCCACAATCCCTTGTTTGGCCAAAGTGGAGATGTGAACTTAATTGACTTAAGTGGCCCCAGAGCACCGTGTAGCAAATAACCTGGAGGACATACAGAAACTGGATTGTGCATTGGAAAGTGTTTTTGTCTGCGCGAGTAGTGGTGAAAACCTGTGCGGACAGTTTAACAGCCCCTGTGGTTCCCAACTAATGAAACCCTGGAGGATTTATCTGAATTCACTTAAATTGTCGCTTTATTGGGTTGAATGATAAACAGTTAAAGAAAAAAAAATCTTAATAAACTTCTTTACAGTGAAGCTCAACAAGTAACTGCACATCCTCTGACATACCAATAGTAACACAATTAAGGAGGCCTACCTCACATGACAGATGATTCCAACTGTAACCACTTACATAACAAACCTAAATAGAGAAGATAACTGAACAACTGTCTGTTTCTGCTCTGAAATAACCCATGGAGGACACAGTGAGACTCCTGAGATGTTACAGATGCCTTCCCTGTGTTCCATTCGTGAGTAACATTCCTGCCACTAAAGGAGAGAGAAAGTCCTTTGAACACCTAGAAGCCAAAGTGCTGCAGGGCAATGTCAGTTTTGCACCATCCCTCACATCTAAACAGGCCCTGACCTCAACCTCTCCTCCGGCCACCATCCTGCGCAGTGAGGCTAATTAGCTGAGGGCAGGTGCTGAGCGCTGGGCTCCTGAGGAGAGGTTAAGGAGAGGAGTCATCACCTCCCTGTGTGCGGCTAACAGGGCTTGCTGCCACAGTGTCATCCATCCTGTAGTCTAATCGAGTTATCATATCAACAAATCTCCCATCAGGGGCCCCCGCAGCTGACACTCCCAGAAAGAAAACCCAGAGGGGGCCGACAAATTTCTAGCAGCAGGATGCTGGGGAAAGGAGCCGGCCTGCTAGGCCAGCAATGAAAGGTACCTGCAGCCTGCGGTCAAACTCCCTCTGGGGACGACACTCACGCTGGGCGCCATGCTGGGGTGGTTATTCGATTAGGCTGCATGTTATGTGGGCAACTCCATTCTGAAGCCCTGTGGCTGATGTGAACCACCCACTGGGAAAACTGTTCAAGTTGCCATGGGAGAGAAAGAAATAGTCTGGGATAAAAGCATCCGATCGGTTTGAAAACATACAATACAAAACTAAGGCTGCAGGGTCAAAGCTGTGCAGTGGAGGCACAATCAAAATATGTCTATTCGCCTTTTTAGCAACACCTGTTTTCTCAAGAATCAAGATCAAATATGAGCTACATTTATATTTTTACCACAGTAGTGGTTGTAAGGCAGCTCTCATATGGACTAACTGAGTTTGTCAGAGTAAGATCAGATCTTAAACTTCACCAACCTAATAAAATGTGCCAAAGATGATATTTCATTTATTTTAGGAAATGTATTTGTGGTCTGCTTTGAATTCCTCTTTCCCACATCAAACACACATGCACAATATTATGCTTTTACTCTTGCAGTGAGAAACACTCAGCAGGGGTCAGTGAGAGAAGGGATAGCTATGTTGGCCCGAGAGTTGACCTGCCACTCCATCGCTACCTGCTGCTAGGGCACAAAGAAGCCCCTTGGCGAGCCGCGTCAGAAAGAAAAGCCAGGCGGAGAATGAGTCAGCTCGAGCTCCACAGAGAAGAAGACTCTCGTCTATCCCCATGACCACTCTGTCATCCATGAATACTATTACGCCACAGGAAGTCTTTTCTCTAATAGACCCCCCTCGGTCTCTCTTCTTCGCCTCGCGCTCTCGCCACATTCACGGGGGCCCTTCTAGTCTTCTGTGTTCTGCCTTATCCTTTTCTCTTCTCTTTTTTATTGGCTAAATCAAGAGAGATGCTCCCCAAGCATTGCAAATTGATTATGGCACTGAACATTTATACATGATGGCTGGGGGTCTGCATGCTGGAGATGTGAGAGAGAGAGGGAGGGAGCGTGCTGGGAAGAGAAATGCGCGCTCATCCTCAGGGTCATCATTATGATCACACACTTTGCCGGTGTCAGGAGGGACGGACTATGGCACGTTTCACAGAGGACCTGATGGAAAACTAGGGCAAAGTAGTACAGAAACCAAAATAATACTTTTAAGGTGTTCAGATAAGAATATGTTGCACTTTTTAAAAGTGTTTTTTATTTTTCAACTTGAACTGAATGATTACGAAGCTTTCAGTATTAAAAAAATGCTTGAATATACACTGTGAACAGCCAAAAGAATGATTCAGACATGCAGGGTGGTTGAGCTAATGAAAAAAAAATCATATTTTTAGCTCTAAAATTTGTGCTGTTTTGATTATTGGGGGTATTTTGTGTTGTGCAGTCAATCCTTTCAACAATCACAAGAGTCCATAAGCTGACAGCAAAGTTGGAGATTAACATGATAATTGCAACCATAGTGCAACATAAAGCAATCCAAACAGCCCTGCAAAATAAACTAACTCTATCAAGAATTCAATGTTAATTTTTCTTTTCCCTCATACAGGCTTTGACTGATTTGGGTGTGAAATTGAGTCCCTGTTTTTTAACCAATACCAAGCATAGATTAACATAAGAGCATCAACCGCTTAAAAATAACCATACATTTGAATCATACTCTATCCATCTGGTATTTGCAGTTAACTATATCTTTTTGTCATCTCTTTAGTGCCTAGTTTGACAAATGCAATGTAATAATGTCATCATGGAGTGTTACACCTGAAGTTTTTTTTTAGGACGTCTTTTTAAGTGTCTGCAGAGACACTAGAGGCAGCGTGGGAGGAGAACAAGTAGGATTCACCAGAGGTTTCGCAGTCACCTGGTTGACTGAAGCTTCTGCTCTGAGTGTCACTGCAATGTAATGCCACTTTTAAGAATCTTCTTATATCTGCAAGATTTTGTTCAGAATATGTAAAAGTTTTCATGACTGTACAGACTGAATAATTGGTGTGCAGAACTCTTCAAAGGATCTTGCAAAATAGACATTTAATAAGATACATTTTAACAAGATTATGACAGGAATACTAAAAGTCAATCAATGTTACAATGTGGTTACAAATCTGGTTTTCTTACAGGTGGAGAGGGACTCTGTATCATAACTCAATCCATCGCTGGGAGACAACAGTGGAGGAGAGTCTAGCCAGTGACTTTTGGGCTCACTAGGATGGGAATTCCAGGGCTAGGGATATTCACGTAATCACCCTCACTAGTTGGCAGCAGAATTACTAGTTGGTTAAATTAATTGTTTATATTGTATTACTGTCTGCCCAAAATGCCAGTCATGGCTGTAGTGCACGCCAGCAGCCACTTGCTGGGGCTGTATCTCTGGTACTGTCACAATGCTTCGCATAATGCCCTACTACTAGGAAACAAGATGACAAATGGTATCTTATAGTGTGTCGTCATTTGGCTGTGTTATGATTTTAAATAATGTAGATAACATTGTATGTAGGTTTTGTATGACATGTGGATGTTGACGTGCAAGGCTTGGGGTGCCAGCACTGCTAACATTAGCAACACTTAGAAAAAAACAATTGGACATTATTTATTCACAATCTCTGTGATCCCGTGCTTTGCAGCGTTACATTTTCTGAATGTTTTCTGACACCATAAGACCAGTTGGTTAGTCAGAATTCAATTTTTTGTTTAAAAGCTAGGAAACTGGTTGCTCTTGATAACCCCTACCGGGCGCCTTTCATTTGCAGAGCGCAGCGGGAGGGAGGAAGTGTAGACCTTGGAGTTCTGAAGGGAGATGATTTTATGTTATTTTCTAAGCAAGCCACAGGACTTTGAATATGATGTGAGTGGGAACTCTGGGCAAGGAGGGGGATATGAAAGGCTGAGTGATGAGGGATGTTTCTGGGTTGGTTGAGGACCAGTTACGCAGCTGCATTCTGGATCACCTTGACAAATCCACAGTTAATTCTAACCTTAGAAATCTTGGTGTCATATTTGACCAGTCTTTTTTTTAAGTTATATTTAGGTGGTGTTTTTGTCTTTATTGATAGGAAAGCTGTCGATAGACAGGAAATGTGGGGAGCAAAGCAGGGGAAGACATGCAGCAAATGGCCGCGGCCGGGAATCGAAGCGGCAACCTCTGCGACAAGGATTATAGCCTCTGTATGCGGGGCGCTTGGACCGTTAGGCCACTAGTGCCCCATATTTGACCAGTCTCTGATTCGATCATAACATCAAAACAAAGAGCCCACATTTCTTTCACTTTTTAACAATATTGAACTCATATTTATTATTTCATTAGTTGAGCTACAGATAGCTAACCCTATGTATAGAACTTCCCTGCTCGACTAGTTTAATTCTCTTTTCACCTGCCTCAGTAAGTTGTCCTTTGACCATCTACCAATGGTCCAGAATTCAAAGCTGTTGGACAAGTGCAGAATGAAAACTCACTTCACATCCATCTTACTTTGAACATTTGATTCTGACCAAATTAGGAATTCATTTTTTAAATTTACGTTATTGTTAACACATATAGAGCCCTGCATGACCGGGCAACTGTGTTTAAACAGCTTAATCCCTACATCACCAGTTGATTGATCTGGTTTTCTGAAAGAATGAAAAGGTGGTGGGTTTTGGCTGTGACTTCAAAATCTCGTTTCACATGCAAGTTCATAAACTCTGTTGCTTCTGGTGATGGACTTTAAAGCAGCTGAGAACTCATTTATTCAACCTAACCTTTGATTTGTTGGAACTATGCAAAGTTGTTTGCTTCGAGATCTATGTTTAATGTTTTATTCATTCTTTGTTGGTAAAACATTTGAGAACTTGTACTAAAAAAGGTGCCATATCAAACAAACTTTATACTTGACAGTGAGTATTACTAATCAATAAAAGACAGGAAAATACTGCTGCAGACACAATATGAGCGATGACTGAAGACTTTACCATTTATAATCAGTTTCCTGTGAATAAGAGAGCACTTAAGCATTGACATAAAATCCAACAAAACACATGGAAACAAACTATGTAGCCTGTTACTACCCAGTTCTATCTTGCATACCGCGCCAGGGTGAGAGAGGGGACTAGAGTTTTGGGGTGACCCATGTTAAGGCCTGCTTTAATCCTGGCCACAGCACCTTCCATTGGGACAAAGGGGATTGTGAGCAGCAGGAAGCCAGTCCTCAGTTCTCCCAACGCTACTCACAAAGCTTCTGCCACCGGGTTATGATTAGAACATCAGTGTGGCCCACAGAGCTCTTGCTGGGAAGGATGCAAGCTTAGACCCACGCCAAGCCAGGGCTCCGCCAGCACTTTGAAGAATAGAGAGTGGGTGAAAGAGTTGGCCACAATGAATACCTAAAAAAAACCATTCAGGCAGACCTTGAGAAGCACAGGTTGCCTCTGTGGTCGATCCTCCCTCTCCCTCTATTCTCTTCTTCACCTTGGGCTGAGAATTTGCTGAGGTCTGCGGGTTCCTCGGAGACCCTTTAGAAAGAGACCACAAGATGGGGGGGGGGGGGGGGGGGGGGGGGGGGGGGGCAAGACTTTACAGAATAGCTTCTTCAAATCTGGCGTGGCCCAGACCTGGCCCAAGATGCTCTTGCTGCTCTGCTAATAGCCCGCATCAGCAAAAAGACAAAAGGAACTCAACAATTATTAGATTTAAAGGTTGGCAGCAGTGAATAGGGACGTCCAAATGAAGTCATTGTACATTGATGGAAGGGTTGGGGGTGAGCTGAGGTTCAGCTCCAGAGCAATAACCAGGCCTGGAATAATTAACCAGAAACAGCTATTAATCTTGACCAATGACAGTGGCTGAAACAATGGGCACTGACCAATCATTGATAGTAACATCCACTCCAGGGACCTATGCTCCCAGCTGTGGGACCATCCCTGACAGAGGGGAGGCGGGGCTGTGGTAGTTTAACTATAATGTATCAGCTTCACTGAGAACCGTGATGGATGAATTGTAGTTCAATGAGCAAAGTGACTGAGAACAAACCTTCAAAACCAACAAAGCCAGTAGGGAAGGCCTTCCTCAAATGCTTTCTGCTGACACTGCAATTTCCTTGTTTTGTAAAACTTATTAATGATTCACAGTACTTGTAAGAAAGTAACAGAAATAAGAAATTAGCACCAAGGGGATCCAATAGTATTTATGTAATCTGCAAACAGTTCCTGCCCCTATCCTGTGCTCAAAACACCATGTGTATAAAACATCACTGTGGATCCATCACTCCCTGGACACAACCTTTTTCAAAGTTCAACTGACCTGACACAACAATGGGTTACAAGTATGACTACATTTTCAACACTTACACTTGTACATAGAAGTTTAGTGGCTTTGACTTTGTCAAGCTGCTCTTTGTTTTCAGCTGCATGTTGCTTTATACTGGGAGAAATGAAAAACAGCATTTCAATTACATGTATGTGTACACATACCTGGCTAATAAAATAAATTCTACTGACCAAAAAAAATCTTTTCAACCATCTGGATTATGAGAATTGAACATTTGTGAGATGGCTTTGTAATCCAAAAAAGTACACTTTTATGAAATCAAGCAGTGATAGAATCAAGCACACGCAGACTTCAGCCACATCTGACTCAATGTAACCACACTGGAGAGTCTGAGGAGCTAAGAGGAGGGGAAATGAAGGAATCTGGAGAGACTTGAGCCTATATGGGAAGCGGTTGAGGGGAGGTGTGGAGAATGGCGGGCGGTGGTACAGTATGTGGCAGACCCCTGGCACACACGCCAGCTCCACTTTCCACGCTGCTCACTCTCCTGACGCTGGGCTCCCCTGGTGCCCCTGCCCTCCTCCCAGCACCTCTTTGTGTGCCCGCATAATCTCACAGCAAAGGAGGCGACGCAGGTGGTCCAATCCCGGCAAAGCCCCCCCACCCATCTCTCCTTTCTCTCTCACCCTCTGCCAGTACTTGTCTCTCTACCCTGGCTGCCATCATCCTCTCCCTCCTCAGTCCCTGGCGTGGCGATACAAAGAGACACCTCCCTGGCAGAGATAAACCTATTTTAGAGATGCCGAGGGGGGAACCTGATCCCTCCCGCCTCTCCTTCCTTTTATCTCTCTTGCTCTCACTCTTTCTCCCAGAGAGAGTTGTGCTGTGGTGGGCTTCAAGCACCATTAGCGCCTCAGTGGTGTGTATATTCCTGTGTTTATGTGTGTTTGTCTTATCCTGCATTAGTGTGTGTTGAGGAATTTCAAAGGGTTCCACCTCCACAGTTTACCAGTCAACCTGATCCATGGGGAACAGGGGAGGCGGGTTGGTAAAGGGACAGCTTTAGTGTTTAAGGTTTCCATAGGTTATAACAAAAATCACTCTTTAAACTGCATCATGGACCAAAGCAGGAGGTTCATGGAGGGCTTCTTTACAACGTCTGTCTGGCAAATGAGGAAAATTAAGAATACTTTAGTATTTTTAGACGAAGAAAAGGTAACTTATCCTCATATCTCAAAAACAGTGTATCTTTAATTTCCAAGCCCAACGATGAGGCTGTTCTGATCACATGATACACTGCAACTGGTTTTGGAATATTGTCACTCCCAAACTGGTGTCTCTTTATTGTGTGCTAATTCTTCACTGCTTTTTGAGGGCAAAATAGTTCATCTGTGTCCTTATCATTCGATAATCTTATTGGACATTGGGACACTGAAACACATGACACTAGGACTGAGACAGGTAACATTACCTGGTAAATATTTAACATCTCTTCACCTTTTGTAAGCTTACTAATAGTTTACAAAGCTTTGTTGTTGTTACTTAAGAGTTAATAACTTTACATAGCTACAAATTAGGGACGGCAGTAGCTTAGTTCATGGTGACTTGGTTTGGGAACCAGAAATTAACTAAGTTTGGAAATTGGGCGGTTGGCTCGAGAGGTGCTAGTTTGTTTATTTGGCACTGCTGATTTGCCCTTGAGCAAGCCACATTCCGATGGCAGCACCCTCATTCTGGCATATCTTAATTAGTTGTGTGTGTAGTATGTTTAACACCAGTGAGAAAAATTAAATTCACCCCAGGGATTAAAGACATTTTTTATTAATTTGCTTCAATAACAAAATCCCTACCATATCTTAACCACAGTGGGTGATGTGCTCATGGGAAATGCAGTCCTCATCCTAGAGATTCTGTCCAAAAAGGTCACGAGAATCAACACAACATGAAAACTCCTCACAGTACCTTTACAAAGTTTGTGTATTCAGGGTGGAGTTGGAACATGTTTGTTTTGTCCTCTACAACACATCTGTACTATTTGTATCATATCAAAAGCTCATAACAATTAGTACAAACAGAAAGATATAAAAGATTCTAAATGCTTTCTATAAAATAGTGCCTGCAACATGTATGAGGTCATGTGCATTTCTTTCCCCTTGTACAATCACACCTTGAACTCCCCCAGCAGAGAGCGGAAACAAACTCCTCATCAGTGCATGGGAACTAATTAGCCGCTTAAAGGTACAAGGACAAAGTCTGTATCTCTCAGTGGGAAAACACTAACATAGTTTTTACTTTACCCTGACATCATTGTTATCGCACCCACCGCCCCCTTCAAACAAATCAGACATGGAAAATTGTCCGGTATTCCCCCTGAGCACTCCCAATCATGGCATCAAAGGCATGACGCAACGCTAGGATAAAATGGAAGCCATTATGGCTAATTAGCCGCTGCCCTTTAAAGCACTGGGACCTGCCTGCTGCCGGGGCTGTGAGTGTGTGTCAGAGCAAACGCCACTGACAGCTCCCACGCTACAGCGAAGAAGGAGGGCGGGAGGGTATGGGGGGGAAAACGAAAAGTTTGAAAGGAAAGAGGTAAAGAGGAAAAAAATGAGGATGAGGGGGATTGTGAATGAGCTGAAAAGCAAAGCATTCAATTTATTTTTTAAATGCTCCGTGAAAATAACGGAGGAAGTGTGCAGGAGGATAGATGATGGTGTGTGTACATGTGGGTTTGTGTGTGTGTTGCAGAAGGGGGTCACTGGAAGATGGAGAAAGAAAAAATTGGGGTGGGGTTTGGGGCACCTAGTTGCACGTGATGAAAAGAGTTCCTTCTTTGCCTGCCAGGATTCACATGGGCATTCTTCAAGCTCACCCGAGCCACACACACACACACACACACAACACACACCACACACACACAACACACACACACACACACACACACACACACACACACACACACACACACACACACACAGACACACACCACGCACACACCAACCACAACCATCATTGCTTCTACCCCTCCACATCCTCAACTTTAACACACCCTGAAGGCCTGCCTGCTGCCCTATTACCCAGCATGCAACCCTCCCCCTCCCCTCCGCTCATCTGTCATCATTCTCCTATGGTTACAACAACCCCAAATGCCCCATAGACAGAGAGAGAGAGAGAGAGAGAGAGAGAGAGAGAGAAAGGGAGGAAGATAAGGAGAGGATACACATGGTTACACACACACACACACTGAAAGAATCCTACACACACCAGTTAAACAATGCAATTACTTCTCCATTCATTAATTTCACCATTAACGCTTTCTGTCTGCTTAAATTTCCCACTTACTGAACACATATCCTGAAGAGTACATGTGCCAATAAATGTGCCTCCAAGTTTTAAAGAATTCTAATTAGTGCCATATATATCAAGCATTTTCACCATATTAATAATTAAATAAGGAAGTAACTAATTAGTATTACAGTGATGACTGTGGTATGACTTTTTGGATTTGGCTGGTAAATCTACAGTTGTTTTTGGCTTAAAACAAGGCCAAATGCACATCAACAATATCATAATTCTTCAGGAAACTCTAAATACCTTGGGTCACTGCTGTAAATTTGGCGATACCAATGTTTTTGCATTACTTCTTAGTAATTCTTTATGTCTGATTTTGATATATCTAAATAGTTGCTAGTTGTCCCTGCAGACAAGACAAATATTGGCCAAGATGTTCAACAGACACATTGGTGCATTCCTGGTAACTACGCCAAGGGAGATTCTTATGCATACTGGAATCTTCAACAAATTAAAATTTAACTTCAAAATATTTTCAAACACTGCTGTAATCATCATACTAAGGTTATTTTTTGTGTATTTGGAAAGTTGTATTTGCACTTCAGGTATCTTACTTGGACCAGGGATGAATTTTCCATGCTGATGATAATGATAGTTTATTTTAATCTAGTCTCCTTTGAATCGCATGCCTGCTTTTCAATAACACACCAGCAAGGTCGATTGTTTATTCATTTCCTCCCAAGCACAGCAGATCTCCAGCAGCTCCACAGATACCAAGAACAACAGAAGACAAGGCCTCATCCTCCACCCACATATCCAATCTGTCCTTCCCAAACAAGCGGCGACAGACGATTTCCTTTGCACTGGGATCCTTAACCTCTTGTTCCCAGCCTCAAGGCTGCTGGTGGGAGACTCGACGAGGGGTTATAGGTTCCGACATCTTTTCACACATCTTTGGAGACATAAAGAGCAAACAAACCTCCGGGTCTTTATCACTGAAATCTAAACCGCACGGCTGATTTCATGTCTGTGGGCAGAGGCCGGGGGGACACAGCGATGACCACCTGTTCTCTGTATTTCCTCATGGTTGCTTTTGTCATGGGCTTTACATTCTTTTAAACCATTACAGGCCCAGGGCGAAACTTAAGCTTTTGCCAATTTTTTCCTGGCTGCTACTATGTGAGAACCTATACAGTCTCCTTTCAAAGGCCGCCTGTGCGTCTGTCTTCGTGTGAGGGAAATTAAAACACAGAGAGGAGAGGTTATCTCATAGGTTTCTATAGGTCTTACAGTTTTAGCACGAGTATCACAAGACTCTCTGCTGCTGAATGATATCGGGGAGTATTTTTTTTTTAAACAAAAGCGTTGATTTACAGGGGGTCTCCTTTGTTCAAGCCTATTGAAATAAACTGTGTCATGGAAGCATTTATTGAAGGCTTTGGGGGGGTTTAACAGGAGACAGTGAAAAGAGCTCCTCATACATACAGATTCCATCAACCATCTATAAAACCGTGCGGAGAAGAGTCTCATTTACGGGGTAACGTGGTTACATTTTACTGCACGGTGGCATTGAGGCAGAGGAGGCAGAGAGGACGCCTCTTTTGTTCCCTGAACTGCTACAGCAGACAATGACCGAGGCGTGTGGAGCGTAGGAATGTCCTTACTGTAGACACTCTCGGAAGTCGGGTTCGAGTGTGCGTCTGTCTGTCGCTTTGTCCTTGTGTCAGTGTGTCCATTTTTGTGACAGATAGGACTGTGGGAAAAGTGCCCTAACAAATGCCATCTATTGTCTACCCTCCATGTATTTCATGGCGGTTCATTCCGCTGATAAGTGATGGAGAGAAGCGTAGATGAAGCAAATTCAATGCAGAGCAGCATTGTGACTCGCTTACATGAATCACTTCTGATTAGCCTCAAGCTGACATGGTCGAGATGTTGGGAAACTCGTGAAAATCAAGAATCCCTGCCCCGTTAGAACCAGTCTCTCACGTTCATAAACCAGTGTCAGGCCTCACTGTCACTGTCGTCACATAGTCAGCAATAATGGGCTCTGACTATTATTAATACAGGGCCTGAAGCACTCCCAGCCACATCCAAGGCCTTGCCATAAAATATGTTAATCAAATCGGACCCTTGGGGGCCCCTCAAAAGGAGCTTTAACACAAATTGAATATCACTGATGGCTCCGGAGGAGGGGTCGGTCTCGAAGGGGGGCTCTAACCCTGTTAGTCACACGGGTCGGGCTCAATGATACTGCATATTTCCAGTCACTGTCAATTACTTTGATACCGTCTGTGGAGGGTCGCATGCAGCCGGCGCTTCAGGGGGAAAGAGAGAAAGAGTGAGGGAGGGAAAAGAGAGAGAGCACTCAGCAACTGGTGGCCGGATCTGTGGAGCACGTGGGAAAATCAGTGGAGGTGTATGCATGTGTGTGTAAGTGAAAGATTTCAAACAAATTGTCAGCCCCTGTCAGAGCAGGATGCCACACACTAATCACACTAATCCCTGCTGGTTAGAGTTAAGGAGGAAGAACGCAGCAGCTGTAGATTTGAGGGATAATGTACATCTGATTCAGCAGATCTACAACAGCTCTCCCCTCAGTGTTTACAGAGGCAGAGTAATTATAGTTTTATAAGGGTTAAGATGGGTTTATGGAGAATGTTCATATTTAATGAAAGAGAACAGAACATAACACCAATGAAGTATGAAACAGATGAAATGAAAAAGATCTGACCGTGCAGTTTGAAGTTAGCTCTATCAACTGACAACCTAAGAAAAAAATAACATTTCAGAATCTGCCGGAAGTGGTGTTTTCATCCTCATATGATGCACCTCCCTATGGTATTTAGGCAGGTAAACATGCGGAAACCAATGAATATTGCTTTTTTTTTCTCCCTAAATGGATAGAGTAATCATGCTGACTTCACAAAGTCATGAGACATTTTTTTTTCATGGTTTCAACTACTTTATGGTTTTCCATCATTAGAGACGAATCTTGTTTTTTGAGACATGTTGCACACCATTTTGTCCAAAAAACACAACCAACCAATGAAAAGAACAACAGCCACATTTTCCACCTTTGACTTCTGATTTAGGGTCACTATATCTGCAGTACAGGGCTTGACAGACGGAGTCCCAGCCACAACTTCTTACCCTAATTAAAACACATGAATTGACGCTGTAGCCTACGGTGTAGTTTCACGTAGCCCTGTTCCAACGCAGAAGTGCAACAGTAGCTCTTTAAACGGTGTTGCAGAGCTAAATACTTTAGACATACACACACACAGTTTCTGTTTCTGCCCTGCCAGCTCTGCTAGCTTACAGTGATCTAGTCTCACCCCTGCAAACGCCCAGTTACTACCCCTGAGTGCAACCACAGTAGACCCACCATCACGCTTCTAGAGAATTCAAACTGAAGGCGAGACATACAGGGGCATTCATATTTTGCACTTTTAACTGCAATATAAAAAGTACTTGTGACAACATTCTTTTCCATCTTCCCATGAGTATTTCTTTCAGATGTGTGCCTGGTAACCACAGTACAATTGATTGGTTAAGATGTTGAATATGAAAATGAAACATGGACCAAAGTTTTACACAGTATGGACAATGAACAGGTGTGAAATATTTAGTAAAGAGTTGTCGTCACAGTTTAATAAGCCAAAATCAATTAGTTGATTGTTTTTTTTAACGCTTGACACCGTGATTATTTCTTAACTTTTTGCATTTGACATAAAACAAGTCAACAAGGTTTGCCTATACATAAAAAATGAATTCCATCATTCTCAGGTCATTTGTCTTTTTAACTCCATTACTTGTCTTCCCTTTCAGGGATGCAGAAACCTTCACTTATTCTCCTTACATCTCAGTTCTTCTGCCCACTGTAGGTGGCAACAGCTTAAAGATAATCACATTGGACCGTCTTTCTCAGAAAAAAACTGTCTTTACATGTGCATGACAAGCTCAACCATTCCAACAAACACAAACACAACACGGGGCATTTGTCTCACTTATGATGCAAACCTGACTTGAGATAACTGGTGGTCTGTGGGAGCGTTTCAGAATACACTCCACAAAGGTGAAGTCACTGAGACAATTGAGGTGGGAGGCATGGAACACCACACATGCTTAGAAGAACACACTCAGTGGTGTATAAACCCACACTTCAGCTTTGTCAATGTGTTTGGAGGGCAGACAGACAAGCAAAAACGCTTTCAAACAAACTAAGTGACATGGACAAACTCTTTATTCTGCACACTCACACTCACACAGCCGCTTGCTTTGTCTCTAAAGCGTCTCGTGGTCGTATCTCTGCAGCCAGCTCCTCTGTGGCTCTCGCCACTGCTCCAAAAAAAGGAAAGAGGATTAACTGCTGGTCTACGTCCACAGTATACATCTCTTTTGCATGGACGGACCAGAAGAAGTGGGATAATGCCATTTCATGTCTCTGAGAACTGGCATGATGCAATGAACTGCGGTGGTGAAACACTAGAGTGTTTGGCAAACTAGCAAACTAAAGCTCAAGTTAAAAAAGACCGAGAGGAACACAGGAAGAAACAGGACCAGGATTTCCACCTATTTTCAGATTTATCTCGTTAAGTGCCTTTTTTAAAACCTGAATTGAAGGTCTCTAAAGAGCTTCTTCAGGTGTTTTTTAAGCTGTGCAGGGTTTTTTTTCCTGGTGGACTTGAATTGGCCTCTTAAGAATCATGCATGTATGAATGAAAAAATTTTTATGCTGCTTATGTAATCTCCAATTATTACCACACGGATAAATCAACTTTCTGAAGGAATAAAAAGAGATATTATGTTTACTTCAACATGTTTGTCTTGTTCAAATGGGTAATTCAATGAAAGGACCGAAGGTGTGTGTTCATTGGCTAGTACTGTATATATACCTGGATTCAGACAAGAGAAATGCATGCAATATTGAGTGGTTTGAAATATAAGGATGTGAGGACTTTTTTTTTTGGCATATCGCAATAAATTTATTTCTTTTTATTGTTAAAGCTACTATATAAGGAACTTGTGGATGCAATTTGGAGCCCACCAAAGACAAAGCGGCATGTCTTATTTATTTGCAGATTTTGTTCTGTACATATCTAAGTAGTGTTTAACAGTCAAACCATTACTCATTTTGAATGTTTGTTGTTGAAAATGTAAACAAAGGCTGTTTCTTGAAGCTGCTGTTCATCATCTCACCTGACACCTGTCCACTGGCCAAAGACTTTATCTTGTGGATAAAGGTCTGGTTTTCTTTCGTTGGGGTTATAGGACTCAGCAATGATATCAATCTGTTTTTTAAAAAGTAGCTTTAAATGTGTGATTTTCTTCATTCAAATCCAACCCCTATTCTAAAAAAAGTTGAATATGTTGGCTATAAAAAAAAAAAGTACCCAAGGAAACACACTAGACTGTACGTCAAACATTCTACAAGGCCGCACACCAGACAGTCAAACACATCCTGACAAGTTTCTCAGCAGGATTTCTCATTTGTCGAGGAGTTTCTTCTTTCAGAGCACATCAGCGTAATTTCCCAGACTGAGGTGAGAGCCATTGATCCAACGAACACAAACACAACTGTTAACACAGCCAGGATTTAATATATCAGTTTCTGTGCACATGCCTTCTTCCTCTGTGTCCCATGCTCCTCTCTGTGTGTGTGTGTGTGTGTGTGTGTGTGTGTGTGTGTGTGTGTGTGTGTGTGTGTGTGTGTGTGTGTGTGTGTGTGTGTGTGTGGCCTTGAAGTTAATATTACATCATTACCACCACCTCCATGACTTTACAACAACAACAACTAGTGTTTTGATTCACTGACATCAAACTCCCCGGCTCCATCCCCACTCCATCAGAGTGAAAAAGAGCTGAACATCCGGATCTGTCTGATGTGTTCAAGGGTCAAAAAAAATATGGTTTCTCTTTCCCTTCATCTCAGAGGGGCCCAAGCCTCTTCAGAGGAGCCGTTAAAAACAGGAAAATAAAACCAGCCACGCGAGGGCAGAGCTCGTAGATCATGCAGCCAAATAGCGTGTAAGTTGAGTGTGTTAGGGGTGTGTTTCGCTCTCCTGCTGCACTTCACAAGTCTCACTGGACCACCTTAATTGATCTCAGCCTCACTTGCATGTGCAAAGAGACACAAAACCCCACACAAGAAGGATGAGGTAGTGTGAAGGAAGAAGTACATAAGCTGAAGGTGTACACACACACACACACACACACACACACACACGCACACACACACACACATATACCTGAATACAGCTAAATTGAAGAGCAGGTTCCTACTGTAACCTCTTCCCTTCTTGCACACAGCAGTGCAAAATATGGCTCAGTAAATCATTCCATAATTTTTCTGTATGAAAACATATGGGAGTTTAACCACATTCAGACTGTGCAGTGTAATATACTGTATGCACAGGAAAAGAAGATCATAGCAACACTGAAAAACAATGGATGAGCCTGACTTCTGTCCTTTTGGAGACAGGAATGAGACAAGACGAGGATCCTTTTCAACCACTTCAACAGCACTCGAGAGGTTCTAGGTCATGTAAAAAGCATGCCTAAGTCGTGGGACTATTATTATTAATTGTTGTTTCTGCTGCCATCAGCAGCAAGTGCCTTCATTTACACAATGCAGGAAAACTTCAAAGTGACTGACATGTCTGACGATTAAACTATCTGTATCGTCACTTCCTGTCTCTTATGCGTCATAAGCCATTCATATCTTACTGGATATACCACAAAAATATTACCAGAAAACCCCAAAACAGCTGTTCTGTTTCAATATTGCCATTTTTAAGTTAACTTTGCAACTTCAGTTAACTTTTGGGCATTGTTTCCTTCATTTCAGTAAACTCTTGTTGAAGTGATCAAAACTTTATTTCAGCAGCATAACACTGTTTGTGTTTTGCTTCTGGGCTTTGAACCTCATCACTCTTTGATTAACTTAAAGTGCCAAAATAAAGGAGTCATGACATCATATCTTAAACCCCCTGTAGTCAGAACATGCAGTTAGACGCTTGGGAGGGTGTAGGGCTGAAGTTTGAGTGGTGCAGGACATCAGTGGCAAAGTAGAGGCAGAGGCAGAAAATCTTGCAGCTTATATAGACCGCCTGATTGGGAGGTTACTTTGTCAGGTGATTGTGGGAATGACGCACGGCAAATGTGAAGTAGTGCAGCTCAAGTTTCCTGTCTGAACTCGCTCGCAGGCGTCGCACCATTATTGGTAGGACAGCTGAGGAGAAACAGGAAAGGTGTGGAGTAGAGAGTGGGGGCTTGACATGCAGCAAAGGAGTTGAATCATCAACCACTGCTATGAGGACTATAACCTCTGAAAATGGGACATGCACCTTAACCTCTTGGCTAAACTGGTGCCCCAAGTATTGCTATTTTAGAGATATTTGGTGTTCACAGATTAGCATTGCTGTTCCCTCGTGTGTCTGATAAGGATTTCAATTTTTTCAAAGAGGTGTAATTATTTTTATTGATTGATTTGATTGATACCTTTAAAGACACCAAGCCTAAGAGGGAACAATGTAAAAACATTTTGTTGTTTGTTTTTAATTGGTGATGACTCAGACAAAAACTAATACTGACGCGTCTATATAAGCAAATGAGACCATCAGACCCAAGACTGACTATTTTGGTAATGTTACTTATAATACATGTTTTGGCGGCCATACTACAATGTTGGACAACGTGATGTATAGCAAACAGGCCATAAGTGCCCTCATTTACATTTATAGTAGGAAAAATTCACAGAGATGAGTTTGGACTTAAAAAATGGTAGGTGGCTTTTTTTTGTTACAAACGCTTTAATCCGCACAGAAAAGGGAGCTACTTTTGCCAAAATTGGCACAAACTAAAAGTCCCTTACAGTAGCTTTAAGTTGACTTTTTAGGTGTCTGTACTTCACTTTCATTTTTCTTTTCTAGAAACTGTTACTTTTACAACCTTTTACAAAATATCTTTACTCGCCAGTTGTTTAACTATCAAACAAGCCCATAACAGGAGCTTCAAGGCCTGTTTCGGCCTCAAAAAGTGCGACAACAACACAAAGAAGAAGCTGCATCCTTGGCCTATACAACAGTGCCTATCACTCGTGACAGACCTAGTGTGACAAAAACGTCAGAAGACCTGTTTAACCCAAGAGAGTTAAACTCTGCTGCTTGACAACATCAAACAACATTGAAAATCTTTGTGTGTAAGCCAATGTTCAACTCTGTGAGCATATAGAAGAATATAATTGTTAAGATCTAGCAATAAGGCGTTATATTTGCTTCCATTTACACTTTTCAAATTGTTGTTTTGTTTTGTTTTGGAGTATTCTTCCCTTTTTGATGAGAATTTCCAGTTTTTCCAGGGGACAAATATTGGGGTCCCTGACCTTGAAGTTGGGAAACTTGGCGGAGAATGATAAAGGCAAGAGGCTCAGAAGTGCTTCATGAAGTACCTCTTTGTGTGATATCAAAACCAACCAAACTGTCACCGTTGGCAGTTGTTTGGACGTTGGTGTGGTGGGAACTTGTTTGTCTGGTCTATTTGTTTGTTGTGATGGTCTCTAAAGGGGGGGAAACCCTCCCACTCAATTGGCCTTGGGATGGAGAGTAGCTGTAGGACAGGTCATACAAAGGCGCAGTGTGACAGGGTCATCACTGTCACCGCCCAGAGTTGGGGGGATGTGCCAACTTAGTAACTGACGGCTTGGTATGGTTGCCATGTCCTGCTCTCCTCAAGTCACCATGCCCCCAAACCATCTACCAAATCACTCAACAACATGTTTACCAACCAAAACTGGGAGGATCGGCTATAGGGATGAAAAAGACTGCTTCTAAAGCCTAGAGACTATAAAAGGAACAATCCTCCAGCATCACAGGACCACCTTTGCTAGCGGTCTTGTTTTTGAGTGTGTGTGAGAGGCTGGGCTGGTGAGAAACACACTGGATTTACATAGCAGCCTGCAACTTCAAACGAGGTGGCTGACATTTGAATGGGCTGGTGGTGGAAGCCTCTGGTGGGGTTTTTGTTGCCATGCAGGGCGAGCCAAGGAAAGTGGGCACACACACTACTGGGGATTTGTGTGTAGACAGCTTGTCCTGTTTACTGGGCCCACAGGTTACCATAGGAGCCCTGCATGGACTGAATGAAAGAAGAACAAAACCAGTGTATGAGAAAGATGGGGAGACTCGGCGGTGAAAGATGGGATACACCATGTAGCGTTAGATACTGTAGGTACTGAGTCAGTAGGTATGATGCTGAGACAGGACAGAACATCACTTATGAGTAACTGATAATATGGGGAGATTTGGCCCATGAAACCAAGATGCCTTCCTGTAAGCAACTACATTTTGAGTTCCCTTATTAAAGCACTGCTTGTGGCACATTCTTTATTTGCTTCATGGAGATGACAAGTCTGTATTTCAGCACCAGAGACCAAATCCATCATCTATAAGACAACATTCTGTCTTTGTTACTTCAGATACCTTAGAGTTTCCAGTATCCCTCTTTACTCAGAACTTATTTACAGCTGTTACCTTAATGTAATGTAAAAAATGTACCTAAATAAATCTATAATGTCATGTAACCTATTATATAATGTAACATTATAATATATGTACTTGTTTTTTTGTTCTACATACCTCTTACTTCAAACTGAACGGGAACTTTCTGAATGGGAACTTTCTGTCGACAAAGATGTACCTGATCTCTTTTCTGCTCTTGTCCTGAGAAGGTGTCAGTACTGGTTTAAAAGTTATATTTTGGGGCATTTTTCTCTTAATTTGACAGGACAGCTGAAGAGCGTCAGGAAACACGGGGAGCAGAAAGTGGGGAGAGACACACAGCAAATGGTCAAGGCCAGGAGTTGAACCCTTGACCAATGGGACGAAGACTATAGCCTCTGCCCATGGGGTTTGCGCTTAAACCGCTGGGCCAACAGCGCCCCATCATTACTGTTTTTAAAGAAACAACATCTCATCCTGGTGCCTTGTATCAGTCAAACTTCATTCAATGTGAATATTTGCCATGGAAAACAGAAAAAAGGATGATCTGGCAGGGTACCGTCAATGTCCTCATCAGCATTTAAAATAACTATACAGTTATGATCTGTCTTCTTGTTGATGGTTCTGCATAAGCTGCTAAATTGCCTGAGACTGAATCAAATGCAATTGTTGCATAAAGTGGTTGTCCTCTCCTCTTTAATTAGTTGAGCTCAACATGTCACATCGATGCAGAACAAAGATTAAAAAAGATACTAAATATGTCTGGACAGCAGCAGCCAAACTTCTGACCACATCCAACTATAACAGTGTCAGCCTCCTGGGGAATAAATGTTAGTTCAGCACACAGGGAACCAGAGGGAAAACCCCCTTTGCTCCTGACAGAGAACACCTGTCTGAGTGAGTGTGTTCTCTGGAATGAACGTAATCCACTGGGATTGAGGGAGGGAAGCATGGGAGAGAGTGTGTGTGAACGTGTCTGCCTGTGTACAAGACCTGCAAAAATACCCAGTCAGGGTCATACATGAGTGTAACGTAAACTTAAATTAGAGATCTAACTTTCCACTGTACTGTATGCTTGGGTCAGGATTCAAACTGCAAATACACACAGATCCACTTCCGCCCACACAGAGCCAACACTTCTCTCTCCCCCTCCCTCAGCTTTCCCTTTCCCTGCCTGGCTGACGTGCCGTGATGCCTGGCTCGGTGGCGGTTGCCCTGTCTATCAGTCTATTTCCAGGCTCAGGGCCCAGCGCTGAGGCAGGCAGGCAGGCAGTCAGTCAGGCGGTGTGGTGGAGGGCAGAGGGGTTGATGCGTGTGTCAGAGAGGCGCTCTCCCACATTCCCCCGGCGGCTGGCAGCAGGCCGGGCCTGCGGAGGGGGGTTCGCCTCTTTCTCACGACCTCTCAGGTTCCTGCGCTCATCTGGGAGCTATTCATTTCCTGCCAGAAAACAGCCTTCCCCTGCAACTGCAGGAGGAAGGGGGGCAGCAAGGGGAGAGGAGTTTGGCTTCAAAATGAGTCCAGGGCTTGGTACAGCAAGCCCTGGGCTTAAATCATAAAGCTCTTGCTTGTCTGGGCGGCAATCAAAGACAGCCCCAGTGACGGGCTGAGAGAGAGAGGGTGAGAGATAGAGAGAAACCATAAGAGAGAAAGAGAGAGAGAGGACCATATGGTAGCACTTAGGGAGCCAAGGAGGAAGCAGAGGGGCTTTTTTTCCCTCCTTTCGCTCCCTGCATGCACGCGGAGTGTGGGAAAAGTTAATGGACATGCATGGCAGCTAACCCCCTGGTCGTGTTGTGACATGTGTGCGGTCACTCCAGCAGCTCGGCCACTGCACTGGGTAATTGGAGAGGCTCATAAAGCTGTTCTCCGGAGGGGAAGCGACCACTGAAGTTGTTGGGGTGGGGGGGCAGTGAGGTGAGGTGGGGCGGGAGGGCTCAGCAGCTGGGTGTTGTCCGGGTCACACCACGTGCCTCCCAGACGTCCCGTGTCCAGCTGTGGCCTTGGGGCTCGGGGCAGGAAGCTCGACACTGGTCCAAGCACAGCTGGAATGCTGTGGGAACGTTTTTCATATGTGTGTCTGAGTGTTTGTGTGTGTGTGTGGAGAAGCTCTGGCTCACAGGAGGCCGACTGTTACCCCGTGTGGTAGGCCTTTCCTTGGAACCCCCCCTTTCCACATTTAACTCTCCACTACCTCACCCATCGTGCCCTTTGGCCAGGCATGTCCTCACCCAGCACCCTGCACAAACAGACACACACACACACACACACACACACACGCACACACACACAGACACACACACACACACACACACCAAATCTGCACACACAGGCACGAGCAAACACATGGCTTCAATCAAACAGGGATGCATGGCCCCCCGTAAAAAGGTGTGATGGAAATTCAAAATGATGGCACTTATCCACACTTTGTGCCTCTTAGCATACTGATAATTGCAAACACCTGCACCCCCCTCTCCACACACACACCCCCTTCAAAGACAGGGCCACACTCGGTTAGCTGGAGGGGGCACACACACCTGGGCAGAGCCAAGCAGAGCGCTACCACATGGCTCAGTGGTGAGGTGTTTAACGTGTCCTGCTGCTGTCGACCCCCCCTGGCATGAAGAACTCCCTCAGCACTGATTTAAGATGCAGCCGGAGGCTTCTCCCTGCTCTGCACTGTCACAAAATGAATACTGTAAGCCATGCTGAAGCTCATTGAACAGCGGAAATCTTCATAATGATGATTTCGTAGCCTGTTTCCTTTTAGCCTGTTCACTTCAAATGTTGGCTGAGCTTTAGTTAATGAGTAATCTCCTTTTCTTTGGGACTGTTTCTTTTTCGGTGGAAGAGGCTACTCAGACATCTGCACTGGTGAGTATTTTACTTATTTTGCCAAAATAACATAGGTTCAAAACATGCAGACAAAACATTTAGATGGTAAAAGTTTGATCAACACTTGACAAGCCAATTCACTCACAGAAATAGCCTTAAGCCTCTCCAATAAAATACCCCTTTTCTTTGATTCATACACCAATGATCAGAATTTCAACTATAATCTGCTTAAACAGATAGTGTCTATGCTCTTTTTCCATTTCAGATGCACATCCATAGCAGCATTCGTACCCCACTCATTGATCTCTCAAATACCAATCACATTGCAATGCGCTCCAGCGCTGCTAGATGGCGTAAGTGACCTCCGTAAAGCGCCAAAGATTCCACCAGAAAGAGTGAAACAGCTGGACCGTCATCTAACAGCACAGGGTACTCTCGCTTTTAAAGATTTAAGACACAGCCATCGCCTCCTGCCTGATTCGTATTTGTAGATTATAAATTAAAATGGGCAAAAATTAGCGTGGCATACACTTAGATGTATAAATACAGCGATACTTGAGCAGGACGCATAACTCTTCATCAACTTCACACTTCTTTGAGACATGACTGAGTCATTAACAGGACTGGTTAGAGGACTGTCTGATCAGTTATGCATAGCTTCTTTTCAACAGTTGGACAACGTGTTGTGATGCTTTTTGCTTAAAAATGTGAGTTTTAAGAACATTAATTGTCAATCCTGTCCCATGTTGCGTTCAATGCTCCGTTTCTTTCGAACTTGCGTTGATTTCATATTTAAGAAAGCCCACAATGAAAAAGTAACTCTCAGATAACCGAATTAGGATGCTTGCTAACTTGAGGTTTGCGAACATTAGCTTTGACAATCGTTCAAACGTCTACATTATAAAGTTTGAGTATGTCTACAAGCAGATGGAAATGCGTAATTTTGCCAGTTTTACGCATTAATGGGAGGATGAGGTTAAGTTTTTCAAACAAACCACACATGATCAAGTGAGTGTTTTTAATATCTTTACAAATTTATTCGTCTTCCAAAACGAAGAACATCATAAGAGCATTGAACATATCTTTGGCATCACACAGTAAAAAAGACAACTCAAATATATAAAAAAAAGCAGTGAACGGACTTCCACAATACAGATCTCATTTCAATATGAACTTTACTCCCTTGTTAGCTGTACAAATATAGTGCATACTCTCTCCATTTTACAAGGAAAAAAAACAAATTCAAAAACAACTTTCTAACATTAAACAAAGAGAGAACTATTAAGTGTCATTTCAAAGTCTTTATGGTCCTTTTTTCCCCACTGTTCACCAGGGTCTCCACACTGAGTCCGAGTTGCCCGATGGGGCTCCGGGGGAAACCGCAGCCGGTACAGGCACCGGCGTGCTGACGTTGTTGGCATACACGGGGATAACGGGGCCGTTTGGCGCAAATGCAGCGTTGGGTATGAGGAATGCAAACTGTCCGTCTGTGGCAGGCACGATCTGAAAACCGCCGTACACTTTGGTGGCATCTGAAGGTAAACTAGCCGGCGAGGAGCCTCCTTTACAAGACACCGCGTTCATGGGCAGGACCTGCGGGGACGAGTTGGGGATCTGCACCATTGACTGGCCGAAGGAAGGGTGGGTCGGTCCGGTGCTGGATGGCAGCTGGTGCTGGTGCTGATGCTGGCTGGGGTAGTTCATAGCGTTGATCTGGGTCACGCAGCTAGCCAAGTGTCCGAGGAGCCGCGTCCTCACCTCGGTGTTGACACCTTCGCAGGTGGATAAGAACCGAGTGACTTCATTCATGCACTCGCTGAAACCGGCCCGATATTTTCCCAGAACAGTGGGGTCAGTGTTCAGAGCAGCTGCAAAGAAAACAGAGAGATATACGTAAGTCAGGGTATCGTTTCATTAATGGAATATCAAAACTATAATATTTGGACACTTTCCACGCAGGAATGTTACCCTGCACCAGCTATGTTTCCAAATGCTGAGACATGAGACAGATTAGTCCGGGAAATAAGACTTACCGGTCATCTGAGCTCTCTGGAGGTTCCGCAGATGCTTCACCGTCATCTCCAGGATGTCCGCCTTCTCAAGTTTTGAATGTCTGGAGCTCTGAGGGGACGGAAAACACACATGGTTAGGATTACGCGCTCACTTTCCCTCTGTTTGACAGGGACACTTCTAAAATCTATTAATAACCAGGAAACTGAGTGAGTACTTACATCTTTTTTGAGTGCATCCAGGATGAGAGTTTTCAGTTGTCCCAGGCTCTCATTGATTCTGGCTCTTCTTCTCTTTTCCATAATGGGCTTAGATGACTAAAGATGAAAACAAAATCACATTTTCTGTTAAATTTCTCTCATGTTTCGTGTGTAAAATGAAATTTCTCGCTTATAATGTGGAGCTTGCACAAAGCTGAGTGCAAAATAAAGTTGAGGACTTTTCATTTTTAGAAAACGCTGACAGGAAACTGCTTTGAGATGAATGATTTGTACCAACCTTTCGGTGCTCAGAGGCTGTCTTGGGTTTATCGGGAGTTGTGTTCATGCTTGCCGGGGTGGCAGCAACCGGAGAGGAGGATGATTTTTCCATCATGTCGGCAGGCATCTTTTTGATCGGAAATATCCCACAAAAGCACAAAATTACGATCCAAAGATGAGAGGGTAAAGGACGACGAATGTTTCGAGACGTCCTTCTCTCAAAAATATCCTGAGATGTGCGTTAAATCCGTAAGAGTGATGCGCAGCAACAGCAGCAGCACTTATCAGGAGCGGATGCAGAGTCTCTCTGTTGGGCTCTCCGCGTGTGGCTTGTATTTATATCTCGCACTGCACGCGAACGGCTCGTGTGAAACTTCCCAAACTTTCTTTCCCACAGTAACTTTCCACCAATCAGGGCGAGGGACACGCGGCCCAAGGGAGGACGGCTCGTGGTCGGCGCCCTCCCATTGGTTGTTTGGCCGCTTGAGCTGGCGGCCAATGGCGCGAGGCCCGGGTTCAGGGCACAGCCGGGGAAACTGCCTTCAGTCTTCAATCATCGTACCGTTTACATATTAACAGTGGAGCCGCTGACTGGGCACCAAGACCGGGAGCGGGCAGTGGACTTTTTATCTACCAGGCAACAGATAACAGCGGAAAAAACAGCTATTTAAAAGTCAAACAAATGGACATAAATAATAAAAATAGTGTTGTGCACCTAACGTATAATAGCCTAAAAATAATAATAATAATAGCCTCATAATAGCCTCATAATAACAATAATAATTATAATAATAATAATAATGAAACTTGCATAAAGCCATCAAAAGTTACTTTCTACTTCTAATAAGTGTGAGCTTTGCTAAGTTCAGGTGTCCTTAATCAGTCGGTAACCTCTTGCATTTAAAATAAATACATAAATAAATTAGGCTATGTGCAATTAAAAACCACTATCATTATTTAAAACAGTAAGTTGAAATGAGCTTTGGTCATGTGTTTTGGGGGAAAGGGGAAGCAGTTACGTTTTCTCTTTCATAAAATCTGAGATAGAAGCTTTTTGTAATGAAGTTCGAGAAAAAAGCGACTTTTCACCACTCAGGACCACATCATGTCCCCAAAGTGACGTTTTTTTTTACCCTGAACCTCAGAGGAAGGAGTGTAATTCAACTCGCACTCTAAGTTTACATGTCATTTACCACTGTAGTTCCCCAACTCTGTGGTACACATTTTGGCATTTAACCATCTGCCGGTGTTGTGAATTTGGAGCACGTGCCAGGATGTTTTATGAGCGCGGTGGTTGGAGGTTTGGCCGCCGGGCTGCCGGGGGGCCGCCGGGCCAGGGAGGAGGAGGCGAGAGGGGTGAGGAGAGGAGAGGAGAGGAGAGAAGAGAAGGGGGGAGGGTGCGTGGCGGCGGCGGCGGCGGTGGTTTACATTAGAGGGGAAGGTAAATAGCAGCTGCTGTTTTAAAAGCCTGGGAAAACCACGCCCACAGAGAGAGCTGGATCGGGCTCCCTTATCGGAATGTGAGCCAGAGCAGAGATATTTCTGAGCCCGGAGAGCTCACACGATCAGACCGATGCCTCCTCCTCCTTGCTCTCCTTCTCCTCCACCTCCTCACAGACTGCCCCCTCCCCGTGCGTTCAAGATTTTTTTTAGATTCAGGTCATAATTTCATTTCCTTATCTTTATTGCAGCTGGAAAGAAGTAAGAGCAGACGAGCAGTAAAGACAGAAATAAATAGGGGCCATAACTTAGTCTTAGAAGTTTATTGGTGGACAGCAGCGCTATACAATTTAGGTTGTACGACTATATGTACCAACAGGGAGGTTTATTTGGATCTGCGCTGTCTGTGAAGCATCGAGCGGGTTTAAAGTTTGAGGAGACATTGACACCAGTATTGCTCACTCAGTTGTGTTATCTTACCACTCAAAGAAACGAGTTAAAAGTGATTACACCACGAAGAAAAGACTGGAGTCGATGAATTAGCATCTTATAGCTAATTTACAACTGGTGTATAATCCTGTTATCGTTTGTTGAAGAGTAAAAAAAAAGTCACCTTTTCCTGTTCAAAGTTAAAGCTCTACTTTCTATGTCGCACATAACTAAATTAACATGGATTGAGCGCAATTATGAAAGTTTCAGCAAACGCGTAAGATAAGAGGAGAGGTTCAATCAGGAATGAAATAAAAGAAACAGCCCTGTTGTATTTTTTTTCTGGTTGCTTTCCGGAGCCCCTGCACAGCTCTCCGCTGAGCGCACACACCTCCAGCTGCTGCAGAGACCGCGACACGTGGCGCGCAGGCGACCAGAGGAAGGCGCTCCTCTCGCCGGCTTGCCGCCTGGATCTGCGGGGCGTCGCCGGCGGCTGGCCGCAAGATCGTGAATTTGATAGGCACCGCGGAGCTGCAGCGCGGGGGATCCGGGTTCCAAGCTGAGCACGGGAGAGGCTCAGAGATGGTTTTAGGTTCTCTCGAAATCTGAGCATGCAGCCGTAAATTACAATGTCTGGGAACTATATGACATCACCGCCAGCAGCCTGCAGACGCGTATGAATTATGTTGTGACGGCTCAAGTAAAGCCAACGTTTAATGTCACTTCAGACATTTCATTTTCACACGCTTCAAAGCATTATTGATATAAATGGTTTATGTTTTAAAATAAAGAAACAGCTGTTAATAGAAAAAAACAAGTTCAAAAGTTTCACACTCCTCCAGCTTCTATCTCAGAATGACAAACTGTCATGTGGAGACATCAGAGAAACCTCACACGTGTCTTGTGTGTAATTGCAATCTTGCTTTTGGCAGGGGGAAAGACTGGTCTGAACAAGCGTCTAAACCCGCTTTAATCTTGAATATCTTTCATGCGCAACAATGCAGCCTCTGTCAAACACATCACTAACATGTCTCATTGTTGTAAGCTGCACACCTGACTCATTTTGCTCGCACAATGCCACTGACAGAGTTCCAAAACAAACGCATTGATGTGAGGCAGACAGAGTTTTGAAACGCGCTCCGGCTGAGTGACTTTCTCACGCTCACGTTGCAAGAGTTCTCCGGTGGTGGACTGAGTCACACAGCTTTGGGTCTGTCGCTCCCTCTTTCCCCCCTCCTGTAGGTTGGACATGTTACTGGCTAAATGAACTCCCTAGAGTGTTACCTGTTACTATGTCTAAAGAAATGTGTGGGAACGAGGCTCACAGTGCTCTCTGTTTTAGGAGCGTTAGATCACATGTTGTGTAGAGATACTTTACAGATCAAAAGTGAGCGACAAAGGTCATGCAAGTAGAGAAAAAATCAAACAAGCATGATTATTTTACTTATTTTTTTTAAAGTGGGATACCTGGCCTTTGTACTCTACAAATTCCCACACTTTTCTTTTTTTTTTTTGTACCTGTGACCCCCCCCCCCCCCCCCTCTCCCTCCACCAACCTTCATCCCTCTTGATCACATCCACTCTTTAGTTTTATCTTTTTTTTTTATCGTCCCCTTCTTGCCGCCCTCCCTCCTTTCATCCCCCTCTTCCTCTTTTCTCATCCCACCGCTCCTAGTTTTTCCCAGGATCTCATATCTTTATTGAGCCCTCTCGACCATGGACCCCCGCACACTGCAATAATGCAGCAATAATGCAATTAGGCAGGGAGATTGTAGAGGCTAAAGTGTGTGTGAAAGTGTGAGATACTGCGCTCACAAAACATTCTGGCCTGCTGTCACCTACTGCCCATGCCTTAATGTGTAAGCCATTGGTGAGCAAAGCTGCTGCCAACAGGCCACTCCTGGTGCCACAAGGGTGACAAGGTTGTGTGTGTGTGTGTGTGTGTGTGTGTGTGCGTGTGTGTGTGTGCTTAAATGCCTATGCTGCCATTTAAGCTTTATTACAGGCTGGCACGCAGAATGGGAAGTAAGCAGGCAGTCAGACAGGCTGTATCAGGGCCAGCCTGGAGGTGTCATGTGGCTGCTGCTGCCAAACTGAGGGTGGCACTGTGTTGATGCAGACCTGCTGTCCCAAGAGGCTGACACAGTTGTTGAGTGGCTTGACTTATCCAACAGTTCACACTGTGATTAGCATGGTCAACAAGTCACTATAAATCTCTTCTTTTTCTACAGAGCACAGTGGGTAATGAGTGTACAAACACTCCAACAACTGAGGAAGTCTGAAGCTTTGCATGGAGAATAAAAATATGTTAAATCCCTGTACAACAGGCATACATTCCAAGTCCCCAACAACTTTTACTGGAGTGCAGTACTGTTACTGCAGGAGCAAAGATGATGAAGAAGCAATAAGTTATCTGGAAAGGTTTATTATTGTCTCCCGAAATGGTAGTTTAACTAAAAAGCAGAGCTTAGATCACATTATAACAGGTGGAAAAATAGTATGGGAGAAGAAGCGCAAGCTCTAGTACTGAAAAGGAATTCAATACTCTGTTATAATTGTTTGCTAGGATGATGAAGCCCCCCTTAGATCCACCTCTTAGCCTGGGTCTAGGCTGATCTAAAGTTAGGTTGAGTCAGCATTTCCTAAATTTGGCTTTAAAATCATCTCCCTAGAAACCAATTGATGGTATCACGGAGACATCGTCCATGTTTTATACAGTCTAAATGAGAGAAATGGCAATATAGAAGTGATAGGGCTAAAGAAAGCTGACTTTAAGTTCATTCTTATAGCTAAACTGCTCAGTGTAGTTGTTTTAAGCTGCTCAGGTTCATCACATTTACCCGTGAGTCTTTGTATCATGTGTCCAAGAATTATAATTCAAATTTACCTTGCATGATACATCGGTCAACTGACTTCAGGGACAGCCACTCTTAGTGCTGGTAATTCCCTTTAAAAGCGAGCCTGTACAAGGAGGATAAGAGGAGCATATGCTAATGCTAACGAGACAGATATGAAATGAGCAAACGGCAGACTTTGCAAATGATTGTTGAGCCTTGAAATGCATCAAAATTAGGTGCTCATGTACTCAAAATGTGCTGAGTAACATCAAACATCATTAAACAACTTACTAGGAGCTACACAGGATACCTTTTCAATTCATCCGAGCAATAAATCAATGATCCTTTTAACTTTAAAAAAAGTATCATATTCTTTTAAAAAGGTAGAAATCTGGCAACATACTGCCTGCTTTTGACTTGGAGAACAACAAACTGTATCTACAATAAAAAACACTTTCTAGCTGCTCTGGCACCACCTACAATTTTCAGAATAGTGTGACCCATCACCTGAGAAGCTCTGTGTGAGTGCAGGGTTACAGCAAACAGAGGGTTGTGTGAACGCGATAAGCTCCAACAACTTTCAGAAAGCGCTGAATGATAGCAGAGTCAGTTGTTACCGATTTTGGAGTGTGCGAGGACGAGGAGAGGGGGAGTAAGAGGAGTAGAGAGTGAGAGTGTTTCTGTGTGTGTGTGTGTGTGTGTGTGTGTGTGTGTGTGTGTGTGTGTGTGTGTGTGTGTGTGTGTGTGTGTGTGTGCGTGTGTGTGTGTGTGTGCGTGTGTGTTTGCGATTGTGCACACACATCATTCCAGCGTGGCATGAATGTGTGTTATTAGTGGGAGTGGAGTAGGACCTGTGCTCAGCTGCTGTTAGCGAGGCCAGCCAAGGCTTGGAGAGCAGGATCAAAGCAGGGACAAAGAGAGAGAAGGAGAACTGACAGATCCTCCGAGCAGAGAGAGAACAGAAGGAGGAGAGAGAGCAGAGGAGATGAGGGGGGTTTGGAGGCTCTCCAGATACAGCCGCACACATCGCTTACCTACACTCACACTCTCACACACACACACACACACACACACACACACACACACACACACACACACACACACACACACACACACACACACACACACACACACACACACACACACACACACACACACACACACACACACAAACTGAGGTGCCTGGAGCAGCCTGGGAGCAAGGAAAACAATAAGTACAGTGGATGTACTCGCGCTTTCTTTTTCTCTCTCACACTCACACACACACACACACACACACACACACACACACACACACACATACACACACACAAAAAGATCAGCACGGGTCACTGTAAGCCTCGCAGACACAGGCACTGGGGTCCGTTTTGGCTGGCTAAAACAGAGAGAGAAATGTTTTAAGGCCTCAGAGCAGGGCTGTAGACCGGAGCCTCCTCCCCAGGCGGCTGCCACTGCTTCTCTCCACTTCTCTCCTCCACTTCAGAGACCAAGACGCTCGCGCTTCCTTTAGGGGTCTCTCTCTCCTTTGCTCCGATTCCCTCTTGCTCACGCCCCCCCCCCTCACCATCACCATCAACACCCCCCTAGCTTCCATCATCCACGTCACTCCACCTCCTCCTCCTTCGTCGTCTTCTTCTTCTCTGTTCCTTCCTTCCCTCCATCCGACCCTCTCCTTTTTTCTCCGATGCCTCCTGGAGCAGACCGGCACTGTTTTGCATGTGTGGGGGAGGTTGCTGTAGCGCTGAGAGGTCATAGGTCACGGTGAGTCAAACCCAGCAGCGGTGGAGAGGAAGCGGTTGGGGAGAGGACCAGCGAGTTCGCCTGGGTCTCCTGGTTAGCATGCCTGAGGCTGGGGCGAACTGGGAATACGGCTGCTGCTGCGGTTGCTGCTGCTGGTGGTGGTGGTGGTGGTGGTGGTGGGGTGTGAGGGCCACTCATGCAAATGCGGTGTAACCACCATTAACTGGATGTTCCGACTGTAGACATATTTGTATTCAGAGCTCAAACTGTCAAAGATTAAAGACAGTTTAGTGTCAGATTTACATTTACATGCAGTTTTACATTTTGTATCTGAATTTAATTAGATATGTCTGGGTTATAAGGCTAAAGCTAAATATGTAAGAATTACTATGCATTCCTTGTTTACCTCCAAGAGAGGAATCTGAGCCAAGTTAGGCTCATGGAATAATCTTGCTCTTGGGAAAATAATGTCTATACACAAGGCTTTTCCAATTGTCTCTTTCTGACAAGACAATAGAATAAGGGAACATCATTTTCCTTTTTGATCCACTTATCAAGTCTGCTCCTTCATTCTTCTATCCATTAACCATCAGGTCCACATAAAACTGAGAGAAGGAGAAGCACTGAGTGTCACTTGTTTACTCTCAGTGTGCATGAGGAGATTTGAATTACAGGTGCATGAAGCCTCCCCATTTCCTCTTGAGGAGGCCGTTTGTTGACTGTAGATAAGAAGGCCGGCCTTTGATGAGGCGCACACACACACACACACACACACACATACACATACACGAAGCTCCCTAAACTGACAGCTTGACGCTGTGAATCATTATCTCTAATAGGCCTAGTTTAGTGTAAACAAACACTCGCCCAAGTATCGATGCAGATCTTTCCCATGCAGTCACTGATCAGCATCGTCATCGCCTCAGATAAAAATTCAGGGTTTGTTTACCTTTGCATGAAGGCGATGGGTTTAAATTCTCTGGCAGGGAATGGAGAGGTGAAGGGTCACTGTGTGAATGATTAAACAGCTTTGTCTTCACAAGCAGTTGTTTCAGATTAAAGAGTTAGGAGCTTAGCATTGTCTGGCTTTTGTTAAGACTGCTGCATCAACTGTACTTCAGTTTTACATCTTGATACTTACTGTGCACTGGGAAGATGTAAACGTGTTTGAAAGTCTTGAAAGGGAATATGGAAGAAGACAGGATGGCTAATTTTAGCAAAAATCCATCTGCATTTAAAAACACATGAACAATTTAAAGTATAAATAGGGTTTCTGTCTTTAGAGACTACTCTTGTTCAGTGTCAACAAGGCCCTGCTCCACTAAGGTGTCCTTGAGCAAGGTGCTGAACTCCCTCTGCTTCTGGCCATTCAATACAATAGCTGTTCCTGACCTTTGACCTTCCTGGAAGGAAAAATGCTTCGAAGAGTCTCTCAGTGGATTCAATGGGTTATTACATTGTTATCCCTCTAACCTGATTATAACTAATGACCCGGAGAATAACTCATCTCTAAGTTTGGCTCCTGTGCTAAACTGGCAGAGGGCAGAGTTGTCTGCTTGGAGGCCCCAGAGCCCTTCTTTCTATTCCTACCTGGGCCAAGGCCAACCTTATCAGACATGAGGGCCCCGAGGATTATCCCCCCTCCTCCAGAGCATTAGCCTCCCTCCTGGAGAAAAAGGGCAGCCATCTCTCCCTCCTCTCTTCCACCTCAAGCCCTCATCTCCCCCCCTTCGGCCCTCAGCACTCCACCTTTCCCGTGGGAGTTTGCAAAGCCAGGATAACCTTGAGACCTTGGTTGGTTTGCTGCCAGAAACTTTAAAGAAATTCCCTCCTTCCCTCCTTTTCTCTCTCTCTCTCTAACCTCACCTCTCCTGTACACCCCCTCACGCCCCCCCCCCCCCCCCCCCCCCCCCCCCCCCTCACGCCCCCACCTCCTTCCTCCTGACCACCGGGACCTTTTTTTTTTTCCTCCTCGCTCCCCCTCCTCTCCTCCTCCCCTTCATTTTTAGGCCCTTTTTTGCCTTCTCAGCCTCCTCTGATTGTGACTAAGATTAGCCCTTTTCCCCTCTCTCCCTCCCTCATTTCCTCCTTTCTCATCTTCGACAGGAGAAAGAGGGTGGAGGCATGAGTGAAGTAAAAGAAGGGGCTGTTCACATAATCTCAGACGTAGTTCAGTATTATCTGCAGATTGTCGAGCTGCCAATTTCAATTTAGCTGGCGCTGTTATCAGGCCAAAAATAAGCGCCTCATTTGAAAGGTGGAAATCAAACTGTCCCGACAAGAGGGATGACTGACGTTGATTGCAAACTAACTGTTTTGGTGGCAGCCTGCACTTTGTGTGGCTTTTGTCTCTAGCCTCTCGCTCCCCCTCCTTTGCCTCTCTTGCTATTCTCTCTGTCGGCTTCACGGCTGTCATATTCCTTTAGTGCTGGAAAGGTCAAGTGCTGCTTGCTGCCTGTGAGATCTAAGGGAGCTCAGGGATATTCAGCCCCCCCCCTCCCACCACCTTGCTTTGTAGCAACAATGCTCCTCGCTGTGAGCTCCCCTGCACAGCTATCGGCCGGCTGCAGCAGCAGCAGCAGCAGCAGCAGCAACGGTAGCGGGCAGGCCGGGTAGCAGAGGAATGTGTTTATCCCCTGTAGTTAGCTCCCTCCTTTCAAGTTCCTAGCTCCTTCAAGTTGAACTGTTTTCAGCGCCTCACAGAAAAAGGGGCCCCGTGCGGGACGGCAGCTGGGATCAGTTCACAATGTTTATGGTCAAGAGAAATGATAAGTAATGAAGACGAGAGGGAGGAGGAGAGAAGAAGAACATCAAAGCTAAAGTAATGATTTACATCTTGTCCAAGTTGGACTACTTTTTTACTCATCTTTCTAACTCTAGTATGTAACAGTAGATTGCCTTCAGACATTTTGTGTTGTGTATCCAAGAGGTCAGAAACGAGGCTTTCATGTGGCCCTCAGATTCTGACAAGGAAATGAAAAGAGTTTACAAACAGCCGAGGCAGCCTTTGTGATGGTTTCCCATGACATCACTCCTGACGGGGCCTCAAGGGGCTGTGAAGAAAACACCCTCTAAGAGACAAACACACACGCACACACAGGTATGACCTCGTCACCACCGCATTCCTGGTTTCACCTTGCTGCCCCCCAGTCTCGCTAGTCGCTTTAACACCCTATCCACCTTCTCCCCATCTTCCCCCAAACTGCCACACCCATCTCAGGCTCCATTGTTCAACGTGAGAGCGCTTCAGCTTTCAGCCCGGAGATGACCTAACCGCTGTTGCTGTAAGATCGCAGGCCTGCTGGCTACAACTCTTAGTCTCACACCGGTTTCAGCAATCGGTTTCTCTTCTCCACCCACTCAAGTGTGCACGCACTCACCACTGGGCAAAGGATTATGGGAGAGGCCATTGACATGTAAGTGGTTGCTGGAGTCAAGTGTTGGCAGCTGCGGTGTTAATTTCAGTGATTTAAAAGGTCTGGTTTGCTCACAACCCATATACTCTGAGGGTCATTAAAAGGTGCTGCTTTCACGGCACGGCCCTGGAATGAAGAAAAAGATAACTAGCATACACAACGTTCCAGCATTCAACAGTATCAAACTGTGCAAACTTCGTCTACACACATCTACTTCACTTCTCCACTCAACTTAATCCGTATTGGATAACAAATTCTTTATAAGCCACCTTAATGCACCACACACAGGCTCTGTCAACATCTCAAGTCTTTAAGAGGCTGATAGCATCTTACAGGAGATGTTCTTAAAGGCACAGGCAAAGAATTTCCAGATTAGTTTTCCCTTGAAACTCTTCAGTAACACATTCAAGTTTAGTCAGACAAATAAACACGACAGAGTAAAGCAGGGTTGGGATGAATCGATTCTGCTATATATCATCGCCTTGACTTGTGTGATGCAATTATTGATATACCAGACTAGACATCCATATTTTAATTGAAAAAAATATGGTGCTCTAAACAGATTTTCCTGCAAATATGACTCACTGTGTTGCTACGTCATGACCCCCGTGGTTATAATGATTCATTTTGGAAGCTATTTTAGTAGCTATATATATATCAGTAGCTACTTAGTCTTAGTCTTTGTTTCCAGATGAAAATGAGCATAGTCACATTCAGTTTTTTTTACCCTTTATAGTTTGAGTCTAGTTTTAGTGGACAAACACTTAACATTTTAGTCTAGTTTTTAGTTGTAAAAAGTCATACATTTTTTCATTACTTCAAGCCAAAACTTTTTCTCTCTTCTAACCAATTTATTTAGAGAATTAGAAGCTTGCATCAAGTTTGTACAAAGTGTTTACATCTGCAACATTTCACTCTCTGAACGCTTTTACTTGCGTAATATCTGGATTCCTTATCTTAGTTGGATAATTAAGGCTGGTGTCTCCCATAGAGCAATGCTGCTGTGCTGTCCATGGTGATCTACTAAAGTAAGGAAAGCGCATTACACAGAGATATAAGTGGTATTATAGAAGAATGTTACTTATTCCAACTCAAGAAATACAACACACTGTATTTCATATCTCTGACTTCAGATAAAAGCAAAGGGCTTTATTGTACTTTTACGACAGTCCCTAACTGTCCCTGCAGTGAGTCACACTGGACACACATTCAGTTCACTGTTATCAAAACTGCATCTTTATCTTTGATGGCTAAGAGCTGATTGAAAGTAGGAAGCATCTTACTAAATATGCTGTCTAACGCATTGCCAAGCTAGGATTACTTGAGGCTTTGGCACAGAGCTATTAATAGTAACAGCAGCAAAAAATGGCTAATGTCAAATATTGAAGTGACATCACCCAGATGTAGGTAGTGGCTGTGTCACTGATATGCACAGGGGGAAATCATCAACAAAAATATGAAAGATGCACAGAGGCAGCAATAATCTGTACCTGCGGCACACTTGTTGCAAATTAACAGTGCGCCCCTCAACTAATTCAGCTTGCAACAAGAATGCACTGCTTGTATTTCCAGTCACAGATTTGTCACACACTGGGCTAAATAACAAGAATTTTGATAGCTGATGGTCCACCAATAACATTTCAGCTCTGACTCATCTTGAAAATTAAAACAAAACAAATGTCTGTTGAAGTTTTTATAAAAATGATGTGCATCCACCTCAACGCGGTCCCATTTTAATGGAAAAATGTTGCTTGCTAACACTTGTTAACACAAGAAATAATTTTCAAACAAACATTTTTCATTGTTAGTAATGGCACTAATGACACTGATAACAGACTGCTGGGTAACATTTAAAGAGGTTAAGAAAAGCACGAGCGACTGTCAGAACCAAAATGAAGAAAGACAAAAAAGCTGCTCCAGCTCTTCAAGCTGGGAGGAGAGGAAAGGTGGAGGATGCACTCAAGTCTGCAGAGAGATTTGGGTGGACTTCAAGAGCCATGGAGTTCTACGTGACATTTACTGCCCATTTTATTGACAACAAGTGGGAAATACATTTCTATAAACTACATACAGACAACAAACTAGTGTGATGCAGACTGGTGCTCAAAGATTGGAAGTTTTACTGAATGCTTGGAGGAATAGAAGCTGAGTGAGAATGAGAAAGCACTTTGTCTTTTAAGGGTCATTTTTTATTCTCCAGATAATTAGATATTACTTTATATCATTATTGAAATGTCTTGCAAATTAATAAACTATTGCAGTCCCACTAAATCCCTTTGTATCATTTTATATCGTATCAAATCGTAATTCCTACCCCTAGAATACAGACTGCAAGATTTTACCAAATTCAGTGACATTTCAGTTGATAAGATGATTGCACTTCATTTTTACGTGGAATGCTTCGTTTTACTATTAATGTATGTGAAACAGCCCAGTGTCCTTGGAAGTAAACATACTGTGAACACTGAGCTCTTACTGAAGAGATTCCCTGCTTTATTCCTGAAGGGTCAAAAGATAAAGGGAAAAAAAGACTACTCACTCAAGAACAACAATAACCACAAGCCTTTTCTCTGGATATAAGGAGGACAAATACAAAAACACCTTTCTCTAGTATCTAGGGTATGTAAACAAAAGCAGCCAAGAAAGCGGTAATATTATGCCAAGGCCTTGTTTACAAGTCCAAAATATTTCCGTGGACAGAGGCAATACCTGCCCTTGCTCTCTTACGCCAAGAAAAAAAAAGATATTCCCATTTGTTGTTACACAGCTTTTCTGCCCGTGGCACACTTAGCGTGGATCACAGGGGGTGTCGGTACTCTTGGTCTACCTTCAACCTACTGCTTTGTCCTCTGACTCTATTGTGTGGTGGTCCACATTTACCCTTACCACTTCATAGTTTTGCTTATTCTAATAGGGATTAAAGAAGTGATGCGTCAGGACAATGTCTTGATTATTAATTTTTGAAAACAACAGAACATCTCAGCAATTAAAGAAGCTTTTATACCCATTAATACCTATAATCATTCCTACATCTGTCATGTCTAATAGAGACAATTCTATTTTTGGATTAGGGTTTTTTTCCCCCCCTATTTGTATACAATTACGCCAATTAGAAGTTAGAGTATATTTGCATGTATGAATGAAACATGTTGGACTACTCAGCTCACTTGCTGCAGCAAGGGGTCAAGGGTTCAGAGAAAGGGCGTCACTGAGGAAGTTAGGCCCATGTCCTCGAGCAAGGTGCCTTAACGGGATTAAACAGCAGCCTATCAGATCCATTTGGGATAACAACATCTGTCAAATGAACCACTTCAGTGGCTGGCTTGATAACTATCTCCTCCTGTTATCTAGAAATCAAATGTTGCAAACACAGCAAGAGCAACATGAAAGGGAACGCCTTTGGCACAGTAAGCTGCGGCCTGAAGTCGTCTTGAGGGTAGAAGACAAAGGGCAGGTAAGGGACAATGTTAGGTCAGCCACATTCTGAAACAGGCTTGTGGGCAGCATTTCAATGTTTTAGGGTCTTTTTTTTTTTTTTTTTTTTACACTTGTTGGGCATAACACAGGTGCCCTCTGCAGAGTGAGTCATGCTTGGTAGGAAGTTAAAAAGCCAGTCAAACAGGATTTGGAGATTCGAAGGCTTGTTAAAGGTCAGTGGCCAGTGGGACACATATTCAGGCAATCAATGCAAGCTCCAGGGAGAGTGTTATTCACTGCAGTGATTTGGTAGTTAAAGAAGGCCCTCCAAGTCACAGGGGCCAAGAGAGGCAGTCGGATAGGAAGCGACAGCAAAAAAACGTTTGGAAATCTTTCTACATTTTGTGAATATCTGGTTGGGAGAAGTAACACCCAATCATCTTTCCCACGCATCAGCCAACAACTCCCCTGAGATGGCTGCTAATCCGAATCCACCCTGACCGGGTTTCTGCCCACCCAGACCTTGTTCAACCCTCGACTCTGGGACCAAAGATTATGCTAAAAGCCTAACTTACAGAACAATAAAAAAGCTTGAGTGCCAATGACTTATCCCTACTCTGACTGAAGTCCTACATCCTGTACACCAGGCCCCAAACTCCTCACTCTCATCTCACCCATTGCCTGATTTCAGGCAGTTGTAGTCAAATCCTTCTGACTCACTCCCTGATCCCCTTTCCCTCCTTTTTCCACCCAATCCCCCTTCTTCTCCTGAGTAACTTTAATTGTCCTGGGAAAGTCACGGTCGGTCCGTGGGGCACAAAGCACCAGTTTATAATTAATGTTACAGAGGAGGGATTACAGGAAGCTCTGGGCAGCTTGATCTGAGAGGCTGTGACAGAGAGTGTGTGATCTTCCTGCTTGAGCCAGACTCGGGCGGGCTTGCGTGAACGTGTAGGCATGTGTGTGTCTGTGTGTGCAATCCATCAGAACAATGGGGGATCTCCCTTCCTTGCACAGGCTAATTTATGCCTTCATCACTGAAGCCATCTGCCCCATGCACACGCACACACACATGGTACATCCTCTCTCTTAACTGCGCTGGAATGTGGGCAACAGGTTTCATTCAGACCTGAGAGTGCTGTTTATGTGATTGAAGAACCCAGAAGGGGTCTTGGACTGTCCCTCCCTCTCATGGGTGGAGCTTTAATGGAGGAACCAGGAGAGAAGGAGGGGGGTGGGGTGGGACCGTATCTCCTGCCAGGCCAGGTGTGAGGCTGGGGGCTATGCACGTAAAAACAAGAAGAAATGCACTCCTGCACACTGAACCGAGGATTAATACAAAAACACACTTTACAGGGAATGTTAATCAGACTGCTGCAGTTGTTCACAGAAGAAAACATTGGTTTTTCCTGTTTGTGTCGATGAAAATTGCTCAACTCTTGAACTTTAGACCTAAACTTTTGACCTGCTGATTGCTGTTGTCTACCAAAATCAAGTTAAATGGAAAAAAGAGGAGTTTAAGTGGATGCTGTTTAAAATGAGAAAGGAAAATAGGGAGCGAAATAAAACTGTGGTGAAATTTAAATTATTCCAACAGTGATGAAGACGGAGGAGGAGGAGGAGGAGGATCAAGAATCAGTGGGTTTCTATCAGGTCTCGCCCTCTGGCACTAAGACAGGAGCCCGGCTGCCTGTCTTTCATCATCAGCATGCGGGATCAGAGCATGTCTTACACATCAACTCTTCTGTGTGCTGATGTGTGTGTGTACATATGCGTGTGTGTGTAAAGAGAGGGCACGTAAGGGCCCAGACTGCCTGCAGGGCCCCCCACGCAGATGAGCAGGGGCACAGGAGCGCTTGGCAGAAAGAGGAGAGGAGTATGTTCATGAGTGTGTGTGTGTATGTGCATGTGTCCATGCTTGTGTGAACTCAGGGGAGAGAGGCTGTGTGTGTTTGGAAGGGAGGGAGTGATTCAGCCAGCCTGGGCATATTTTGTCTCCTCCCCACTCTCCCTCTCTTCCTCCTTACCTCCTCATTTTGTTCCCTCATCCATTCCTTGAAACTCACTCACTCCTTCCATACACACACAAACACACACACACACACACACACACACACACACACACACACACACACACACACACACACACACACACACACACACACCGCTGCCTCTTATACTCAGACAGTAGCAGCCGGGGGCCAGGAGCCTGCTGGTGGAGGCTGCATCGATCTTCTCCCAGCTGTGGGGGCGGCTGAAAACACACACACACACACACACACACACACACACACACACACACACACACACACACACACACACACACACACACACACACACACACACACACACACACACTCTCTCTCACATGCACATACACACACACAATCAGAATCCTAACCTCGGAGTGGTGGCGGTGGATGTAAGGGGGCTCGGGGTTCGACCTGGTGTGACACCCTGAAATCTGCAAGGCTTCCTTCAGCAAACCTCTGGAAGCTTGTCCAAAACCCACGTGTGCACCCACACAAACATTTAATCGCACATATTCAAACAGATAGGAATACACCAACTGACAGAGCTGCTGATCTCAAAGCAGTGATGTTGGTGCGCTTTATATCTCCAATTTGTTTGCATTGAATAGTAACTCGAAAAAATCTAATGCAAGAGTTGAAAGTAAAGCTACAACCACTCAATTGTATTTACTGATGTTACGTTGCTTTTTGCAGGGAGTATAACTTATTGCACAGAAATAATGAATTATTTTGACGAGAGTGGTCCTAACTGAAGTGTATGTATTGGTAAAGTCATGTGAGTGTACTAGTGTTTGTGTGTGTTGCCTGTAAATCTTTGCTGTCTGAAGACATGCACCATTCAAGACTGCTAAAGCCGTCATTTAACCTTTGCAGTTGTCCTGTAATGGTTCACCACTTCTCATGCATAGCAAATGGAATAAGAAAAGCATGCTAGGATGGTAATGGTGGGGGACGTGGGGGACTATGGGGGGGGGGGACCTTAATCCTGAGCAAAGCCCCAATCAAAGTGAAAAACATAGGCGAGGGGAAAAACAGGGAGGGGCCGTGTCTTTAGAAAAAAAAGGAAAATGGGGGGCAGTGATGAAAAGCCAAATATGCGACATTCACAGAAAAGGAGGCCCTTGTTGATGTGCGGAACCTTTGAAGAGGAGAAAAAGCAGAACAAGAGTGTGTGTGTGTGTGTGTGTGGGGGGGGGGGGGGGGGGGGCACTGTATTGAGGCACATTATGTCACGGCAATCAAAACAGCGTAAAGTTGACAGGAGGGGACCACAAGCACACGCACACGCACACACACACACACACACACACACACACACACACACACACACACACACACACATAATCATAAGTCTCCCCTCTTACCCCCCATCCTGGCAGTGGAGCATGCAGATTGTGGGAAACTGCAGCCGAGGCACGCGCCAGATAAGATCTCGCCCCCACGGGCCTCTCTGGAGATGCAAACAGGACCCTGTTGGCACGCAGATGACCCCCCCCCCCCTCTCCCTCCGTAACACACACATACACATATACATCCTCTAGACCACCCTAACCCCCACTGACCCAGTGCCGCCATTCCAGAGTGTGTGTCATCTACTTCCTCTCATGTCTTTGTTTATGAAACCCCCTATGCATCAACGTGTGAGAAACATTTACTGTCTAAGCTGTCTGGGCTGGAGCCTGTTACTATATGTGGTTGAGTTATAGGTCCCTGGAATAGCAGTCAGCCCTCCTGCATAGGATTGCAAAACATATTTGAGGTGTTTTGAGATGATTCAGCTCATATAGGAAAGAGGAGAAAAGAAGTTCTGCTGAACATATCTTGAGATTTCTTCATAAGCCAAAAAATGTAGTTAATGCTGTACAGCAACAAAACTTACAAGCTCTTATAGTCTGAAAATCTCAATCTTAGAACTTGTAACTAAAGCTGTTAGGAAGCAGTGAGGTAAACACTGTGGAATATAAAGTGAAACCTAGATAAAAAAAAATGTGCAAGTACCAAAACACTCTCTGTAAACTATGAGTAACACTTCTCAGTGAATAACTTTAATTGACACACTTAAAGTGAAAGGGGAATGGCTGACTGTGACTGTCACGAAATGACCCAAATGTTGAACATCTGAGGTGTAAAGCGTGCCTTTTCTTAATGACGTCAGCTCATTCAGCGCTCAGAGGGAGCTGATGAAGTCAGCCATCACTGCTGTGATCACTGAAGAGAAAAGAGGACAGACTGGTTCTGAGTAGGTGAAGCCGCTTCCCAGACAAGCAGACGATGAGTAAGCTCTGACTGTAAGGAGAGTCCCTTGTTTACAATATCATCTCCTGTCGTGATCTGTTCCTCTCACTGAAAGGAAATCAGCAAGATGTGGAAGCAGACAGGCTGAGAGCATTAGAGACGCATTAGAGACACAGTGTGCAACAGCACAGGGTTGGTAACATGCTAAATGTTGATCATCAGTTTACATTTCTGAGACAAGATGGAGTGGAGTGTAGACATGGATGTAGTTTTGGTGGTGTCCCACTGGTTTCTGAAGAGGTACTATGAAGCCCAAAGATGTCTGTCGCCATATTGGAAATTCTGACTTGCAGCTAATCTAGAAACTGGCAAAGGGTTGGGGTTGAGGCTACAGCCTTGCCACCTGGCAGACAGCTACAACACAGCCATCTGTCAGTCAAATCACAGCCTTAATTATGACTAATTATGCATATCTCTTGTCCTTAAAATAAACATACTGGTAATGTTATGAAACAGAATTCACTCCCTCTACAGTTATTACAAATAAAGAAATTAGATCTTGAGATAAAAAACCCTTTTTGAACCAGGTTGTGAACATCATTGTTCTAAAAACAATGGATATTTTTATACAGGTTTTGGGTCATAATGTGGTCTCCTTTACTTTTGGAGACAGCCTGAAGTGGAGACTCAAGGAACTGCAATTTTTCACACATAAGTGTTTCATTTCTTAACACTGGAGGTTGCTGCCTGGTTTTAAAGGTATGTAATGAACAGTCAAGCAATGTGCCCTTGAACTATCTTTGTAAGTAGGGACATGAGTATTGAGATTTTCTTACAATATTTGTAGGAATAACACAAAGTTACCTCTACAATTACACAGCAATATTTTATTAATTTATTAAACCAACTGTATTTATTAAGCCAATAATTAAAAAGAAAACACAAAAGGAAAGGGTTAAAAGAAAGCTTAACATTTTGTGTTGGCAAGTTTCAGAGTTTACAGTTTGTCAAACTAAACATGATTAGTTTAAATCCTCACATTCAGGGGAGGTGTTTGTTTTAGTTCAAAAATTCCAGTGAACAGCTTCCTGTTGTGTTGTGTTGTCAAAGTGTCAAGTATAACTGTTAAGGACTCAAAGGGTGTCAAGTGGTGTGAGCATATCATTAAACTTTAGTCAAAGTGAAATTCTCACAGGCAAGGAAGTCATTCTTTTACAGGAAAATGACATACATGCCACACACGTCATCGCATTGAAACGTGCATGTTGTTAGAAGCTTGCTCGCAAACACACTACCACACAGAAGCTTATGCAAAAGTTGTCCCTGTACACACAGTAACACACACACACACACGCCCTACACGTTCGCTCAGTTTAATCAGCACACACATGCAGCACATCCGCCAGACTGCCTGTGCTTACACATCCAACCCCTTCCCTTCCCACAAGCAAAATATTTGCTCTTGTATAGATACGAGCCTGAATGAGTAGATAGCATTTCAGCAGAGTATTCAACCTTCCACCTCTTTCATTCTCATGCTCTCCAAATCTTCCCAGTGGTGAATGAATACCCTCCAAGACTGTGTTGAGGCTGACATTAGCCCAGTATCAAAAACATCCTTATCATTTGTTTCAGGGGAACACTGCTGTCAACACAATGGTGCACAGAGCTCTCACACAAAGAGGGTGCGTCAACTTTTAAAAAAAAAGTGTTAGCTCAGCTTTAGTAAAACCACAGTATGATGTCATCTGATCACATGGGGTGTTTAAATAATCAAACACCTTTAAGACATGTTCGTGTGCCTGAGTGTCAGCATCTCTGATGTCTGAGTGGATCAAGGCTAATCTTATTGTAGTCTGTGTGGATTCTGATCACATGGTTTGTAACCACCATGGGCAAACTCATTTAAGATAACAAATAGTGTTTATTACAGATTAATGCAATTGAACTGTTTCTTAAAAGGAGTCTGAAAGTTGTTGACGTTGGTAATGAATGTTTATCATCTGTCTCTTAATCGCATCTACATCATGTTTCATGAGTTTTCATCGTTGAAGAGATTTCACATGTTAAAATAAATAAATAATGTATGCAGAAGGTGAAATTCAACTTTAAACTTTAATTATCGCTTTTATAAAATAGGGTCTTGAGCATTAAAACAACCATCATGGAATCAGATCTTTGGATTTAAGTTTGTTCTTTCTGACAGTATCAGGTTCCCATAGCCCTGTAACAACCATAGACTGTATAATAATGGATGTTGTCTCTGTGACGTTTTGAAGCCTATTGTCTGTGGTTGCCATATTGGAAATGCTGACTCAGCTACAGGGTGCCCACCTGTCAGTCAAGTCAGCCGTACCTTTATTTAGGAATCTCGTCAAATTAACCTTTTTAAAAAATAACCAGCTACAATTAGCTATTCAGACCAAAACCATTTAAACCGCATTCTTTATTTTTGCTGTAAAGATCATCTTTCTTGAAACAGGTGCATATGTGTTTTCTGGACTTTCTGGAGCCAGCTTCAATCTGACGCTCAAGGAACTACAGTTTTTCAAACTTCTGCATTAGCTTCATATTTTAAGACTGAAGGTTATGGCATGGTACTGACACAGAAGCCTAGGCATGTAACCTGACGTTCATCTTCTCAAAATTGTAAATACTTGTATAAACAATACAAACCACACACCTTGTGAAATGGGTGACCTTGTCTTTCTTCACGGGTCCCATTTTTTGGTGGCTTACAGTTACAAATATTGTTCATAATTCCCCAAGTTCTTTCCACTTTCTCTTGTAGCTAATGTGTGTATTTACTCTAACATGATTTTCAGGTACTTAATCTATCGCTGGCCTTAAATGATTGACATCTGATACCTTTGAACACATGAGAAGAGTTATATAAAAGGCGGGCCCCTGAATCAGGCTGTGCTTTAACAGGATAGTAAGTGCTTAAACTATGTCCTCTAGCTGCAGGCAAACAACCACACATATAATGAATAATGTTGCTCAAGAAACATATCTCTAAATCAATACTGTACAGAATACAGTAAAAAAAGGACCCCCTGTTTATGAACAACACATGGGATAAACGGACAAAAAGGCTAAAGTAGGGAATGGGGTAATGGAAAGTTAACGAGTGGATGGCGAGGTCATCTGAGCTGTTGTTGAGGATGGACCCTCAGCCCCCCACCCCCCCACCCCCCACCCCAACACGAGCTCACAACCCGCTTTTCTCCTGGCCCTCGTACGGTAATTGGGCTCTCACATCAAACAGGCTTCATTAGAAGGAGTCCAGGAGCTGCTAATCCCCTGCTGTCACACACAGGGGTAGAACGGTTTTGTGGTGCATGGCGTCTGCCACGCCGAACAAAACATCTTGAGGAAACATCAAAGCCCTCCTCATCTGCACCCCCCAAAAACTTAAGACCTGTGTGTGCGTATGTGTGTGTGTATGTTTGTGTGTGTGTTATTCACTTGCCTGTACTGTGCCTTTGCTATCTGCTGACGCTGATGGCTGAACAGGACAGACGTTCTTTTAGCCGACAAGTCATCTGGAAACAAAAGAGCACTTTGGTTAAAAACGTCAGACATCAGTGGGGAACAGTCTCTACTCAGGTACAATGGGGCCACAGTGATGCCCCGACTCTTAGTATGGGTGGGGCCCCATCATACAAACCCTCACTTTTACTCAACATCACACTCTAGCACATTCATGAATTTACTGTTGACTTAAGCTGCACACAAAAGACGAGATTAAAGATGATTTCTTTTGAAGTTTTTATCTTTAATGTCTGCAGTGGAAAGTGCCCTGTGGCACATGAGCTTAATTGCACTCAAATCAATTGAAAAACTTGCACATATTTCATGTCATGCCATGACACATGTTGAATGCCAAAGAGATGATTACAACAGGTACTAACACAGACAGAGAACCACACTTATAGATATATAGAAAGGTTAACACTTGATATGTGCAAAGAAAAAAAAATGTCCTTAAACAAAGCTTCCCTGGTTTGATTCTTGACATGTCAATATGCAGGTGATAACTGAAACCAGCCTCCAGCTTCTCTGATTAAAGGCAGTATAACACTTACTCTTATCATATCATTTATTCTCTTTTATTAGCCTGCTAAGCTGTTCAGCAGCTGTGCTCCTGATGCTTCCATTGACACACACACACACACACACACACACACACACACACACACACACACACACACACACACACACACACACACACACACACACACACACACACACACACACACACACACAAAAACAAAAATATTCTTTCCCACCCATCCCTTCCTATCTCAGTTAACCTGACTCATCAGTGCAGCTGACCTCTTCAGCCACACACACACACACACACACACACACACACACACACACACACACACACACACACACACACACACACACACACACACACACACACACACACACACACACACACTGAGGATGTGCTGACAGGGAAGAGACTACCGGCTCTTAATTAGCAGGAAGTTGCAGTGTCAAGGTGTCACAGGCGTTTAGTGCATGCTAGCAGTGCTAGTCTGTCCCTCTATTGATTCCCTCCGGGAATGCTTTGTTGTCGCTTTCCCGGCATCAAACGCCCGACCGCCATTAACCGCCTGGACCGCAGCCGTTTTTCCTCCCTGCTGTGTTTGATTCTCTCCTAAATGAGAAACACAGCCATTTAGAGACTCAGATGTTTTGATTTTGACCCTAGGCTTGAAAGCTGGATGAAGAGGGAGGGGGGAAAGGAGGAGAAGGGGACATCCTAATTGGCAATTTGGGATCCTCCATAGCGGATGGGCACTCGAGTAAGAAATTATTTGGCCTGCCTACTTTCATCTTCCCATCTTCTCCTGATGCCACCTCCCTCTACCCCAGGTTTCCCTTGCAACCATTTGTTTTCCCGCTTGTCAGGTCTTTAACTCACACAAACACACACACATACACTTCGCCATGAGTGTGTAGGGGTGGTCCATGTGTCTGTTGGCAGGGGCCAGCCAGTGCAGCTTTACGGAGCAACTCTTCCCAGGCTGAGTTGTAATTGTCAAGGAGGGCGACCGTGGCTTCCTTTTTAAATCCCGCCGAGCAGAACATTTATTGAGGGAAGCATTAGGGCTGGACGGGGAGGCGGAGGTGGGAGGGCGACACAACGGACCCAAGGCCTGAGCATCAAAGACTGGACCAGACAAGGTGGGACAGAAGGGAGAGAGAAAGTGACAGAGGAAATGAGAGATGGGAAACTACAAGAGGACATTCCTAGTTTTTCTCAGTTCTGGATTGTAATTACACAACTCATGAAGACTTGTGCAGCCTGTCAGTCTTTCCAAACATTAATAACTCTCATTCTCAAATTAACTGCTAAATGGATTAATTCAGAGAAAAATTGTGGGATTGAGAAGTCATCAGTTCCCCTCAAATTTGTCAGGCATCGGGCTGAAAACCACAGGTGTAAATCAGTCCTCAGCTTGATGGCTTGTCTCTCCACCTGCCAGCCTTTGAGCAAAGACTAGTATTATCTGACGGGCCAAACACAGAAAAGAAAGGGTTAAACACCGGTGCATGAGGCAAACACATGTTCAAACACACCGACATGGGGCACATGGGAACACAGACACACAATCCCTGTCTTCCATTACTCGATATTGTTTGCAAGCTCCAAGGGTGGAACCTTCCTCTCTCTCTCTCTCTCTATCTCTGTCTGTCTGTCTGTCTGTCTGTCTGTCTGTCTGTCTGTCTGTCTGTCTGTCTGTCTGTCTGTCTGTCTCCCTCTCTCTCCCTCTCTCTCCCTCTCTCTCCCTCCTCTCTCTGTGTGCCGATGCTTGCTCGGCCGCAGGGCCGAGGAATGTGTGAGAGCCATGTGTCAAATCCCCAGACTGTGGGAAAGTGCTGCTCTCTGCTGAACTCCCTCCTCCCTCCCTCCCTCCCTCTCTCCTTCCCTGTGCGCCTCTCTCCCTCCCTCCCTCCCTCCCTCCCTCCCTCTCTCATTTCGTTGGACCACTCTCCAGGCGAGTGCCCTGCCCCGCTCCAGCCCTGTGCTAGTGTGTGTGCATGCAAGTGTGTGTGTGTATGTGCGCGTGCCTGCATGCCTCACAGCACACAGGAAGTGAGCAGAGAGCGTCTGCCAGCGGAGCTCCGCCTGGAACTGTCGCTTCCTGCAGACAGTTTCTATGCCAACACCAAGCCCTAAACAACACACACACACACACACACACATATATAGGCAACCTTCTCAACTCCCCGTCAGGCACAGCCAAGACGCCCCGAGTACAAGGCTGCTCTTTCCCCCTCTTTCACTGTATGTTTATCTCTGTCTCCCTCTCTCTGCCTCTTCCTCTTGAACACAAGCACTGACATCTTCTTTCTCTATGTACACTGCTTTCATTGCTTTGAGGATCCGGAGCCACGGCTAAACACTCAGAGTTTCTTTGATGCCTGCCAACAGGCCGGATAGTGGCTACAAATAACAAATTGTTCGGCATAAAACAATAAATCTCCCAGGCATCTAAGTAGAAAGTTCACTTTGCAAGTACAAAATATGCACATAAGAACTGAAAACTTCAATGCGGTGTCTGTGCAGGCTTCTGTCTTGCAGCCAGTCAGATCACTTTTCTGTGACAACTTAACTTCTACATTACTACAACCTTTCTTCAGTCTCCAATCAGTCAGAAAGTGTTTTCTGGCGTTTGAAACTTTATCATTGCCAGTTTTCATCTTCCTCCCTGTCAGTTTTATTATTAGACTTTTATCTCAATAATCTGTAGTTTGGTTTTAATGAACGTTTGCCAGGAAAAGTCAATGTTGCTGTAGTCAAAGTACTCCTGAATGGTCAAACCTTGATGAATAAAATCTTAAAATCATGCGTAATGATGTAATTAAGATGATAAAAATAGCTTTATCAAAAGGTTTTAAAAACAGAATCCTGTAATGTTTTTTTTTTCAATCTTTCTTGGTGGTTTCCCAAAAAAGGCAAGTCTTCAATGGTTTCTTTCACACCTGGAGCTCATTGGCTTTTTTCTGATTTTGATTATAACATAATACACAGTTGCATTTTTCCCTTGGGTCTTTCTGTGTTCACACTGCATTATCGTAAAGCAGGCATTATCACACACCATTGCAGTGTTAACCTTACGGACTTATTCCTAGAGATTAAACAGTGTCATCCCCGCTAGTCGACACCAAAATTACTGGTTGGTTAATCATTTTATCATTGTATGCCTGAAATGCCAGTAGCATAGCCACTCACCAATAGCCAGAGCTGTAGCTCCGGCTGGTGACAAATACTGTCCAGTTGTAGACAAACACAGATGACACATGCAGTCTTGTAGTGCTGCGTGGTTTGGGAGTATTTTGATGTTTTAAAATGGAGATAAAGTAGTTCACACCATAGACTGTATAAAAAATGGACGTAGTATCTGTGATGTCACCCATCTGTTCCTGAGCGCTGTTTTGAAGCCAATCGACGGCGGCAGCCATATTGGAAATGCGGCACTCAACCAGGCAAAGTGTGAGGTAAAGAGGCGGAGTTTGAGCCTCTCTGCCAACAGCTATGTGTTCCTGTCCGGGAGTCAAGTCAGTCATGTCCTTATTTGGGCAAAGACTCGTAATCTTAATATCTTCTGAACCGTTGCATTTGAAAAAAGTTCACCCCTGTACAGTGTGCACCGATAGAGAAATTAGCTACATACAGCCAAGCCGTTTTTTGAACCAGGCTGTAAACATGTTTATTAATGCTGCAAAGATCATCTTTTTCCCATTCATGTCTATGTGGTTTCCAGTGTTTCTGCAGCCAGCCTCAAGCGGATTCTCTATGAATTGCAGTTTATAACACTTCCTCATGGGCTTCATATTTTGAGACTGGAGGGTGCCGCTTGGTTCACACTGGTTGATAATAATAGCTCTGTAGACCTTAGTTAAACTCAGCACACCCAAGAAATTGTTTACCCTAGACTGACCCCGTGTCTACACATTTGAAGTAAACAGAACTAAATTTGGACTTCTTTTGGAGTCGTCTCTTAACTTTATACTATCTGGCTGGTACATTTTTTAATTTCTGTTTAATCAATGAGCAATCTAGTTGCCTTAGAACATTCCTAATTATGTTAAACCACTGCCAATGCCATGTGTTCTTGATAAACTAGGCATTTTGGGTACACTTAAGTTAGCTACCAACAGAACAAGTCTCGGGGGTACTTGGGGAGCTAAGAGGTCAAATCCCAAATTGACATTTGAGCAGGTGAGCATGTTTCTCAAATGTAGGACACCATTCATAACAATACAGACCCTGTGAGTCAGGGGCTTTCCTCCCTATGCCATACAGTGTTGCACAAAGGCCAATAACCACGACAGCAGTTTGTAAAGATACGAGAGCAGCTTGGCAAAAGTTCCCAGTGATAGGAAGGGCAAATTCCCCTGGTTTGACATGCCGGGGATGCTGAATTGGATGGAGACGGCTAGTAACGTTAGCCTATTGCTATTTTTGTGCTAACTACTTCACATACTAGAGTGTGATGAGTCAAGCAGCCATTTTTTTCAGTTGCTGGGTTGATTGCATTCTAACAGCAAAGCGAGCCGAGACCACCTTTTCTGGGCAGTCTTGGCTTGCTTGTTTTGCCCGGCGTCAGAGCGTTAGTGCTGTGGTCAAAAAAAGAATGTCCAAAAAACAAGAGCCAAGGAGGTAAATGTGCCCTGTTCCAGATCCAAACGATCTAGGTGAGGAAGCAGTGAAAGATGTTCTCTTTTTGGTGCATGAGGTCAACAACTGAAGTGTTAGGGCTCATATTGTGTGTGGCGTACGCACAAACTGCCTTACCTGACAACAAAGATTTGTCTTTGCTTGTCACTGTGTCACTGTGTCCTCGCAGATTCAAGGCTTCACTCTGTTTTTCTTACTGTGGTTTGTCTGTTTTTGTATCTTTCTCTTGTCAGCAGGTTTTGCAGAGCGATGTGTCTATCAACCGCTCTGTGCTCCTCCGCAACAGGGCCTAAAAATACCCTCCCCTACACCTGCTGTGCTCTACCCAGCCAACCCACACGTCATAAAACGTGTCTGCCTAGACACACTCTCTGATGACACAAGCAGTCCTCAGACCTTACTGATCTGTCTCCCAGCTGGAGAAAGAAGAGCAGATCTGATGTTTCCTGTCAGTGACATCCAGTGTTGCAAAATAAAGCTCCAACTCCCCTGGACTGCTGGAATCTACAGCTCTGTGAGTCAAGTGGCCTCAGGTGACCCGACCCATGTCAGTGTTCTCCGGTCTCCAAACCTTTTTAAAAGCCAAAAAGCCAGTCCTAATGCATTCATTGTCAAAAAAGTATATCCATTAATATTCTCCATAAGAGTAGATTAGCCAATACCACAACTATTTGGGAACAAAAACATGGCTGTATTTCTGTTAAGCTGCAGAGGATGTGCCCGCTCACTGAAGCCTGAGTTTCCGGAAAATAATAAATCAAACGCACCATCAAGTGTATGAAATATCAAATATAGTCAGGTTTTCTAATGGGGGAACTGTCCTCCATATGTCAGCACAACACCATCTCTAAGCAGTCACCCAATCACACACAAAGCTGCCCTGAGGGCAAGCCAGGCGCCAAGAGCAAATCCACAATTCGTCCAAATCTCCCTTCACTACATCAACGCACAGACCGCGCCAAATACCCCCACGACATAAATACAAATATCCCTGAGAGAAGAAAGAGAGAGAGAGACATAGAGAGGGACAATAATGTGTGTGGCTGTGCATGTGTGTGTATGCTATGCCGCTGCAAGCCCAAGCATGGGTGCAATTTAACCGAACCAGTGGGCAGGATAAGTGGCCAAGGGTTTCACACACACACACACACACACACACACACACAGACACACACACACACAGACACACACACACACACACACACACACACACACACACACACACACACACACACACACACACACACACACACACACACACACACACACACACAGGCCTGACTCTCTCTGCTGGTTGAATAAGCAGTCTCAGTGCCATATTGGTCTGGGCCTCCCCCTCCTGTGTTAGACCTTGTTAGCCTGCCAGCCCTCCGTCTCATTCCCACACTCCCATATCTGGCTCAGTGGCTTGCGCTGGGATTCCCCCTCATCATAGACACACACATACACACACACATAGAAAAACACACACAACCTCTTCCATCACAGTCATCTCAGGGTGGTCATTCACTTTTTATGTGACCCTTTTTCCTCACCCACTCACTCCTTACTGCGATCATCCGTCTCTGAAGTCCTTTCCCACACACTCTGTCTCATCCCATAACTCTGTTTTTGTGTTTAAGGCACCAGTTTGCATTACATCCGCTCAGGGTAATGGTAATGTCTTTGTGGTTTTTTGATGCCAGTGCGCTAGGTCTGAGCTTGGTTCTTAAATGATACAGTGTAACACTTGAGTATTTGTCAATGAAGCTGCACCACAGCTTTGAGCGTGTAGGATCAGTGCAATCACAACACATACTTAAACATTTTTTTTGATTAAAAATAATGTAAATATCTCACAATCTTAAATTTTCAGACTGATTTCATCAGTGTTTCTTCTGCATTATGCACAAACAACCATTGAATTCTGGGGCATGGAAGGTCTTAAGCAACATTTTCAAAGATCATCAGTCAGTGGATTGGACCAACTCAAATGTTGTCTTCCATATAGTGGTGGCACTGATGGTTATGTTGGTCGCCTACGAGTGAAATGGTTCAAGTATCTTGGGTACCTTTATGAATGAGGGTTAACTAGTTGTAAGATTGACAAGAAAGTTGGTGCTGCGTCAGTAGACAGGAAGGCAGTACCAGACCATTGTGATGAAGGAGCTTAGCTTGAAAGCAAAGCCTTGAGTTTACCATTGGATCTCCATTCAAACCCTTACCTATAGTCATTAGCTTTGGATGGTTATGAAACAACGAGGTTGCGGATCCAAGTGGCCAAAATGGGTTTCCTCTAAAGGTTGCTGGGTTCAGGAGGACACACTGAAAAAAGCTTGGGGCTTGAAGTAGAGCCACTCTTCCTTTGCATGGAAACAAGCCTGATGAGTTGGTTGGTTGGCATCTGATTAGGATGCCCCCTAGAGACCTTTCTTTAGGTTCTCTTGGTGCAACTGGAAGGAGAGCCTAGTACAAATTTAGAGCTCACTGGAGGGCCATATATCCCATCTAGCTGGAAAACATTGCTGGGGAGAGGGATGTGTGGGTCAACTTCCTTAGCCTGCTGTGACCACAACTTAACCCTAGATAAGTGGAAGAAATAGGATGGAGTGATTGAAGGATGGATAGATGAAGGACTTCCTATGTTGTTGACTCCAAAGAACTGCTGTTGCTGCTACACTTGAGTCAAACACATCCTTTCTCTAGAGTTTTTTTTAGAAAATGAGTTGTAGTATATCAGCTACTAGAGAAATGACTGTCATTAAAGGTAAGACACAGGAGATGGTGTTTGTCCCTCGCTCTGTGGGTGATCACACTCCAGTTTTTATTCATGACAAAAACATCTGTCAGGTCGGCTCCTACAAATATTTAGGTGTCCACCTGGATATTAAGTTCAGCTGGGAGGCCCACATTGATAACCTGTGTTCCCGCATACAGCAAAGATTGTACTTTTTACGTCGGTTCAGGGTGTTTGGTGTTAATCAGCAGGCTATGTTTTTGTTTTATCAGGCTGTACTGGAGAGTATCATTAGGTATGGGATGACTGCATGGTACGGTAACCTCTCTGTTCAGCTCAAAACCAAGCTCTCTCGCCTGGTGCAGACTGCCATGAAGTTCATAGGGAAGACTGGCAACCCTTCCCTTCAGGCCATTTATGAGCAGTGTGTTCTTGGGCAGGCCCAGAGAATACTTGGAGACCCCTTGCACATCCTTTACTATGAGTATGAACTTTTACCATCTGGAAGAAGGTACAGAGTCCCCAAATGTAAATTGAATTGTTTTAAAAACTCCTTTGTGCCAATCTCTATTAGAGTTTCAAATATTAAATAGCCTGTTAGGGTGGGGACAGTGTTATGGTGCTCTCTCTTTAAGAGTATGCTGTGTGTTGTATGAATGTGTATTATTTATTGTACTTTTCTTATTTATTTATGTGTTCTTGTGTCATTGTGGTGATTTCTGTAGGAGCAGGTAACATGCAGCACTGATGTCAAAGACAAATTTCCCTACGGGGACAATAAAGTACATCGTATCGTATCATATTGTGTATTGTATTGGCTAAGTTGTGAAATTCAAGTAAAGGCAGTGAAGGTTTAACACTTTGATTTGTTGCTTTACATCTTTTTAAACAATATCATTGTTGCCTTGTTAGAGAGTTAATTAGCATTTCTGCGTATTCTGTACTCCTGTACTGTACACACTGAGCAATAAGATGCTACACACCCAACATACCACAGAATGACTACATAACCACTTCCATCCCAAACAACAACTGCTGGCCTTCCTGGCAATGAGGCACAACGTCTGTTAGTCAAGCCCTGTGTGGGATACGTTCGCAGCTTGGGGAAAGGAGATCACTTGCGGGTATTATAGTTTACTTACTCACATCTTCTCTGAAGACCCAAGCTGAGAACAGCTGGTCTGGTTACACATCTACAGGAGGCAGATAAGATGTTATCAATTCTGTGGAAAAATATCTGAACATGTATGTACATAAGTGTATAAGTACAAAAAACTACACTATCACAGGAGAACAGTTTGAATTTTTTTCCATATAGTCATCCAACTCCTGCCATTACATTTGAGCAGTGTGTGAATGATATAATATATGTCTATTTGCATGACCCTTAATAGACAAACTCCTGCCTTGAAAACAAACACTTGAAAATTTAACCACGTTTAAAGGGTAAGACTTGCACTGCAGGCTCCATTAAAGCCCAGTTAGCCGTCCTGCTAGAGGAAGCACAGCTTTATGGCACTGCAAGGGTCAAGAGAGGGCAGAAGATTTACAACCAGCAGAGGGCTGGACATGCTCAAACACCAGTAAATAATCTGCAGACCTGAGTTGAAACAATCTCAGTTTCCTCTGCTAACCATTAATTGGACATTAAATCATGACATCATAGAAATAGCTGAGATATTTGGACTTAAAAAAATCTACTCAGGGGAGGCAGGTGAAGTCTGTGTGGGCATAAACTTTTTTTTCTTCTTTGAGCTGAGGTCATGCTGGTTCTCGGACGATGAGGTCAAGGAAAGAGGAGAGTTATCGCCAGTGATGCATTTTTTTATGTGGTTTGACGTTACCGCAGTCATTTCTAGCTAGCAGGATGATTTACCTGTCAACTGGATTCACAAGGAGAGTAGTCAAATGGGGCAGTGAAAGCTGAACTGACAGCCATGTTAGACTTTGCAAGGGAAAATATCAAATAATGCAGATGTCGGAAGAAAAGGCGGCACTGATGAGAGAAGGAGGAGTGGGTGAGGAGAAGCAGAAGGGGGAGGAGGGGCGGTAAGGGAGGCACCGCGTTCATCTTATCAGCCCTGCGAGCTGTGAGTGATCTAAGTGGGCTGGGAGAGAAGAGGAGGGCCTCTGTTGTGCCCTGTGATCCAGGACTTGCTTTTTTATGGCATGCTGCAGATCTCTATCAGTGTGGGAAAAGACTGGGAGGCCAGAGGAACTGCCTATGTGTGTGTGCGTGTGACTGTGTGCGGCTGGACACATTTGTTTGGTTTGCGTGCAGTTTCTGCCACTAAAGCAATCAAGAGGGCAGAGGCTTGTATGTTTAGAGTGTGTGTGTGTGTGTGTGTGTGTGTGTGTGTGTGTGTGTGTGTGTGTGTGTGTGTGTGTGTGTGTGTGCGTGCGTGTGCGTGTGCGTGTGCGTGTGTGTGTGTCTGTGTCTGTGTGTCTGTGTGTCTGAGTGTGTGCGCGATGGGTTGCTGTAGAGCCTGATAAGGACTATAAACATCATCCAACAGCAGGCGGGTAGGTTCACCAACACTTAACGATAAGATGGAACTTTAATCCCACACAAGACTAACCGACCATTTAATTCACACACACACACACCGTCACACACACTGTGTTATTATCAGACCATAAAGTAATATATGCTTCTGTGTGTCGCAATTAAATCTAACGTCACTGCCATTCCGTCGCTTTAAACCCTAAGACGAATCACTCACAGGGAGTTGCACTCATATGAGTGTCTTGTCACCAGACGGCTGTAAAACAGACTGATCACTCATTAGTAATGTCCTTTGCTGTGGGCTCCAGACTCTTAGTGATCCTTCTTGCCTGCTGGCTTTAACTGCCATCAAAGGATGCTCACACTGCATGATTTCACTGGGTGAGGCCTCCTAAAGGCAACACAAATTGTGAGTCCACAAGTGCACACAAACACATAGACCTACCGAGCACCCAGTCTCTCCCTCTTTCTCTCTAAGGGGGCGAGCTGAGTGATGCAGACGCTGTCGTGGCTCAATAAACCTGCAGCCAGGTCGTGGGGTGATGGGGCCGCAGCTAAATCGGTGGCAGGTTTAGCTATTAGTTGAGTCACAGATGAGTTCATAAGAGAGGCACACTCCAGGGGGGGTCACTGAGTAAATCACGCTCCACTTCACCAATGCGTTCGCCTGTGTGACGCCACACACACCCAGACTCAAGCAGACACCAGACTCCATGGTGACACACTCCATAAGGGCCGCAGTGAGTCACCTGTGCAGCCTGGTAGACAAGAAGCCTGAGGCGAGGCGACATGAGATGTGTGTGCGCGTCTGAGAGCGTGTGTGTGTGTGTGTGTGTCTGGCTCCAGTGATATCATCTTCAGGAGACATCGAGGGCAGAGCAGTCTGATAGACGGCACACTCCGCTCCCCCCTGATTCTTCCGCCTCTCACCCAAAACGACCATCATCACACTTCTTTATAAAATAACGTCAGAACAAAGAGATGGATGAAGGGAGACGGGGAGGAGGGTCACAGGGGAGAAAGCGAAGGCGTGGATGGGTGTAAGCAGCCAGGTCGTGGCCTTGTGTTAAACCAACCTCTAGACAAGTCCATAGGGAGGAGACCTGGGCTGCGTTTGGCAATCAGCAGCCACTTAAACACTAAACTTGGAATGGACACAGACATTGAACAGCCATTACATCAATAGTATGGATGGGCAGCACATAAAAGGTGTACTTATCATCTGCTTTATGACGGACCATAACCACGATGGATGGCAGCCTTAGTAAATTCTGATCTCTTAGCTGCTGCTGAAGATGGAGGCTAAGCTAGGAATAGAGTATACTCCATTTTTCTTCTTCTGTGGAATCTCATATAGAGACTCAATCTACTGATAAATCTACGCAGTAATCCTCTGTATCAACAATATAATAACCTTATTGAGTATGAAGCAGAGAATATTTTGTCTATTTAATTAGTTATTCTTCATTACATTAGTAATTATAGCTGAAACCCATGCATGATAAATGATGTAATTATCCAAATGGATAGTTTATTTTTTTTACTAGCTCTCTGACCAAAAGAAGAATATGGCTCACCTTTTAAACCATACATAAAACTGAACTCTTTTATTAGGAGTGCAATCATTGGTTAACAAAAATGATAACAGAATTAGTTACTATCATTTTTAATAGTGAGTCACTTGCATCATCCTGTGTGCTTTTCATGTTGTGAACTGACATAACCTTGTATTTCAGAGCAGGGTTGCTGAGGGTTGAGCCATCTTGCATCCATACTATCTCTGTTCCGAGTATCATGCACAAAACAGCAGCAGCAACCTGCACACTAAATGTCCTTTAGAGTCTTTTGAACTGGACACAGGGCCGCATGGACAGCAGACAGTGTCACCATCACTATCCAAAGGAAAAGGCTGCCTGCAAATTCTCTAAGCATCTGAGGCAAAGGCATGTCAGACATCTCTTTTTGAACATCAACTGTGACATTAGACCTAACGGTCCAGAGTTACGGCCACGCATTGTAATGCTTCTCCCTTACATTAAAACCCCTTGAACACACCTTTTTTTCTCTTCTTCTCATCTCTTTTTTGTACAAAAAATGGCTTGAACCAACCGTATTTGAAGGCATGTTTTTAGTTTAAAGTAATGTCAGTTTATGAGCTATAATAAGGGCCATTAAGTAAATGTGCAATTCGCTATCTGATTGATTCATTCACTATGTCATTAATTAATTAAATGCTCTACTGAAATGTATGTGTAATTGTGATCATGCATTGTAAGTATGTAACAAGGTTTGTGTGAGCCATGTCACATCTTGAAGGTATTATATTACCAACATGTAATCTACACCATGTCAAGTATGGGTACAGCTGTATTGAGGTGTGTGCAGGTGTTCTTCATTGCCACAATGTGACTCTTTAGCACATATCCCTTACCAACTGTAAGGTGATAGTTTAACTTCTGACAAGACAAGAGGCAGTGAACTTTAATAATCACCTTTGTTTTTAAACAGGCAATTTAAATAAACACGTGTTTTCATTTTGACCAGGAATCATCATTAAAAGTTCTATTAAAGCTGGGGTTGGTAATCAGATTTAGATACACTTTTTGTCATACTGGTTAAAATGATCTTTATGTCCTGATGGCAATCATTACATGATGTGTTTCTTAAAAAAGAGTGAAAAAAAACTGCTATCTACAGCCGGAGTAAACCTGGGAAAACACTAACCAATCACCGTTTTTTGGCTCCCCAAATTTTAAACCAATCAAATCCCGTCCTGCCGTTCTGCCCTCCTCCTGCGCGTGCATTTCCCCGGCGTGCACTCCTCCGAGTCCCCGTCTCCTGCCTCTACTTCCCCTGACTCTACTGACTGCCCCTCTTGCTCGTCCTCGGGCCTGTCCCCTCTGACCTGATGAGGTGCTTTGCTCAGGACTGTAGTCCAGATCAGAGTCTAAAAAGCTCTCACCAACAAGCAGAATAATTAATGACGTTCAGTAAGTCCTACAGAAAATATATATTTATTGTAGCATCCGTCCGGACGCTGTAGGGATGACGAGCCAATTCGTGAACACGTTGAGCTTTAATAACCGGTCACTGTCGACCGTGATCACGCCAACCAACAAATCAACAATCAATGTTTGAATGAATGAAAAACTTCTCCTCTCCTCTCTCCCACTCGCACACTCTACACCTCTCCTGATGCCTTCACTGACCGTCAACACTGTAGGAATTAAGAACATCTACACTGAACACGTTTCACAAACAGTAGAGCTGTTACAGTATTATGTGTGTTATAACTTTTCTCCTGATATCGTGTCACCGGTACAACTGGATAATGCTAGTATGATAGTTGTGAGTACTAACAGCAGCCATGTTTGTTTGTGTTTTTAACTTTCACTGTGATAATGTTTTGGTGAGGACCGGTTTTGAATCAGTCATGATCATATGGTCGAGAATCAGTGGCGCTCGTGCATGTGAGTGGGGGGGGGCGTCGTTTTGGAGGAGCTCCGAGGGAGGAGGGGAGGGGTTAGACGGAGTCATGAGGAAAAGCTACATTCAAATTCATGCTGGTTTTCCGAGACTACCAACCCTAGCTTTAATACAAGAAAAGTAAGCTAAGATTGTTCAACATGCATTCACTACAGCCTTCAATTCAAGCTGCTCTTCCCTCTAAAATCTTCTTTATATATATATATATATATATATTTTTGACCGTTTTTGCCTTTATTGACAGGACAGCTGTAGATAGACAGGAAATGTGGGGAGTAGAGAGTAGGGGAAGACAATATTAGCCTCTGTACTATAGCCTCTGTATGTGGGGCGCTTAAACCGTTAGGCCACCAGTGCCCCTCCAAAATCTTCTTAAAGTTAAAACTTTTAACTTCCTCCTCCATGCATCCATCATATGGATTGTGGTTGTGTTATGACTTTTTCTGTCCTGCTGTTAGGTAGAAAATAAAAGAGCACTAACAGCTTTGCCCTGTTTCCCAAATGTGCAAACTGACATGACTGTGCAATATGATTGACACATCATTAAACGATGCCTGAGAAAATAAAAATGCCTGTTGAATGCCTTCTTGTTTGCAAAGACCCTGCAGTGATATCACTTCTTCACTTTGATCTAGGCTCCCACCAATAATCTGGCTGCCATTCAGCATCTAGCCTCATGACCAGAGCTTATTGCCCTCAGCCACCATTGAACTAAACCTCAAAATGGAGCATAGCCAGGGGAAAACCATAAAGTAGCCACACGGGTCACAGGACTTGACTCATCATCTCAGTCATCAAAACAGATGTTATCAACACAAACCTCCGCCTGTCACGGTACCATGAAATGTATGTCAGCTGACGCACCATCGCCGTGTGATGTGGCTGAATCGGGAATGGCTGTGATGAATGCTCCTGCTGCTGCATTGTAGAGTCTCCACACACATAAGCCAGCGTGTCCTTGGGCTTAAGAGCTGTTAATGTGTTTCACACCTTTAGGCCACGAGCAGCAGTTTGAGTCACAGCTTCCTTTTTCAAACAGTAGCACCCATCTTCTCTGCTGAGGCTTTGTTCCCTTCAATAAGGCCCTTGTGCTGCCCAGCGAGGGAGGACAGCCGTGCATTGGTACCTTTGTACCCACCTACATTTACAGTTATAATCACACAATGAAACACAGTCAGGAAGATGATGTCAAAACAACACCACATGGAGCCTCTTTTCTTCCCAAAACTCATGTGACAAAACAACAGAGTCAGCTGAAAACTGTGAGCACACCTCAATGTTTACTGTTCTCTGACCTGAATATAGTTTTGCTTACAAAGCATTGACTAATTTCTGTGATTATCCTAAAAGCAGAATTTCAAATGTTAAATTGATGGTTATGAGGGAAAATAACTGGAGCTAAAAAAAAAAGAAAGGCCTGACCTCAAGAATTCGTGGATAGTCAGGCTCTAAAGTCTTAGTGACTCCTGCTTTGAAAGCCACACATAGAGATAGATTTACTAACTACATGTTAGTTCATCTGTATCAATCAGATTTACAGACTTGTCTTTCATGTTTGTGCTGTTGTTGATTCAAATTCTTTTTTTCAAAATGTTCTGCTCAAGGATGACATTAGAGCTGTATTCACATATGCACCACACTGCTAAAAGTTTCCCAAAAATATCAGCATCAGCAGCATGTGTGAATGCAATCCAACAAATTTTTCACTTGGACCAAACCCAGACTTTTTCTGCCAGCATTTTCTTAGCATTTTTTGCATTAGTAAGGGTGAGCTGATGTGAGAATGTATCAGAGAACTGTCAGGAAACTTCACCACAAGTGACCCAGTGTGGTGTTTATATCACGTGACCATTGCATGACCAGAGTGTGACCAGTGCAATGTTTTGCTGCTATACACCGATAACATGTTCTTTTCCATTCATACATTTCAAGATGAGTACGTCCAATTTCATACTGCATTGAAAAAAGTAAGGGAAAGGGTCAACAAAGTATCAGACTCAGCTTAACCTGCCATTTTTGATATCTTGATAACATTACATGGTGGCTACCACAGCATTCTTTTTTAAATATCATGCTATGCCTCCTAAGACCATCCTCCTCCCGTCATCTGTGAATGATAACTGTGGAAAATTAGGGGAAAGCTATCCCAAAATTTCTGGAAATTTTCAGGAGTGAATAACACGATAATGGCTTATGATGGGGCATTAAAAATTTGGCGGAAGAAAACTCTTACAGAACTCAGACCTAAGCCAAGAGCTGATACTGATTTGTAAGATATTAATTTCAAGAATCGGCTAGTTAGCAGCCCAAACTAGCCTGATATTGCTTCCAGTATAAGCTATTTTGTTTTTTGTGATAATCAATGTGATGTCTTTTAACAGTTCAGTCTATTTTAGAATTTGTTTTAGAGAAACATCAAGAAAGGACCAATAATGACCCATTGGATCTGCAAAGTCGTCTGACTGAGCATGTCCAGTTGATGCGAGTTGATGGGGCGACTGTGGCTTAGTGTCAAAGTGAGTCGTTTCGTAATCCAAAGGTTGGCCGATAGATACCCTGCCCCTGCATTCTACAAAACAAAGTCTCTTTGGGCAAGACGGAGAACCCCAAGTTGCCCAAAGGCATAGTCATTGGTGTGTGAATGTGATTTGTACTGATAGTCAGTTTGGCACTTTATGTAAGCTTCTGGTCTAAAAGTATTTTGAGTGGTCAGGCGAGAAAGTTCTATAAAAGTGCGGAACGTTTTATGTTAAATATTTCACCACACTGATTGCATTTCACAAAACTAGTTTTCATGAGAGAGAAAATTAAAAAAAATCTACCCACAATGTCCTTAAGCTACAACCACTGCTCTCTATATCCTCCTCTCTTCTTTTGACCAACAAGCTGAACAATTCACTCCAAAATGTAAATACACTGAAAACCCACTTCTTCATTAAAGCTCATCCCCAGGCCGGTATGCAAATCCATGCAAACACTGATCTAAAGACTACTTGTTGGGACACATCAACAGCATGGCCAAAGCTGGCCTTTAAAGCACAAATGGCAACAGTCGATCAAACATCAAACGATCCCCTTTGACATCCTCCTAACTCAATCCTTGTTGGACAGTTTGCCGTCTCCATCTAAACCCATCTAAGACCAAAAGAGCTGTGTCTCTTATTGTGCTGAGTGACAGAGTGGCAGAGAAAGCAGCGTGTTGACAGAGAGGATGGAGATGGCAAACACCTCGGAGAGCAGATTGGCTCATGTCCCACATCTGCCCTTCGTACTGGGGCTGCTGCCACAGCAGATTTGAAAAGGGATCGAGGTCGTCCTCAAGTGGTTTGAGGGCAAGCTGAGGTCTCTGTGATGACACCCAGCGTGATTAAATGCTGGAATTAGGAGCACAGCAGCTAACATCTAAACACAGAGAGAGAAACATATCCATCTGGGGTAATTCAGGGGGGTGAGATTAGGTGCATCCTAAAGTGTGTATGTGTGGTAGTGTGTGTTCCAACCCCCTCTCCTCCACAACACATACAGAAAACAGCGCACTCTACTAATTCCAACAGTCAAAAGACCTCCCATGAAAAAGGGACACAGAGCTCTTTTGAAAAAGGTAGCAGTTGCTCTGATCCTGTATCTGTTCTCTGCACCGGATTGTACTGGGGACATTAGCATGCAAATATCGGTTAAATCCAGCTCTGTCCGAGGCTGAACAGACCTTTCACTGCGCTCTGAAGCAGTGGAACATGGCAGGTCAGGGAGGCGTAATCCACACACACAACTGATACCACCTTTACAGCAACAAAGGGTTTCAATCTGCACAAACTAAAACCAGACACCTCAACTGATTGAGGGTCTAGAAGAGGAGAGGTTCTTTTATATTTAACAGCTGTCAGCCTCTGCATAATGGATCCCAAAGGTTTCTTTATTCAAATAGTCTTATTTCATACAAGAAAATAAAAATTAACGTATTACAAATGTTGTAAATAGGTGACCTCACTCCCAAATTGATCTTAAATGATTTCATTTCCCCTTAAAAAAAGATATAAAAGATACTTAGCTGAGGGGCAATATTACCAAAGAGATAAAAGTCCTCTTTCCTTTCTTTTACCTTTAATGATGCCTTCTTGTTATCTCTCAGGGATGCGCCTGCCTCACAGCCTTTGAAACTAGTTGCATTGTTTCAGGCAAGGTTCGCACTGAGGTTATGGGTAATTGCGATAGCTGCTTTACATTTCAATCGGTGGTATAATCTCCAAGTCCCCATCTCCACGAACACAAAAACACTGATATCCCCCTAATTCAGCCATTTAGATCTGGTGATGGAGGAGAGGCCTGGAGTTTTCCGTGCAGTGCAAGTATCTTCATTTACCCTCTTTTACATGATATTTTAGACATAAATGTGCAACTTAAGATGCTGATGGGTTAAAGATGTTTCTGGTGTTTTTAGTTGTTGCTCCAGTCTTGCGTTTTTATTGCTTTAGCCACTGCAGAAATTGCATCACTAAGAATAATTTTTTGATCATTATTTCCAAAGAAGTCCTTTGTCTACACTCAAACACCTTGCGAAACGTACAAAAGAACAAGGCTCCTCTCTGTGCGTTTTTCATGCCGGTGTCCTTATATGATGTTCATTTGACACAAGGGTTTCTCTGTCAGTTCCTCTTAATGGCTGACCACTTCACGTGGAGGAGAGTAGGCACTGTCTGATGTGGCCCTTAACGCTTAAAGGACCCTGAGGTAAATTGGTCGATCCTCTGTTGCTGATGTAAGAAGTGTCATTTTTATGTGGGGTCAGAGGAGGGTGCTTCTCTTCAGAACAAACGCTCAACAAAGCCCCTTTATCATCTCTGGTTTATCAGAGCCTTTCCTTCCAATAATGACTCGGTCTCCCTCCACTTCTTGCCATAAAAGACTTTCAAGAAATAACTGGGGGCCCCACAGGATTAGCATGGCCACAATTGACAGTGGGCATAGTGGCTGGACCTCTACACTTTTTACAGTCTATCTGGCCCGGACAGCGGGGCGACCACTCTTCCTAAAGACCCACCTCTTTACATTTCTATGTGACCCACTCATTAGCTATGTAGAATCCGCTCTTTCTTACAGCATCTTGCCTCTTTGTGCGAGGGCCGGTCTTTGTTTCTTCTAAATGATCCCACACAAGGCCCATTTTCTGGTTAATACATATTTACAGCCATGTAAGGTTTTTGTTGGGATCCTGTAGTTTTATTTTGCGGGCCGTCACTTTAGACACCATAAACCCATTACCAAGCTGTTAAGGGTAATTGTCTGACCGTATAGTAGTTGTATTTGTGGAGCTCAATGAGTCGGCATCTTTAGAGTGGGCAGATGGCTAGACAACACATGCTGGGGATTCCCAGGGACAACCTGATGCATTTGTAAAGCTGACTCTCACATTTTTGTTGAGACTTTGGTTGCTGGCGAGACAAGTCAATCAGGGCAAATATACACAAATGCCAAACTGTTAAGTAACTCACGGCAGTTTTTAAAGAAAAGTAACATGGCTGAGGGGTCTAGCTTTGCATTTGTCACATATCATGATACATGCCCTACAAAGTATCCTGTCAATTATAGGGGTGCTTGGGACATTGTTTCCAAAAGGTTTTGAATGTAGAAATCAACCCTTTCAGATGTGAGTATGTGTGAGAGTGTGAGTGTGTTTACAGTAGCCTCTTGGGGGGTAGGGTCACCCGATGTCCTGAGTGAATTAAAGAGGCCAGCTGTGATACCGCCTGAAAGGAACATGGAGGCAGACAAAAGAGAGATCCCCGCGCTCCCTCGGAAGACAAAAGAGACAGAGACAAGAGGCTGAAACCACACAATCATCTCACCATCTACAATGGCCAAGCTCCTGTAACAAGCAGGATCAGGGGGATCGGCAGAGGGCTAAGCCAGCAGTGGCCACAGGTTTCAGTACAAGCCATTAATTCCACTCTGCTTAGCACACAATTAATTTCACTCTCATGAAGCAGCTCAAAGCTTTACGATAAGAAGAGGGCTGAATCCCAAAACCAAGATTAAGAGGTGAAGACTTCACTGAGAAGAGCCCTGAGCAGATGCTTATAGACCAAAGAAGTGAGAACAGAAGAGGCCAATAATGAGAAAAAGTAAACTGTGTGAAGGCTTGAGTCAAACATAGGAACCCTTCACATTACTATCAGCTGTGGCTGCATTTGCTACTGACTCAAACTGACTGAATAGCTATGCCAGTTAAGCAGTTTGTTAGCGCATGCAGAGTTTTTCAATCTCTTTTTTTTTTGTTGACTTTGTATGAAAAGATCCTTGAGACTTAGTCCGGATTTGGATGTTATTAACATCCCTAACAAAAAATGGAAACAATAAAGTTAACCAAGCCGAAAAAGGTGCCCCTGCTGACTTTTCCATTTGAGCTAATGTGACTACAGTTAATGCTCCTGTGGGCTTAATTCAGCCACAAAAGTAGCCAAACCTAGGGGAAGACTAATTGTTGGTGGACTAAAGCACCTGCCAGAACCTGAGAGAGCTCAGGAATCGTGGAACTAGTCGTTTTCCAAAGGAGAGCCCATGGTACCAGATTAGATCCCTGGGGTGCAGACATCCTCTTGGCTCCCTCGGTCTTGTGCCCTAATGGCTACCCTGCAGGGCACCATGATTTCTGTCTGCAGCCCCTCAGGCCACTTAAAACCTGGTTATTACCTCAACCCCCCGATCAGACATCTTAAATACCATGCCTCTTTGAGAAAAGGAATCTTATGAGTTAGACTGACTGAATAATGTATTAAAAGTGAGTGTAAGGATGCATTTCCTAAAGTTAACCATCAAATCTTAGCTAAAATTGAACTACATCTATATGTCAAGGTAAATGCGTGTTGGCGCAATATTAGTCATCTTATTCGCTTGTTGGAAGAGGCAATACAGAAATGTCTTAATCTTTGTCCAAGTCCAATAAGCTGTTCACGAACAGCTGATGGGATCAAAGGGAAGAACTTTAATTGGCCATTTCTTGCCTCTAGAGAGGATGCAAAAACATCACATTTGACACATTCATCTTGCAGTGAGGTGCGTTAATTTTGCTAATTTTGCTGGTTCCGGGGCAAATTGACAGAGTGGCTTTAAAGGAATAGTAGTCTTGATTCTATTTGAAACCTGTCAAAATGTTAAATTAGCAAAGCACCTATAAAAGGGGCTTAGAACCCAATAATCCTGGATCCTAAAATCTATAACAGTTTTTTAATCTTTTCCTAAACATGACTTAAAAACGCACAACAATTCAGTTTCCCATTGACGTTCCTTACATATATCTCACACTGACGCAGCTCTGCCAGTGGGAGCATATTTACTTGAGCATTCATCCATCTCAATACAGGGGCACATGCATGAAGGCTGACAAGGCTTTGCCCGTGGCCAAGGGCCTTAGAAGAAATCTGTGACCTAAGTTTACTTGATGACTAATGCCCCAAAACCAATCGATTGGGTTGTGAGGTTCAGAGATAAGAAGCTGGACCCGTTGGCCAGAAGAAGCCTGTGACCTCACAACCATCCATCTCTGTCCTCATCTGGTCTGCTGAATGTTTTGCGCTCAGTTCTTCCATTAAAATCTCCTCCGTTGACAAAGCAGGCAGATGCTATCAGGGTGTCTGTCCAGCTTGGCCTATTAGGACATAATACCACGCCCACCTCTCTCTCTTGACTCACCATGTGCAGCTTGGTGACCACGGTCCATAGCAAAAGACATAGAGGACATTGTAGCAAGGCTATGGCCCCTTTCAAAGAGTCAGGACCCCAAACTAAACGTTTCCAGAGATGAGTAATGGGATCTACTGGCCCATATTGAATATGCTTTGAAGACAACTCACCGTTTTTGAAAGACAACACAAAGGCTAATTTCATACTGAGCTCAAACTTAATTGGTTTCAACATTTTTTTCTGCCAACAGAACTCATTCTTTTATCTAAATTCATGCATTCATAAAAAAAAGGAAAAATGTGAAAAGTCAATCCATAGAATAAAAGGATAGGATTGGCTTTATGGGAAAATACCATGCTTAAAATGTATGTTTTAGATTTTTTGGTAAATCACAGAAGATTTCAGATAATCAAACCATATGGATGAATGTTGCTTTAAGATATGAAGGGGGAAAAGTTCAAAAATAATGTGTCATTGTAAACCTATTTGAATTTCTAATGTTTAGAACACAATCCTACTAGAAATGTGAAAAAAAATATTGTCCTAATCTTAACATGGCAACACCAGTCCGAATGTTATTGCATGGTTTGGCGTGCTGTTTTTATATGGTTAAATGCTCAGCAGATAAAGTGCACTGGGAAACTTCAGAAAGTGTACAAAGAATTGTCAAACACAATCAAATAGTTTTTTGTGATTTCTCAATGATTTAATTTGTATTCATCCATTTGCTCAAACTTGCCTGAAGAGTATGAGTTACTTAATGATGAAAGAAAGCAATAATGACAGAATTAAGGATGTTCTGACGTGACTAATTTTCTAGTTGTATAAACTGAAAGTTGAATTCTGGCCATCCGACTCATCAATATTTTAGAAAACACACAAAAAAGTGCTACATTTTGACTTTTTTCTAACACCTAAAAACAGGATCACATAGTCTACAGGTAAACAATGTCAAATTGGTTTGCTTAGTGTGTCTGACATTAGCAGAGCTATCACCCCAGCCATCAGTCTTCCTTGCAGGTTGACGTCCACATACCTGTGCTGGTTACATGTTGCTCAGGTCAAGTAGTTAAATGCCAGATTAACAAGACAGTGCTAACATACGAAATCATCCCCTTTTTCTAGATTAAAAAAACACCAACCTGCGCAGTGACACAAAATGGCATCTATCATCTTTGCAGGATTAAATCCAAAAGTAGAGCATTACAGTTGCAGTTACCATCAACCAGAGCTACAGCCCCTGCCAATGGTGGGTGGCTGGGCTACAGTACTGCTTTGACACAATATATGATCTACATTTTGAGTCTACAATAATAAAAACGAGATAATTGGTTTAACTGACTAGTAATGATGGTGCCAATGATGGGTGACGTTTAATTGTTTAGTTGAGAATCTCTTGACAGAATTCCAAGTATGTGACTGAGGTTCATGAGTTAAGCTTAGTTACTCTTCATGAGTTGACAGACCTAAGAGTTATTAGCATTACATTTACATGTGAAAAAGAAAGCAATGGGACAAATGGTTACCTATAACTATGTATGTAGTGATAGCCATTGCAAATAACATACATAGCGGTATTTTCTCATCTGCTCTTTAAGGGCCAACCATATGCAATATGATAAAAAAAAGCTATATGAAAGTGTTGAGATTATCATACCGTTGTATAACATTTCATCACATTTCACTTCCCTAAAAACATCTTCTAAAATCGCAACTGGGGTGTAAAAGCTATGAGGTTGAAAAGTCTAAATCCCACTCTTGACAAGATAACCTCTGTCAATTTAGGTGAGCTGTATTCAGGTGCTTCTTTTTCTCACGCTGTTCTGTAATGCAAACGCTCCCAGCTGAGATTCACCCAGCCTTTCCGTGAGCCTAAAGAGACTCACCCTGCTTCCCAAACAAGTCATTTGCCTAAGCTGCCTGTCAGTCGGGTGCATTTGTTTGCACTGAGAGTACAACTCTGTGGGGCATGGAGGATGCTAATTGTGTTGATTCAGAGGGGGTCCCTCAGGTGTGTGAGGGGGGGACACCTGTGTGAATACACTGTCATGTAATTTGGTTTACATAGAGCCAGTGAGGGCATCACTGGAACACCTTTTCTCTTGACAGGCAAACAGCAGGTTAGACTTCATGGGGTTTGTATCCAGCAGAGTCTTTCTTGGTTTGGTCTAATGTTAGTAATTATACCACCAGTGTGAACCTCATGCCATTAACAAAACAGAAGTGGAGACAGAGGGAGGAAATGTCATCAGGAGTTTGGGATAACCTGGCATAGACATAACAATGGAAATAATTTGGAAGGACCCGGAGCAAAGCATACATGGCGTGTGAATTAAGTAATGAATAAAGTTAAGGCCAACCAAAGATAATTATTCTGAAACTTAGCCTGTTTAGATGTTACCTTTACCAAAAACTCTTTGTTGTTTTTTAAGTCTATTCTCACTACCATAAAAAAACATATGGAAAACTGGCATGAAAACAAGCTGATTTAAAACACCATACCTTCTCTACCCTGCCCACTTGAAAGGGCCCAAATTGCAGCATCTCAAAGACAATATGGACGTGAGGCTTAAAAGAAATAGGCATCTGTGACATAATACCAAAAGGGCCATTTTAAAGAGGCTGGAGCCAGAGTTGGCCACAGTGGTGAACAGACTTTGGAGTGGTCAGCGTGGAGAATTCCCTGTGCTCCATCATTCTGATAGCTGTGTCCAATTGCATTATGCCAGAGCAGCAGGTAGCCCTGGCTGCCGGGGTCGCAGCTCTGACAGCCTCGCCCCATTGGCCCAGGGGCTCCAGCCAAGGTTAACGGGTCAGGGCCTTGTCCGGACACAGGCCTGGCTCCTAGCCAATGGGTCGAGCTGGTCAGCAGTGGGGAGCGGTGGTGGTCAGACAAATGATTTATAGATGCACTGGATGGAGAGAATGCTAAGAGGCTGCACTTTAATCTGACTGGGTCTTTTTCCCCTAAAAGTCCCTTTGAAGGCACAATATGTTCATTGCCTTGCTTATCCCCCACCACAAGCACTTGTGTTGAACTTTTATGACTTGTTCTGCCAGCTATTTAGAGTTTTTTTTAACATTTGTTTTAAAAATCAGATGCCATTTAGTCATCTTTTTCTCCTGCATATGTTCCCCCTGAAACCTTCTGCTAATGGACAAAACCTGTGCTAGCTCACTTCTGTAGAAATGTGGTTTCTAAACTTTCTATTGCCAAAACTAAAAGACGAGCTTGATCTGTCATTCTGTTGTGAAGTGTTTATCGCTTGCCAACCGTAAGTGATTCCATCAAACTGGGACACTTCAGAAGTAAGTTTAGAGCCTCTAAAGATTTCTGTTCATGGAAGGCAGGCAAGCTCTGATTGCCCTAAAGGGCGTTTTGTTCTTTTAAGGGTATTGTGAACAGATGGACTTCATACCCAGTCGCTCAAATCAAAGATGGCATTTGTTTTTCATGTTGGATGATTTTAGAGTTATAGAGACAATGCAAACACAGTGTTTTTATAGAATGGTAAAACAAAAAAATGAAATCAAGAGAAACCTTATGCTATTCAGGATTCACTGATGACTCACTTAAGCTTCATTTAGCCAAACCGAGAGAGGATAATGGAGCAGTTTGACAAGGAAACCAATGTTCAAAAGTTACAAGTTATCAGCCTAAACAGATAGACTTGCTTTGTATCATCACAAAAAGTAAACACTTGGCATCAACATCATAAAACATCAAGGAAGCAGCTGCCTGGTTTATATAGCCAACAATGTAAACCACAAAATGAACAAACTACACAATTCTATATGGCCACAAAGAAAAACTATTAAGTGACATTACTCACATTCAAAGAGTCATAAACTATCCCTTGACTGCAGGAATGGCCCAGCATGTGGTTTATTTTTTGGGGACACACTTAAAGGTCAGGCAGTAATCCACAGAAGTCCGTGAATGTATTCTTTGGGCAGAATCACCAGCTGCCATTTGCACGTGGGTGGACAGTTTGTCTCCACTGGCCTGCAGAGCCGAGGCCTATGGCCATGAAACTTTGGTGCCCTTTCAGCTAATTGTTTGTGGGTTGCTTTTAAATTTATTGACAGTCCTGGTGATATAGTGCTCCTATTGTGTCCTCGGCCTATTGTGAACAGCATTAACTATGGCTCCCGCTAACTTGCTCTTGTGCTCTGTGGCTGACCAGGGGCCAGAGAGCAGTGTGATGCCCAGCGGGAGTGCCCTCTTCGTGGGCAGGAGGGGAGACCTCTACAGGTGCCTGAGCCTTTCTCTTAGCAACACCCTGCTGCTCAAAATTTGTTGTCCCCCTGTGGGTGTCTTTCTGAGTGTGTCAGCTGTGAGGCCCCTGATGGGAGATATGTTGATTTGATAACTCGATTGGGCTCCAGGATAGATGACACGGTGGCAAAGAGAAAGTCTGCAGCTCCCGGGGAGGTTATGACTCCTCTCCTTAACCTCTCCTCGGGAGACCTGCCTTCTGCACAAGCCAGGCATGTGGCTGCAGAAAGCCTTTACTGAGCCTCCGGTAATCAGTCTCCCAGGCACAAAAGTGCAGTTCACAAACGAAGCAAAGAATGATGATCCTTTAATAATCTAAGTATAGATGCATGGTAAGGCTAGAAGACTTAAGATAAAAGAAAATGCATTAATTAAGAGCAATGAATGTGAAAGATCCTTGTTTTGTGGGTTTATTTCAGAGTTTTTATCCAAGCTGGCTTCTACTTTGTGCACCCTTTTTCCACTAATTGGCCAGAAACCATTTGCCAATTAACTCTAAAATTGGAGGCTGATTGCCCTAAATTGGCTCTAGATATCAACGTACAGCTTAAGGTGGAGTTGAGAAAAAAGTTATGGACTTTGTAAATTGGTAATTAATTTTAAGCCATCAAAGCATGGCTATTTTAGTCGCTTCGGGAGGGATATGAATGAATCCCAGGTAGTCAGACTGGTATTATCAAGTAAGACTCTAATGCATTCCCACCTCCTCCCCTCTTATGGAATAATCTCAGCTCACCGGTGTCAGGCAGGGCTGCATCATAAACTCTTTTTACCCGGTGGTTTAGTTTGAGACTCAAGGTGGATTTAAAATCAAAAGGGCTGCCCTCCCTTGACAAGGCTGCTTAAAGCTCAGTCATATCTGCGCAGGTGTAACAGGGTCAATCAGTAATCACTTGAGAGTTAATTAGAGATAAAGTGTATGTTAATAAAAAGGCATCCCTTCTTTCACAAATTCCAACACATCCAACTTGTACACAGTCTGTTTGCCACTAGCAAAATACTGAACTTCACTGACTTTGTGTAGAAAAATGCTGGACTTTTGGCCAATCAAGAATCAAGTCTTAACATCCCAAGATTACGCACAAAGCCTACACAGAGCAGGGCTTCATTCTAAAACAATTCTTTTAAGTGACCTCAGTATAATTTAAGACAATTGTTTGGGCTGTAAAAATCTATTAATCTGAATTGATCCAACGATTGGTTGACGATCAATTATCTAATCAAACTGGTGGAACATCAATATACATCATGCACTTTAAGAAATGCTTCTATTTGAAATTCCCACTGCTCGCCTGTTTCAGTGTTTCCACTCATGTGTGCCCGCACATTATACTAAACGTTTAAACAATGCTAGCAACCAGCAGACAATAACAAGCAGATGAAGAGGATGAAGAAGTTGTACACTCTCCTCTCATGAGTAAAGCAGCTGTGTGGAAATATGTTGGATTTGAGAGAAAAGACAGATCAATAGACACAAATTGTGCAAACATGCAATATGCTAGAAGCTAAAAAAAATGTCATTATTTGGTGAAATAAACACAACAAACCTGGCTAGGTCCCTGAAAAAGAAACACTCCATCCCATGCTTATGTTAGCATTACAGGTGATGCTGCCTGCTCAACATGTCTGACTGAAATGTTCCATAAAAGCTCAACCACAACTCCACAAGAGTGAGTTTCACAACTGTCATTTCATGTAATATCTGTGAAGACATGAGGCCTTGTAGTGTTGTCAAAAAATATGTATTGTAGGAGCTATTCAATACTCTGAAGCCAAAATACTCTGTTCCATCAAGACTAATTTCCTGGTTGTTTAAATGGCAATTTAAACGCCAAGATTTGCAGAGTGTGACTAACATTAGCATAGCTAGCACCACCAGCCTTCAGTCCTCCAACACAGGTATGTGTTTACATGCACATACCTGTGCTGGTGACACTTTGCTCAGGTCAGGAGGTTATTTGCCACTTTACCCAGACATAGACTACATACTACTTTATCTCCATTTTCCAGATCAAAACACTGACAAACCGTGCCATGCTGCAAGATGCCATCTGTCATATGTACTTGTTTACATCCAAATAGTAGAGCATCTCAGCATTATGGCAGGAGCCATCACTGAGCTTCAGCTGGATAGACTAAACAGCCAATCAATTATCAGACAAAGAGTCAACGGGTGGTCAGTTTGAAGTTTTTCAATAAGGAGTGGATTTCTGTAAAGGTTCTCAGTCATCCAGGTCATGGTAATCCAAAGCTTGATCCGTAAGGCAATTTCTACCAGTCCAATTGCCCTATGGATCAAGATTTGAATAAGGAGTGGATGTTAGTCCTTGCCTACTTCACAGTGGAACAGAGGGGCGTGAAAGCACTGTTCAAATAAAACATCACGTTATCCAAAAAAATAGTATTACATTATATGGAAGTTTAAGATAGCTCAGCTAGAAGCCCCCAAACCAACAAACCAACAAACAGGGAATTTTACACTGCTTTGTTGAGTGTATAACTTCTTTACTGTTTTTAACTACCAGTTTTTTTTACATTTTAGAGGGATGAGACTACTGTGAATAAGTTGACTTTCTTAAGAAGTTCAGCTTCTATCAAATGTTTATCTTTAAAAATGACTGATTCCTCATAACAGTCATGGTAATCAGTGAAAGCTAACAGTATTACTTCGAGTATAAACCATAAACACTCAGGTTTGGAAGATCATTACATGGCAAGAGTGCTCTCCAGCTGTCCTCACAGATGCACATAAAGGACACACACACACACACACACACACACACACACACACACACACACACACACACACACACACACACACACACACACACACACACACACACACACACACACACACACACACACACACACACACACACACACCATCCCACAATGCCTCTGCTCAGCTACACAAAGCCAGGCAGCGGCTCAGACAGGATGTAGCACATGTGTATCATATTAGGCAGGCCTTCCCAGCCAGCAGGCCCAAAGGTGATATGAGATCCACAGCTGGCTGACTCCCTCTGTCTCATCTGAGCTGCTGCCCGGCCTCCAGCCCTCTCAGACTGATATTTCACACATCCCTCCACCCGTCTCGCAGTCCCAGTCACAGGTGGGAATGCCTTCACACAGAGCAACAACAAGAGAGTCTCTTGTAATGACTACGTGTGTTTTTTCCCCCACAGAGCGAGCTCAGACAGTGGAAGTCATTCAGCGGGCCCCTCCGGGTCACGCCTAGGATGTGGAGAAGCTGACCCGACATGGCCCACATCAAAGCCCAGATGGACACGAACAGGAGCAGGAGAGTTCAGGTGAATGTAGGAATAGTGAGCAGCTCTGTGTTTATCTGTGACAGGAGAGACGCAGGAGAATGTCGCTGAATGCCAGCTCGTCACCCCTGAGCAACTGCAGGAAGTAGCAGCACGATGCTTGCCATCTGTCCACATGTAGAGGATCATGGGAAGAAGCACTGAGCTATAATATTCTTGTGAACTATGAGAATGTTTTTGTAAACATGACCCCCTGAAATACCATAGTGATATCTCACAGGTTAGCTTGAAATACTAGACTTCTGTGTTGGACACCCGTCAGAAAACAGAATCAGTAATAAGGATATAGAGGGCGGAAACAAATCATTCATACATTTCTGTTAAACACACATTAAGACATCAATGTCTCTAAATGTGTCTCTCAGTTTTAGTATGATAAAGATGTTGCAGTTAACAAGACCAAGGGATGATTCATGCCGTTCTCAAGTAATTAGAGGCGTCTGCTTGTGGAGATAGTGGCTGCCTCATAGAAAACAGAAAAAAACCCAAAAGGTATTGATTTTTGACTCTGACCCCGTGCCCTGAATGGAGCCAAGAATCAGACAATGACCGGTTAATGTGTTATTGTTATCAGAGGTCACAGATGTAACTGTGAGAGGTTAGTAAGGGACCCTGTTGCCCTGAAGAGGTCAAGAGTGTAGATCTAGAAATTCCCTCAAAACTAGACTCAAATTTACACACTTCTCTCCCTTTGACAAAATAAAGCTGGACACCTGATTTACAGTACCAAAATAGACTTTGTCCAGTAAATAGTCCCGTAACAAAGTAACATGTAGGATATAAGTTTAACATCAAATCTGGTATATTTATGGACTAAACAACAGCTTTGTGCAGTGAAGCCAAAACCTTGAGAGCTCCCCCTCATGGCTTCTGGCAGTAATGCTAGCTAACCCTCCCTCCTCTATTTAAAAAGACAGAACAAACTTGAAAAGTGATATACACTTCAAATACATTTTTCTAAAACATGTCCTCATTGTGATGATTTGTGTGCATGTGTTCATTTTTTTCCCAGCAGTTAAGTATTGGTTTGTTATTTGATGGTTAAAAAAAAAGGGTGTGTGATGTCATGATTAACAGCTCTGTTGGCAAATGCGGCTTCTGCAGCGTTAATACCAGATTAGTAGAGTAGAGGAGGAGCAGCGAGGGACAACGCCACAAACGCTAACACAAGAGTTATTGAACTTTCTAGAACTGTGAGTGTCCGCTTCAGGTCAACAGAAGAATCTGTTTTGCTGTACTGACCTGAGGGATGTTTGCTGTTTTACAATGAGTCAAATGTGCTTTGATTAGCAGAAGAGGTCTGACGTCAGTCCCAGGGCTCCACCAGTGCAAGTCTTGGCTAATAAATTACGTCAACAGGATGATATGTAAAGCCCCTTTGAAGCAATATCTTAGTTAATTTTTTTCATGGACGGAGAAAGAGATGCATCGTCGATAGTATACAAATAGAGTTTGTCATATCAGTTATAGCAAAACAGCTACTTTGGAACTATAGTGATAATATAATCACTACAAAGAAGCAGCAAAGCCTAAAGAATGAACTCTTAGAACTGTAAAAAGGCACGCTGTTTGATGGTGGACAGTGGAATGGCAAACAGAAATACATCCAGCTTTAGCTTCAGTGCAGATTGGCGCCCTCGGCACATGCTGCTTGGCGTATAGACCGAGCTGTGATGCATTAATGAGAACAGTATGAGAGGCATTCTCGCCACCCTCCTACTCCTCACTCGAACACTCGCTGTCGTTTTCACACACACTCACACTCACCACACTTCAGCTTGTGGTGTCGTGAGTGACGCAGGGAGGGATGTCATCAATTAACTGTGGTCTTTTACAGATGAGATGACTCAAAATATTGTTTTCTTGCATATTTCCCCCCAAAAAAGAGCAGTGTCAAAATGGATACATTTCAGATCCAAAGGCAAGGGAAAAAAGGAAACAAACTCAAGGCTGCCTTTAACACTTTATAAACCATGACAGGGATCTAATACTGCATAGACAAGATGACGATCAACACTCATTATCACCATGGGACTTATTCATTTCATCACTACAGCTACAACAGGAGTGAAACTGGTTTTCTGCTTTAAAAAAAAAAAAGACTTTGAACATTAGATATTGATATTTAAAAGTTAACGTGTGTTTACAAGAACAGCTTTTTGTTATAACTCGAAATAATCAGCAGAGAAACTACCTTTAAATGCAACAAACCCCCCCATGCTGATAACTCCCGTACAGTAGGATAGGGTTAACTGCGGTCACCGTGGTTCACATTTATAACATTGATATTAAATTTAAAGAATGGCCATGAAAGTATTCTTTTTTTATTTCTTCCCCTAAAAGGCACCTAAGTCTTTGTGTGGAATGCAGATGTCTTACTACATGCACTTATCCTGCTGTTCTGGCCAATTCTGTTTGAAAGGGTAAGCAAATTAGAATATTTCATTTCGTATAACATCTTAAATCTGCTGCAGTGACTTTTAATGTCAATCAATCAAGCATTATCTATAGAGCAATTTTCATACAAATCAAATGCAATTCAACATGTTTTACAGGATTTAATTGTTTTATTAAATTAAAAATTAAATAAAAACATTTATAAATTAAATAATGACTAAACATGAAACGGAAATGGATTTAGAAGTAGAAACTAATGCACACCAATTGCAATATATATATATATATATAATTTAAAATAGGGAAATAGTTAAGAATAAGTAAATCAAAGATAAAACATAAATAGTTAAGACAATGAAAAAGGCAAAGATAAAAGTTTAAGATCGATAAAAAATCAAAATATAGCAGTACAAATTAGTAGTTATATAATAAAAATTGCTAAAACAATAGAATATTAAAATCATGGGCCAAATGACCCTTCTAAAAATATTGATTTCAAGTAATATATCATCCTAATCACAACAAAACTTATATTAAACATTAGGAAGACCAATCAGCCACCTCCTAACATCCCTCCTGCTACAACAACAAAAAGTAGAGAGGGATTGTGCCCTTGACTCCATCAGTTAAAACAATAACACTTTTTTGTATTATTTGTTACGCATTCATTTCTGGACATGTACAATTTGCCAGTCAGTGTTTTGGATGACTTCATCACCTTTCATCTTTCAGTAATGAGTTATTATTTTAGCAAGTACTTAACAGACGTCAACACTGATGACTAGGTCCGACTCATTATATCCTCTTGTCATAAGCACGTGAAAGTGTAACAACCACACTGAGAAGTAATCGATTTAAAAGTTCTCTATTCAGCTTCTGGCCATACCACCCTGAACACGTCCTGAAAAATCCTCAATTCAGAAACCAATACCTGTACGTCCAACCTGTACATCCAAATGCGGTTACCTAAGTCTCTTTCCACAATGATGAACACACAAGGGTTTGACATCAACTCATACCATAAAACAGCTCATTTACAAGAAAGGTTTTGTTAGGAAAATACAGTTTGTCAAGGGGCATCAGTTATTCCAGTCTTTTTCAAATACATAAACACACACATGTAGGCCAAGGAAAGAAAGGGACAATCCCACCCTATGCTGAAGCCAATTGTACTTCAGGCACGCACATCACAGTGTGAAACTGAGCGGTTTTCCAACAATCAGTGTAATGTGTGTAGCACAGCAACAGTCCCTGTGAGAGTCAAATGCACAGCCAAAACTTAACCATCTTCTTCCCTTGCCATGTTCCCATAATGACTCCTGTTATTAATGAGAGCAGAGAGAGACATTTCAAAGCTCTATAAAGGAATTAAGCTCTTCATATCATCTATCAAAGACATTTCAGAAGTGGGCTGGCTCTTATTTAATGTTCACATGGAACATGGAAGACCTAATCACAGACAGACAATAACATATTTCTCCCTGCTGCCGCTTTAAAGGAACCCCAAAAAAGGCCTGAATCTCTACCCCCCCCCCCCCAAAAAAAAAAAAAACAATACAAGAAGCAGAGTGTGCAACATTACAGGCTGTAGAATCAAAGAGCAACGTTTCTGTTCATTACTACAAAGAAAAACAAAAGTACAAGCATTTCAATTTAGCTTCAAAGAACACTGATCAATGACTGAATTCCAGTCTGAGCAGATAAAATTGTTTTCTTCAGCAGAGGAACGGCTTTTCTGTGGGCGCATCCCAAATGAGGGGGTCAGACAAGTTAGGGCCTGTCCTAAAACGGACACATGTTCTCCATTGTCAAGCTGACTTCTTTCCCAGCCAGGAGATCAATGCGACCTGTCAGAAGTCACCCACTTGCTGTCAGGGCTCAGAGTGATGCTTTGGGGGGGGGGGGGGGAGCTGGGGGTTATAAGGGCTGGGGGAGGACAGCAAATTATGTAGAGGAATCTCACAGGGCTGTCTGCATTTTTGCATTTTAATTTCAGAGGAGGTGGGGGGTAATGGTTAAGAATCGGGGCCCTCTGGGGGAGGCTGGTAGCATCCTGCATGTAGCACAAAGTGGGGACAGATGAGCGCTGACAGATGTGTCGGATACTGTATGTTAGCTCTGCTGCTTGTTGGCATTCAGTGTATAAAAAGAGTGGAAAATGTAGACTTTTGGCAATTTCTATGAGTTTTAAACTAATCCCAACACGATGGACAACAAGAGGACATTTAAAGTCACTGACACTCTTTACAGATCAACGTCTGCTGGAGATTTTGGTCAATTAGTCAAACAAAACAATGAAAATTCCTGCTTATTGTAATTGTAAGTGCTGTGACACATCATCACTCATCAATCAATCAATTTATCCATTTTCATTAATACAGCTCCAAATCCCAACAAAAGTTATTTCACGACACTGACAGAACAGGTTCAGTCTTTATAATGTTATTTACAGAGGCCCTGGCATAATCCACCATGTACAAACACATGCAAAGCTTTCTTTGTACAAGGTAGAAACCTCAGATAGAACAAGACTCATTTGCAGACAGCCATCTCTTTTTAATAGGCGGATACCTCAAGCAGAAAACAGTCTTTTTTGGTTGTGTATTGGGTTCAATACTGTCACCAGTGTCACATTCTGCCATGACAAGATTGCTATACCTTCATCACTGGTTTAACACATTTTTTTATTTTTATCTATGACTTCAATGGACACACAACAGAGATTTACTTCCTCAACTGAATCGTGGCCTTTTGCTTGTTCCACTCTGACAAGTAAGATTGGAGCCACGCCTCCTCCTCAAAGCAGGTGTCAGTGTTTACAATGGAAGTGAATTGAGGCACGGTAATCAGGTAAGCTTGTGCTCCATTCTTGGCGATTTTAATGTTGGCATGTAACAGGGCTGCAGGGATTTGCATCTCCGTTTCAACTGATGACTTGGTTGTCTTGAGATGATTAAAGGCGCTAGTCAAAGTAGCCTGTACCTGTAGCATTACTCCTGATCATAGACTCTATAAATACTGGACGTAGTAACCATGACGTTAGCCAACTGTTCCTGAGCGCTGTTTTGAAGCCAATCGACGGCGGCCACCATATTGGAAATGCGGAACTCAACCAGGCATAGTGTGACGTAAAGGGGTGGAGCTTGAGTCTCCTAGCCAACAGCTATGTATTCCTGTCTGGGAGTCAAGTCAGTCATGTCCTTATTTGGACAAAATAATCTTAATATCTTCTGAGCCATGGTGTTAGAAAAAATGAACGACGTGGAGCCAAGCCGTTTTTTGAGCCAGGCTGTAAACATGTTTATTAATGCTGCAAAGATCGCCTTTTTTGAATTGGTGTCTATGTGGTTTCTGGCGTTTCTGCAACCAGCCTCAAGCGGATCCTCGATGAATTGCAGTTTATAACACTTCTGCATGGGCTTCATGGTTTGAGACCGGAGGTTGCCGCTTGCTCCTGATGCCAATTGTAGCTCTGCTTTAGCTCAATTAATTAAAGTTTCATCAAAACATCAAACATGTTTTTATGAAAGCATCTTTCTGTGCTCTTATGCATAAGCATGAGTTGACTGGGGCATCCCAAAGTTGTTTGAGTGAGGGAGGCAATCATATTAAGTGAGTATGCTTGATTCCTCTCCATTTTGTAGTGGATAGAATACATGGATAGAATACCATAACTGCAAAAAGAAAACAAAATACTGTGATATAAGTTTAGGATCATATCGCCAACCTCCTGTTGACAGCCATCTGCCAGGATGATTAAAACTTGATTGTCAGTGAAGTAATGGTCAGTTTAAGGTCAGTAGTGTTTACTCCAACTGTGAACAGCTTGGCTGTCAATCATTCCGACCCTGATCTAGTGTCCATATGTGATTCAGTCAGTGCTCTGGTCTTGCAGGTCTGACGGACAGCTGCCCCACCTTGAGCCTGTGTCACAGCACCTGCTTTGTCTGTCTGCTATGCTGACACGTGTCCCTCTTTGTGGCCTCACGCAGCTCCCCACTGTCAGAGCTGAGTGAGGCCCCTTCAGGCAAACATATCCAGCGTTTTCAGCAAGGGTGCTGAACAGGCTGCTGAATGACCGGTTGGGCGTATGTAAGGAGGAGTGGGATGGGATGGTTGATGAAGGACGGATGCGGTTTGAGATGACGAGTTGAGTAGAGTTTGTGGAAAGGTCAAAAAGTAGGATGATGCCTTGGACATGGGCCTGGAAGAACACAGGGCGATATACAGGTAAACAACTGAATGTTGACTTCCACAGCATGCAAAGAGTGGGTGGGATGGGTGGGGCGAACTAGATAAGCAGGACAGCTAATCATCTGTCAGCTTTTACAGCCCGTAACAGATGAGCACAGCGGTAGCAGGGAGGAGGCAGGTAGGGCGGAAGGGATTGATTGGTGTCTAGAGGGGGCAGTGGGCGGGCAACTGTCAGTCATCTAGTGTCGCCCGGCCTGGGGCGCACCTGTGCACCTTTGCGTGGGGTTGAATGACCCCTTGAATGGGAGGTCTGTGCGGGGCTGTTTGATGAGTAAAGCTGGACGGGGATGTTGTTCTGCATATAAAAGGGTCATCAGCTCACTAAAGATCACCTGAGAGATAGCAGAGCAGGTCAGCCAATCAAAGGCATTGTTGTGACCTCATGAATTTCATGGCACTTCCAAAATTAGCTTTTAAGATACCAGCTATTAACAGTGAGGGGCAACACCTTTGATTAGGTGAAACACAAAGAGACTGTAAATTGTTTAACTAAGGGCACTTTGACCTTATATGACAGACAAGGGGCTTTTTATTCCCATCTTTAAAATAATCTTGTATAGGTGTGAGGGGTGTTGTTTGTTTAGTTTACGATATGCATTTGCAACGCCACTTTAAATGGAGTCCTCCAAAATGCTCAGAATAATGAAACTTCTCAGCTGCCAAGTAGGCTGACACATTAGAGATGTCATGTTTATGTCCCATCATTAAAAGAGTATGATATTTCTTCAGAGTAAAATCTGTACATTTTAACAAAAGATAGCAACTTATCATCTCATATTTAAAGAAGTCTCACATCTCTGGACCCAAACTATTATTATCATTATTATTTATTTAGGTATTTGTTAAATTTATTGATTATCTATGTATGTATGTATTTATTTATTTTTCCCTTTCTTTATTTTTTTCTCTCTATCTATCTATCTATCTATCTATCTATCTATCTATCTATCTATCTATCTATCTATCTATCTATCTGTCTATCTATCTGTCTATCTGTCTTTCTGACAGTTTTGGATGACTGTTGGAAAGATTGGGGGGCATGTAAAAGGACGATGGAAAACAGACTTGTATATTCTACATCTATTTGTTATGTTAATGTGTTCTAATAAAAAAAACATTGAAAGTTTATTTTGAGATATTTGAGTACACGACTCCATGAATTCACATCATTCACTCTGTACACATTATATGTCAATCTCAGACACTGTAGTCTTTCACTCCCTGCCTTGTCGGTGTTTTCATAGGATGGACAAACTTTCTCATGCTAAACAAGGAACTCATTCATTGACCACTGGCACGGCTGAACAACTGTACAACAGGAGTAGGTGTGGGAACATGAACCATCTATCCTGTCCACATCTGCAGCACTTCCTCCCCCACACACGAGGCAGCTGTCGTACAGTAAACTGTGCCGTGCGGCTCCCTCCTCTGTCTGAGCACTTTCCCCCATTGTTAGGATGAAAAGCGCCGCAGCGGTGGTGGCCCCGGTCCTCAGGAGCAATGCCTGGCTGGAGCTTATTTTGGTTGGGCTTGCCAAATAAACACACCGGGACCTCGCAGCCGCAGCTGTGGGCCTCTCCCTGGTTGACCTCCTCTCCTGTGACTCCTCCACTAACAGTGAGAAAGAGAGAGAAAAACAAGCGAGGGAGAAAGAGACAACTCGCCCGAGCCAAATCCTGCAGAGGTTAGAAGGGCCAAATGCTGCTTATTATCAGAGTAAGGTCTTTCCCACGCCTGCAGGCCTCGTGTGTGCAGCCGGCGGCGCGCCTGCCTGCCAGAAAGTGTTTAGCTAACTCATCTACAGTCATCCTCCCACCAAAAGAGAGGGGGGTGAGGTTTGGTTTCTCACTGCTGGACACAGAGGAAGGTTTATTCAGCAAGTTTTGAGCAAAGACCGAGAGGTTTAAAACCAGGGGGGTGAATGGAATGCACAACGCCTTTCTTCTTTCAACCTTCTGCTCTCAGAAAGGATGAGAGTGTGAATTTGGAGTTTGACAGCTGAGTAAATTGGACTAATGGGCTGAGCATGCTGAGATGAAGGTCACATTGTGCCTGTTCGTACAGCCCCACTTATGGGAATAAGGCTGGAAACTGCTGCCTTGCTGCAAGAAACTTGGGGGCATGCTGTTGAGAAAATACGCCCACATGTTGGCATCAAAATTTCATTGCGAGATTATCTTACACCAACATATCCCAGAGCTGAAGTGTTTTCAAGAAGGAAGAAAAATTGGCATTGATATAAAGTCCAGAAATGCAGCTATCTAGACTTAAATCAACCTGTCTTGCCAGAATGTATTTTATTTAGATTTATTCGATGACTGAAAACTCCAGAACCAGAGATAAATGGCTTGGAAAGCATTTTGATGTCAGAATAAAGAGAGATTTGAACTTCTATTTTTGTTTGGACAATGCACAAATAATTTGCTTGTACAGATATGGCTAATCAGACTGCAACAAACAAGTAAGTGGACCTTGAATCAGACCGTTTCTGTATTTATATGCAACATGTTCTGGTGTTTACATAAATTATATTTTTAATTGATTTTATATACATTTAGAATAATAACGTACAATTAAAATAGTGCCATTTGTGTCTCAATACATCAAAATATATATAAATATATTATTAATTTAAATAGAAACCGCTGATGTGTAAGTTTAAAATCCTCACACACCCACGAAGCCATACACCCACACAGCACACCCACACAAACCCTCTGAATTCCTCCTACATACAAACCACACACACCCTCCACATCCTACAGTATCCATCCACTGACACAAACACCAACACACACATCCATCACAACTAATGAATGCCCAATCACCCACCCAGCAACTCCCACACGCACAAACAAACAAACACACGCCGACTCACTCCCCAACATATACAACAGCCGCCCTTACCCTCCTACACACAACAGGGAGGAGCTCACACACTCTTTACCCCCTGCCTTGCTCTATTTGCACCGTCAGCCTGATGCAGAGCTGAGTCAGCAATCAGCTATTGGTGTGTGTGTGTGTGTGTGTGTGTGTGTGTGTGTGTGTGTGTGTGTGTGTGTGTGTGTGTGTGTGTGTGTGTGTGTGAGCCTTCAGCCTCTCCAGGAGCTCTGAGGACTCTAGAGGGGACAGATGGGCAGAGAGAGAGAGCTCCTGGGCAGGTAGTCATCCCCAGAATGCGGGGGCGTCTTCATGGGGGTCTTGCTATGGGCTGAATGGCCTTTAAATGCCCCCCACCCCCCTCCCGCCCACACCCACACCCACGGAGAGCATCTAAAAGGGGGGCTATTGTCCCTAAAAACTCAGCCTCCTTCCCTCCTCCCGCTCTTTATGCTGAGTGGGTGCATCACGGGGAGATCACCGCCCACAAACACACCTGCAGGAATGCACAGGGATGAATATTCTGCGTGTCAGCTAATGGAGCGGCATCTGTTCTGTGGAGACACACAGCCTTCCTCAGTGCATATGAATGACATCGCTCACAGTTTCTCAGTGAATTAATCAGATTTTAGTAGTGCTTTTTGCAGCAATAGCAACATCTTGTGTGCTGAGTACCTGTCATATCCATATCCTGCTCTACAACTGTCCCCTGAGCTGCTTTTAATTAAGGCAAGACTGTCCTCCTTTCAGCTGAGCGTGGCCTCATGGAGTGGCAAAAGAAAAATAGTGAAACCAGAATTAAAAATGGTTCACAGAGAGTCAGAAGCTTTGGAGAAAGTTAACACTGGGCATTAATCTCAAGTCCCTTAGTCTGTCAGCGCCACCACAGAGCCACGTCAAAAATTACATAGCAGTTCCAGCTAGAGGGCAATTACAGAGTGGGGTCCATGAGTGACGCCTGTGTAGGACTGGCTGGCACTTTCCTCAGTGACATTTGCAGAGGTACTTAAAATTTACAGCACAGGGTTCATTTTCAGATGAGTCCAAGAGTTCCCAAGGCCCTTTTCTGTGTTTTCTAAGTCATAATTACATAAAATATAATCCTTCAGGCCTAAATTGCACAATAATAGCTGTGGTTGTACCCAACCAATAAGCAATAGACTCAGAGAGGAAGAGAAGCAGCAGGAGGGCTGAGAAATTGAGAGAAATCATTCCCAGAGAGATAAAGGTTGTGTTTTGCCAGGGACTCTGTCTGGGCTTGATGGCAGGCTGATGGCACCGTGTCAGTGTCATTACGTGGGTGTGTGTGTCAGGAGAGGTTTCAGCCCAGACGGACGTGACACACACATTCAAACGCTCGTCAGGAGGCCACCCACGCCTGACACGGGGCGAGAGTGCAGGCCCTGACACACGGAGCGTGGTGAGGTGACAAGTTCGTCAAGAGACGGATCAGAGCCTTGCCACATGTCAGTCACCAGTTCTTGCACTCCCGTCTCTCTCTCTCTCTCTCCTCTCTACTCTCTCTCTCTCTCTCTCTCCTCTCTCTCTCTCTCTCTCTCTCTCTTATCTCCCCCAAGCCCCTTTGTCTCCTCCCTCCTATCATCATCATCATGTGAAATGTGAACTGATCACTTGCGTTTTCAGATCTGCACAGTGTGTCTTCAGCTGAACTGTAAAATGGCACAAATATCTACAGTCAAACAACAAAATATCAGACCTCCTTGGAGTATAATTTTCTCCATTTCATATATTGTTACATGACTGAGTAAATCTAATTGTTCATGTTTATCAACTTCAAACAAAGCCCAAATGTCTTGGCAGTGCCAGCAGGTTATAATGCCAAGCGTTAGTAATTTGTTCCCCTTAAAGACTGCTCTATTTGTCAGTACCAACAACTGCGGACTGACAAACCTCCCTTAGAATGTTCCATGTGGTTTCTTGGGTTGTAGAAGACCTCATGCAAATACTTAATCACCTCACTTTACTGTTTGTCCCAACTGGCAAAGTAACAAAAGGCACACTTAGGCAGGAGTCTTAAACAAGCTGAGGAGGGTAGGAGGCTTCCAGAAATAAACCAGAGCGTGCAGTAAAATCACAGCTGAGGGAGGGTCAAGTGTGCCGGATTTCAAAGGAAACCCATAAAAAGACACAATCTGGTTTTCACATTTCCACACAAGAGGCAAACGTGGCTGAGATATCATGCCACCACCGTTTCCAGAAGGGGGGGAGCTATCGCCAGCACTTACTGTAACTCAATCTGTGTTCATGCGTGGGGATTTATGGCTGCTGTAAAATCAGCGGTCCTCAATCCTGGGCCAATGAAACCAAAATAATGAAGGATTCTTTCCGACTAGTCACTATAGCAGCAGATTTTTGCTGATTTCATATCTCTGAAGGGAGAAAACAGAGCAAACATTGGTTGATATGGAAACCTGCATTACATACGGGTTTTGACAGCAATATTCTGGTGACATTTCATATCAGAAGTATAATTTCCCCTATAACAGCAACCATCTATGTGATCAGATCGTCATCTCAAGGTCTGAGAACACTGCCCACCATAGTCCAGTGCTCGAACGCTTGCTATACATCTCCCTGTTCATCTATGAAACCTCAGATCCTGAAGCAACACAGCAAACAGGATAATCCCTTGTCAACATGTAGCTGATCCTGGGATTGGGCTGCCCCCGGGCCCTGATCTCCCCTCTGCCTCCCACCTTCCCTTCATCACCGGTCCCTCAGGCCGACATGGGCTCTGACAAAGCCCTAATCCATCACCTCCTGTCAGGAAGGCCGCACCGAAACACCCCCCCTCTCATGTGCCGGCATTTGCCTAATCCACTGGGCCAGGGCTCCATGAGAAAGGAGCACCCACATGGCTTCACCCCGGTTCTGTTTGCTCGTCCCATCTGAGTCAACACACTCCAGAGAGGGCCGAACACCACAGAGAAAGATAGGCACGCCATGAAGTCCCTCGAACTATACTGAACTGTCCATGGCACCTATCAACAGAGAGGAGGCTTTACCTTGGGTGGTGTGCAGTGTGACAGTCTAGCAGGCCTCTGGTGTGCTAATGTAATCCCAGGAGCAAACACAGATCTCCTTCTGAAGGGTGGTGTCTACTGTAGATGGATGCATCAAGGGGAGAAGCACACTTTGATGATGCTTCACATCTGTGAAGAGAAAGCAAAGGCTAGCAAAGCAAAATGACATTAACTCTGACAAAGTTGTGTGTCAGCAACTGGATTAGCAAATAGCTAAAGGGGGTTCAAACTGAATTTACTCAATATAAGTACACAGAACTTTGCTACTGTTTGCCAGAAAACTTAGTATGAAAATTAAGTTTGTCTGCTCTCACACAAATCCCTAAAATAGCTTACAGGTTTGGAAAACGGTTTTATTTGAGCTGAAATGTAAACATGGATTCGTTTACACTTTCAGCTCAGCAGTTAGGAGCGTTTTGACTTCTTGCTGTATATAAGATAGATTTATGAACCGTTTTCTGTTACTAAAACGTCGTTTTGGTGTTTTAATCCTGACACATATTGATTTCTCCATATACACCTTTACCTGTAGCTGACGGCTCAACTTCTCGAGTCTCTCCTTCTCTTCATTCATAGTGTCAGTGACCAATCAGAGCCAACACTACCCTCTAGTGGTGGAGGTATGAACAGCATCTGCTGCACTGTTCTGCACTATGTTGCAGCAAAGTTACTTCTCAGTATTGTATATGAAAGTCGTGTTGTATAAAATGTATATTTTAACACATTGTATTTGCATTGAAAATATTAACCAACATGTGTTAGATATTATATAGGAATTTAAAGTGGTGGACAAAGTACACAGCTTCATAACTTAAATCAAAGTATAGATCCTCCAGGTCAAATATTACTCCAATACAAGTGAAAGTTGCTCTGTCAGATTATTACTTGAGTTAAAGTACTGAAGTACTTGCTTTTAAAATTCTGCAGTATTCAAAGTACTTCTTAAAAAATCTTAAAACATTGTATTTTCAAAATACATAAGTGCAGTCAAGAATACATAGGAGTACACTCTCTTACATTATGTTTATTTAGAAACCATTATTTGAAATCTCTAAAAAAAACTATATCATGGAATTAAAACAGGAACTAAGTTACTCCAAGCACAGACAACTTAGTTTGAAATGTTCATCTGGAATGAAATAAATGTTATGTAGCTCAACACGCTTTCTCAGGTTGGACATTACATTTTGTATGTTTGGACCAAGTGGGAAACAGGGTGAACATTTCACATGATATGTATCATTCTTCATTTCAAAAACCTCTAACACAGGCTGAAGATATGGCCACGAGTGCTCATGTGGAGAATTACAGCCATCATTACCACCTCTAAATGAACTGCCTGATCTGAGTGAAATCTGCTCTGTGTTTGCTCCATGTACAACTGTGGAGACGCACGATATACTGGTACGACTAAACACTGAGACAACAGAACTACACAAACACATTTTACTGTCTTAGGGATCAGATTTAGAAAATAGAAGGAAATTCATGAGCTGACTTTAAGCAAATGTAGTGAGTAACAAGAGCACTGATAAAAATGTAGTGGAGTAAAAAGTACAATAATTGTCTTCTGAATGTAGTGGAGTAAAGTAATACGTATTCCCAAAAAATATACTCAAGTAAAGTACAGATACTCAAAAAATGTACTTAAGTACAGTACTCAAGTAAATTGACTTTGTTACTGTCCTACACTGGGAATTTATGAGTTAATGTATGTATTAAAGAGGACAGAAAGTCAACTCCAACACCCAAACCAGACTGGCCACAATTCACAGTTCATCCCTTATAGCAGCTGGTGATATATTTAATCAGTGTATAGTATGGTAATGTATGATGAAGCATTTGGCCAGTGTGATAAGGCCTAAATCTGCTGTATCTTAACTATCAGCATACTTTATCATGTTTAAGATACACATTATTGATGGATTCACTTCAAATTCTCTTTAAGATAATGAAATAAAACTCACAAAACACACTGTTCAAATAAAATGTCTTATTTATAGTTTTAATCAATAAATATAAGTGTAATTGCAAACTTATAACACATTAACCACAAAATGATAAATACACATTTAAACCCAGCCATAGATGAAGTACTGATGTTTGAATGAACTCCCTCCATTTAATACAGCAAGTCCTTCAACTGAGAGCTACATAAAAACAAATCCAATAGCTTGGAGGGCTTTCTGCTACTCTGAAATTGCCATGAGAAGACATAGAGTTACAATGAAGATAATGTCTTGCTGAGTATTTGTGAAGTATAGAACTGAGGATCAACACATTTGTTTAAATCTGCTTAGAGTAAATATAAGATGGAAGAATGTAACACATTGATTAAAAGTATATATTTACTTTGCAAAATGCTTCCTTTTGTTTTACTCTCACAAAAATAAATTCATAGAATCCAGCCTGAATCTTTGGCAAACTGACCCCAGCTCTTGGTAAAAGCAGCTCTGGTATTCAAACATTCCCACTGGGGAGAAAAACACACCTGAGCCTGAAGGTGTGTGAGCCACGTGCAGGGAGAAGTGAACCTAGGTCTTATTTTGCCTACACTGACTCCCTGCATGACTCGTCCCTTCTCTCATTTCCACGCTTGAGTTACCTTCCCTTCTCCTGCCGGGACTTCCCTTATCCCAACCTATGTGATGAGCACATGTCCCTGAGGGCCTCTCCGCACAGAGTTTCACATTCTCTGCAACTCATATTGTCTGTCTGAGATGAACAGATGAGGAATTCTGGCAGGGAAGGGGAGCTGTCTGCCTGCAGGGTTGGAGGGAGCTGGTGTCGTGGGATATTTCAGGATCTCCTGGGGCTTTGTTGGCATCCCGTGCGGCTTTGTTATCAGCTCCAGTTGGGAATTAGGGGATATTTAGGGGGGAATCCTCGGCTGTGTGTTGGGTGGGTCGGACTTGGCAGTTAATTGTACACGTGAAATGTGCATTTGATTTTTGAACATAAAGAGTTGTTAGAGTTTTATGGGTTACATCATGCATTTATCCATTTCATTGTGAAATATGACTTTCCATTCCAGAAGAATTTCACATGGAGTGACATTGTCGTACTGTTCAGTGCTGATGTAATTGTGGAGAAAAATGGTCATGTGGAATGAAGGAAGAAATCTGCATTATCTCAACTCCAGCCTCTCAGATTACAAATACATGACTATTCTTATCACTATATATGCAGTTGAAAGTTTTCTTATTACTGCATGACCAAACTTTTTATGCATAAATGTGGATTTGTGGATTTCAAATGAGTATAAGCCAACATGTTGTCTACTTTTGCCAGGTAACAACTCATAAAGTAATTTCTATGCCCAGCCAGTTGTATAATAAATCAAGTTTCATAAGTACTTGTGCCACTTTTAAGATGCATCACCAACCTGTAAGCAAGTTTAATTTACATATAGGAGAGACAAACTCTCTGGTGTCTTGAGGGGTAGCAAGACTGTGTCCTTTCTAGATCCCAAAACAACTCCAACAAACAATAAGTGAGAAAGCAGATGTGATTTTCATCAACAATTATACTTTTAAATCAGTGCACAAAGCTCATGTTCAACCCTTTGTGAACCAGTTCTTCCTATGATTGGTGCTTGTAGAGTTTTATTTCACCTTGTAGCAGTGTTGGTGGTTCAGTGTCTGGCTTTTCCTACGCATTGCTACATATATGCAATGTGTGGTTGGTGATTGTGTAGCAGCTCAGTGGTCTATATGTCTCTGTTAATTGATGGTAAGAGGTAATGGTACAGCCATGTATAAATCATAGTCCAGATCATATCATGATTTAATTTTGAACTAAAGTCTTGTATCATTGTTATAATTTGCAGTTTGGTGCCTTTTGCAATAAGATTTCATACTCCCCCCAAAATTACTTGTAGTCGTTTTATGAATGATTGTGGATTTATTTAACAAATCAAGAAATTCAAAGACACTAAACTTGCCATGTTGGCTGCATTCAATAGTAAAGGGGTATAATAAATGTGACTCTGTACAGATATTAAACCAGAGAGCTGGAAACAAAACTTCAATTCCATCACTTTTCTTCTCCAGTGCCCTTCTGACCGAGTAATGCCCCCGTGGGGGAACAACATGCCTGCAGTGGTGACACACCTTGGCCTTCCCGTGCCACCTCTGAAGCATCAGCCAGTTGTGATGCAGTTGCCCTCTTGTCCTCTCAGCTGCTCCCTGTACACTGCACCTCCTCTGCTGGTTAACAGACAGCAGCTACATTAAGCCCCTCTGCCCCACAGCACTTTCACCTGCAGAGTAAAAGGCAGCCCAGATAATACAGGATCACCTTGCACCGCCTGCAGCTCTGCTGAGCACACAGCACACAGATGAGCTGATCCCTGACAGCACTGTATGTGTTTATCTCTGTGTGTGTGTGTGTGTGGTGTGTGTGTGTGTGTGTGGTGTGTGTGTGTGTGGTGTGTGTGTGTGTGTGTGTGTGTGTGTGTGTGTGTTGGAGGGGAAATTTCTGTCTTTGCTTTCTAGTTCAAAGTGCCAGCTTGTTCATCCTCAGTTGGATAGAGTCCTGTGTCCTTACCAAGGAATTTTCCCATTAAGGAACCTGCACAACTGCCCTAAAATTACTTCACACACTAAGCTGCCCTTGTCCTCTCTTTAATCTAGCCTTTAAAGTCTCTAATCATTATTATGGCACTCCCATGCTCAATGAAGGCAATAGAAACATAAAGCCTCTCTCAGCAAGCTAGCACAACACTCTAGGACAGCCTCCACTCCGGCCTTTATGAGCTTTCGGATTATAGATTCATTTTTGCTGGACGTGTGGTCAAATTCCTCCCTGGGAAAAGCCCCTCAGTATTCCCTCCTTTCATCTCCGGCTCATTTTCAGGGTATCTAATGGTCATAATCGAGGCAGCCATGCTGGGGGTGTGTTTGAAGGAGCGGTCAAGGAGCCCCTAATCCCCTCATACACAGTTTGTAGTGGCGGCCCCTGATACAAGAGCTGATTTTGTTGCCGAACGCTGAGAGAGAGCTGGTGGGATTTGAGTTTTGGGACTTATGAATACACACACACACACCCACTTTGGACACACACACATACAAAGACACAAATACTCTTGCAGGAATCTGTGGGATCCTGGCTTTGTAGAAGACCAAGATTTTAATGCAGGAGTGCAATCATGAGATTAAAAAAAAAGAGGAGACATGGCAGGATATTCAAGTTACTAAGACTTCAAATCTTCGTTCAACAATGATCAACAGTGTGTAACTGCATGTAAAAACACTCAATTTGTGTAAAAGTCATGCTTTCTCCAAGTGTGAAGAACTCTGTACGAGTTCAAGAACCAATTAGAATCCAAAAGCTTATTTGGAAATATAAGGGCTAAGTTTGCAATAAGTGAAAATAAGTTGCTGCATCTCTCTTTACTAGTACAGAAAATGGTTATTTAAAGATATTTTTTACTGTCAACTTAAGGCATACAAAATTGTAACAACAACACACTTTTCACAAGTTGACAATGACGAATTAATGCACTTAATTGTGACAATTTTCATGATAAATTGATCTTGATATTAAGTACATTTTGATGTCAATGTGCTCCTACAAAAAAAATCTTTAAAAACAACCTTGCATTTGTTTTTGAGTATCTATAATTGTAGCATTGCTTATTTTTCTCAACCATAGCATCCCAGTATAAAAATAAAAAGACTGATGAATATACGTAATTAAGTGTCAAAACTCCAACTCTGCACGTTTAACCTCTCTTCTCCCCTGAGCGCACTGAAATGTATCAGGAGACTGATACTACATGAAATGAAAAGAGCGGCCGTTTTACTCTCCTTTTAGATGAGCAGAGGCTTCAGCTCTTTTCTGTTTCAGCAGATTACTGAAGTCAAGTGTGGTTTAGTTATCAGCCCACTCCTCTCCCAGCAAGAGAGACTCAGAAACAGGAGTGAAGATGCTCTCTCAAGCAGCCGGCAGAGAAAGAGTGGGGACCCTCACCGCTAAATGCTGGGGCCTCTTTAGACGGACAGCAGCAGGACGTCTGCCTCGGACCTCCCAGTGATCAAGTTCACCCTCTCCACCAGCACCTGGCCCCTCGGCTGGATGGCCTGTCACTCACAGAGGGGCAAGTGGAGGGAAAGCCGGGATGTTTTGTGTAGAGGAGAGGAGAGGAGAGGAGAGGAGAGGATGAAGAACATGTTAAGGAGAAAAAAAAGAAAAAGATGGGTGGAAAGGAACATAAAACAGCATAAGACCGAAAATTGTCATGAAGTAAAGCAAGGCAAATGAAAGGATACATCACAACAGGAAGGGAGGAAAATACATGTAGGGAAACAAAATGAAAGGAAAGAAATAGAAAGAAGACAATGAAAAGAAGGGAAAGAAGGGACAAGAAAATGAAAGAAAAGAAACATAGGATGTAGAAAGACACAAGAAGAGAACGGTCAAAGTGGGAAAGTGGAAGAAAAGACAATAGAAGATGAGGATGGAAAAGGAAAATGGAAGAAAAGAAAAGAAAAGAAAAGAAAAGAAGAGAAATTACAGGACTGCAGCAAAGAAAAGGAAAAAGTGGAAGAAAAGGAAAGGAAAGGGGAAAAGACGAGGAAAGGAAAAAAGACAAGACAAGAGTAATGGAAGGGAGAGGTAAATAGAAAAGAGAGGAGAGAGGAAAGGAAAGAAATAGGGGGAAGAAGAAGAAAAGTAAGGGAAAAGGCAAGAGAGGATAAGAGGAAAGGTATGGAAGGAAAGGAAAAAAGACATGAAAGGGAAAAAATGGAGGACACTTTTTAAGGGAAACAAATAAAAAAAAGGGTGACAGAAGAAAGAAAGACAGAAAGAAGAAAGAAAGAAGAAAGAAAGAAAGAAAGACAGAAAAAGAGAGAGAAAGAAGAAAGGAAAGAAAGAAAAAAGAAAGAAAGAAAGAAAGAAAGAAGGAAAGAAAGAAAAAAGAAAGAAAGAAAAGATGGAATGTAAAAGAGTGAAAGTAACGTAGAAAAACACGAGAAACAGAGGAGCAGAGAGAAAAAGAGTAAACAACAGAAAAGAATGAGACATCTCAGTTTTATGACGTGGAGAATGATGCTGCATGAACAGTCGGAGTGTTTTTGTAGATTTATCATTCAGGTGAAGCTTGTTTTTTTTTATTGTTTGTTACAGCAGAAAAACCCTCCTCTCTGCTTCTGCAGCATTTCGGAGCCAAGAGATGAGCAAGTAAAGATCTCGAGGTAAAATCAAGATGCTTTTAAGCTCCTACATTCCATCAATTCCCTCACCATGCTCAGTTTTCCGTGTTTCTCCCACTTCCCGTGTTCCCCATGTCTGCCCATCCCGTGGGGCTGCAGGTTTCTGGTCCAGCAGGCTGGGACAAGGCCTCCATTAACTGCAGGGTTGTGCAGAGGGCACGTGGGACAAAAGGCCCAACACGGCGTCCCTGCCCTCAGACAAGGCCTGAAACAAATGTTACAGCGCTGGCACAGAAGGGAATCATCCGGCCGGTGTCACTGAATACATTTACCTACCTCAGAGCCCTTTCAGCCTGCTGCTTTGTTTTAGCCCAGGAAGAAGGGAGGGCGTGAATGGAGGGGCGGGAGAGGCAGTGACCGGGGGGGTGTGTGTTAGTGTGTGTGCAATGAGAGAAAAACGCAAGACGGGAGGGAGGAAGGGAAGTGAACGAATGAAATGAACGAAAGAAGCTCCAGGTTTCCACAGTGACCGCCTGAGCTCTGAAAACTCCACAGCGTTTCTCTGTGTGTGTCCACGCCAGTGTGTGTGTGTGTGTGTGTGTGTGTGTGTGTCCTTCCCCAACAAGGACGCCAGGAGGTCTTGTTGATTGTTGTGTTTTGTTTTTCTTTTGGCCTCCCGCTCCCTTTTCTACTCCTTTGTCTCTTCTATCCTTCCTGGGGTCTTTTTAGGCTAATTGGAGACCTGGAGAGCAGTGCAAACTGCAGACAAGACATTCTCTAAGCTCCTCGACTCCAGTTTGGTCAAATAATTAACAGTGAGAGAGAAGCATTCGGTCAACATGAGTGGACGTCACAAAGTCAGAGTGGTATTCTCTTGTTTCTCTTAAAGTGCTTGACTTAAGTTTGAATTCTTTACATAGTATACGAGGTGCTCCAGAGGAACAGAACAGATCAGGAATAAGTATCAGCTGTACATTTAAAATGTTTGACTTGGATTTAAGAGGCTTTCAGACAACGACGCAGAAGAAGAGTTCTCACTTCAAAACACTATAAAGAAGGATCCCGTCCATGTTTTTTATCTGGATATTTCTTGTACGAAAGTGCCTTTGAAATGAACCTTAAACTTTATACACTTTATCACATTTCCTGAAAAGGCTTAGCTTTTTGTAAGTTGTCAGTTTTTTATGGATTAGTGTTCTCCTTTTTACCTTCAATGTACTGAATTCATTGTCTTGGCTGTAGCTCATAATGTTGTGTCCATTTTAGTCATATTATACACAATATCATACAAAAACCTACGTTTTTTAAGCAGCACTACTATAAGGTTTATGGTTATAATCTGTTAACATTTAGACTTTCTTTGCTTAACTGCACTATCTGTAACTTTGTCTCCAAACTGTTTACAGTTACGTAAATCTAAGGAAGCACTTGTAAACCTACAGTCAGGACATTACTCTTTAAGGGTTTGTCTTTTCTCAGTTAAACCAGAAATTGATGATTCAGAGGTAAGTTGCTGACATGTTTCCTGTTGATTACTATCATTCAATCAAGTAATCATGTCATCTGAGATTTTTACAAGAGATACATGATACTGATTATTTTTTAGCCAATGCCAATAACCAATAATAACCTGCTCCTGATGGCCAATATTGATAAGATTACATATTTTGTTCTGTTTCACATTTTTGTGTTTTAAGTTTTGGGTGCATGCACACCTGAGGCTAATATGGCTAAGATTTAGTGAAAACAGATCCATTAATATACAAAGTTCTGACTTTTCTTTGTTCAAATTATTTTATGTTTAACAGACTGTGAATGTGGGTAGAGATCACACCATACAGGACAAGTTATATGTCTGCAAAGTAATGGGGATTCAGGACACTGCTTGAAATATGCCTTGAACTGATGAAATCATTGGTCCTCTACTTCAGTGAAAGTTTGGTCATCAAGTGCTGGAAATTCCGCTCATTGCTTTAGATTTTGTTTGTCCATTGTAGTCTTTCTGCGTTTTTCAAATGCCCGTTGAACCGACACAACAGCATTTTTATTTGGTGCTAAAGCTATTAGCGGCTACTGCTACTTCCTATCTCCTCAAAATATCTTTTCAGATGACTTAGCAGATTTGTTGCATTAGAACTTGAGGACTTTTTTCATGCTCTGGTGGTACTTATGGCACATGTTTGGAAGTTGCAATCCTATTTTCCACTAAACAGTAAAAACATGCACGATGACGCAATTTTTCTCTCTTGTAAGCTTAATGCAGCTGTTCTTCTTCTCTATATGTAACGGTGGATCACATACTGCCACCTACTGTGTCAGAATTTGTAAGCTTGTGAATAAGTAAATACATTTTTTTTTTCAGATAAAATTGTGTTATTTGAAAATTGAAAAGTGATAATATATCCATTCATCTGGCTGATAACCTACCTATCCGATGTATACTGTGCACCCCTAATTTTTAACTGTTTATATATTCTTATTCTTGTCTTACCAATATGTTTTAAGTGTTTTTACAATTTCAGATTCTCTAATAAAGTTTAATTTGCATATTTGTACAGTCTAGACTCTGACGCCTTGAAGTTTGCAACAAGAATTGTATCAGAAGTAAGACCCAAAATATCCCCTGAATGCACATCTCCCTCAGATACAGGCCCTTTAAAACCCAACTCTTTCCCTACCCCAACAGAAAGTAATTAGTGTGTCATTTCGTCCATAATCCCTTCAGCTAATCTCCTCCAATCCACTGGGTTTGATTCAGTCATCTTTTCTCTCATATTCTAATCCATTTTGCCTTTGAGTTTTTGTGTGGCTCGCAGCGCGCCGCCCCGTTCACAAAGAGCAGTCACTGAGCTATGACATTAAAGGTATTGTTGGGCAGGCCTCGGCCCAGCGGCCCCCTTATATGGGCTCACTGTGCAAGGAAGTGCGTGTTTTCATCATGGTTGTCATGGGAATGAACACCAACACACACAAGCACATAACCATCTCCCCCTTCGTCAGCCTCCTGATTTTAGCTGACATAAATTCATTCTTTTGTGTGCAACACGCTGATTCGTCTCCCACCATGTAGCAGCTTTCAGCACCTGAACTTTAAAATATGAAGCAGGAAACTCTATTTCTGTAAAATGGGGTGGTGCAAGGTGAAATATGTTTTATGAAGGTATGGTGCAGGGATGAGAGGAAGGTCTTGTGAATAACTCAGGCTGTGCCACGGAAAACTGACAGTGCTATTCATCAGGGCTTTCAGAGAGTCACAGAGACCAGATAAGATACAGTAAAGGGCTAAACATGACCTCGGGAAATCACCGCCTATATCTGCACCAACACACACTTGTCTATCATCTCCTAACTGTACACACGTGCATGGTGCAACATGTTCAAGCATTCATTGAACATTCATATGTGTGTACTGGAAATACATTCTTTCACAGTACGTGTATAGTTTCATACTCAATATAAGTGTTTATTTGTTTCTGTATTTATATGTGTTCATTAAGAGCAATGCAAAAACTAGATTAAAATCCCTTTTATGTGCAGAAGAATTCCTCTGGTTAAATTCCCACCACCACAATGTGAATGAACATTTAATGAGCCTTAACATTTCCACGAGGTGTCCTTCATTTATAAACGTTTCTCATGTAAAATCATTAAATGTTTCCATTTTTTATTTGGAAAAATGTATATCATAATAACTGATGCATCCATGTGTAAACAGCATTTAATATAACAGATAAATATGATGGAGCTAATTAGAAGGATACCATACATATGCAGTGTAAGGTAACCTGGCATAACGTAACGCAATATAGCGCAGCATAATGTAATGCAGCAGACATAATGCAGCGTGATGTAACACAGCTTTAGTGTCCCCTTGAGGCTAGCTCCGGAAGTACCAGAAACCACATAGACACAAATTCAAAACAGACGATATCTACAGCAGAAACAAACATGTTAATGCTCAATCGGCATACACTGGTGAATTTTTTTGAAGGTTTTAAGATTACGAGTTTTCCATTTTGAGAGGCACAGCTGACTTTAATGACAGGTGGGAACACTGTAGCTGTTGGCTGGAGGCTCAAAGCCCGCCTTTTTACCTCACACTGGCTCGACAGCAGTTAGGTTGAATCCAGCATATCAAATAGGGCTTCCGCCCACTACATCCATTATTTATACAGTCTATGAGTGTAACTTAGCACAGTGTAATGAAGCATAGTGTAATGTAGCACAGTGTTACATAATGCAGCATGACATAATGCAGCGAAACATTAGCTAGCTAATGTAATGTAAATAGTGGCCAATCTTATTTCTGATGGTCTTGTTGGCCTTTGTGTGTCTGAAAGAGACATCAGTAACAAATTCTGTCTGTTCCATGAGAAGTTAAAAACTCCTCACTGGAGCTTTAATAGAATGGTTAACAGGTTGGTACTTCATTTTAATTCGAAAGTAGTCAGTTGCCTCTAGAGTCTTAGCTCTTCTGACAGCTTGCTCCACATTTTAAGCCAAGTATAAGATAAGGGAAACTTCACAATGTTTAGCTTTGTCTCTGAGAACAACCATGACTGCTGGTTTTCGTCACCACAGTAATCTGTTGCAGCTGTCCAGAGAGGTCTGCAAGGTTTGGGATCCAAGGAAGACTCTCAAGGTATCCAAATATCCAAAGAAGCTTGTCCCAGTAAATGTCTCTGAGTTAGAACTGGTGTACACACTGTTTATCTGTCTCTTTGGCTGTCACTGTTGTCATTGTGTCTCGTGGTTTTCTCTACATCACTCTGCCCGTCTCTAAATCTCAGACTGCCTCTAACCTGTCTGCCACTGCCTCAAACCCAACAAAGAGATATGTTTGTCATACATTCACCACAGCCATATGTCAAAACAGGTTTCCTATTGTGGCACTAGACACCTCCTTCAAATCTCTGTGCTGCTAATTGAGTTTGTCTATGGAGCATTCTACCACTGTCAGACATTTGACAGGGAAGAGAGCCAAGTCCCTCGTCAATCTTTCCCGAAAGTCAACAGTGGACCAGACACGCACACACAAGCACAGAAACACACACATGACAATGAAGCGCCGAGGGGTCTGGGACATCCCGCAGACAGCATCCTGTTCCTGCTCAATGGCTCTTGTGTCACAAAGGACAATTTGGCTTCATTCTGGCAGTGCTACCTGCGTGGGATCTGAATGCCTCCCTCACTGACTTGTGGCCTCAGGTTTTTGTGTTTTAGGAACGTCTCTCCCTTCTCCCCTCTCTCCCTCTCTCACTCACCCTTTTCTCTTTCTCCTCATCTCAAGTGGTCTGCAGAGGGGTGTCCTGGGAACCTGGCTGGCTGCCCCGCTGACAACTTGCCCCCCTCTAACAACGCCAAGAGGCCTTTCCCATCCCTTTAGCCCACTGTCTGACAACCAGACTGCACATTCACTGACGTGTACTGACGTTTACACTAACACAATTAGGTACGATTAATATACAGGCAAACTGACATGCAAATGAAATGAAGACACAGACACACAGTGAGACAATGGCAGAGCTGTGCAAGCAGAATGCCAAGGAACGGGCAAAAGGCATGGGAGGAGAGCAACATGCCAATTTTCTTCTGCACAAATAGAAAGGAACCCACACTCACAGACAGAAACAAGAAGTTATATTATAAGTTGAAGTTTGTGTCAGTCCAAATTGAAAAGAACACTGTCATTTACTGAGAACTTTGTGGATTGGCAAAATGCCTCACCTGTTAAAGTAAGACAGTCACTTCTTTGAGGCAAAAGATACCACAGCACAGCAATGTGAACTTTCTGAAAACTGCCTCACTTGCTTGTGATGCATGTGCTCCTTGTAAAAACCTAATAAAGAGTTAACTTACGGAAAAAGAAAAAGGAAACTACAAAAAATGAGACGGGTCCTTTTTAAATATTCTCTAAAGATGACAAGCTCTCAACACCATAAAATCTGAGGGAGAACTGATCATGATAGGTTTTATATAAAGGAAGATGAAGATGTTAACCCAGAAACAATCATTTTAAAGACAATGTAAGAATATATATTTGTATATAAACACATCTCTGATGAATATTTATGTCATATACTATAAGTTTTTGGAAGAGGGGGACGGAGGCTTCAATCAAGTTGGAGAAAATTGCCAATCTCACAAGACGTTTTTGCAACAAATGAAGTTCATGAAGGTTGGAGGAGTAAGTATTTGACCAGATAATATTCCCACAGATCAAATAGACATAAATCATGAATGTTACAACATCTATAAACAGGGAAGTTATAAAATTTTTAAGTTTGCTGATTTTTTTTTATGAATAAGATGTATGTTTTTTACCCCAATTTAAATTCTCACTCACTTGTTTCCCCTAAGAACTGAATATTCGATTGATACTCCAGCATAATCGCTCTGATAACCCCTTCCTTCCTGCAAATATTAGGAAATTTGAGTCTTCAAAATTTATAAGAGCTTATTAAGCTTAAACCATGTTGCGACTCTCACTATCTCATTATTTGTATTATTTATTAATGAAGTTAAGGTGTTAACTTAAATTCGGGAGCAGGACCACGCCTAAATCACACCCTCAATCTCCTGACAAGCCTACTTAAACGTAGCAAGACTACTCAACCGCTCGTCTGTTGCTCTTCGACCCGCCCTCCCTCACCTTGCTCTGCTTCAATTGCCCTTTTTTTCTTACCCCTTACTACTCAACGCTCTTTTGTGCCCTTGTCTAATTCCAGGTACTGCCTGGGATCAAGATCAGCTCCGGCTAGGATAACGCTGAGAGGTAATCCCCATCCTGAGTCTCCATCCGCTGGGCTATACGACGCACAATAAATCATTACATGTTCAAACTTATATTCTCGTGTGGCGTAGTCCTTGCTAGTGAAGTGTGTATAAGTCTATGTGTGATAAAAAAATGTTTGCATCATCAGCAAATGCAAATAAAAATGTTCTCTGTCCCATTGCTCCCTTAAAGCACAATTTATGGAAATTGGTTGGATGGATGTCTTCATTTTAAACATTCATAACTGGTGGGGTGTGAGCTAGCTATATGACTTAAATATTACACATTTAATACAGTTAGACAGGCCAAGCTAAAGTGTATCAAGTGCACTTAACACATTAAATATATGTGATTCAAACTGAATCTGACTCTGTAGTTCCTCGGCAGACTTTCTGACGTTGGTCCACTGTGTGTGTGTGTGTGTTTGTGTGTGTGTGTGTGTGTGTGTGTGTGTGTGTGTGTTTGTGTGTGTTTGTGTATGTGTGTGTGTGTGTGTGTTCCTGTGTGTGTTCCTGTGTGTTCTTGTGTGTGTGCAGGGAACGTGGCGGCAGGCAGCAGTTCCCCCCTGAGGATCCTTGCTCATTACCCAGAGGTCACAGCCCACGCCTGGCCACTTCCTGCCTGACCTCCCTCAGGAGAGCAGTGCATGCTGGGCTGTGGATCACACGTGCTGGTCACAAACAATCCCACTTCCTGTCCCAGTTTGGGTTTGAGACCCACAGAGAAAGAAACAGAGAAAGAGAGACATAGAGAGACATAGAGACATAGAGAGACAGAGAGAGAGAGAGAGAGAGAGAGAGAGAGAGAGAGAGAGAGAGAGAGAGAGAGAGAGAGAGAGAGAGAGAGAGAAAAAGGGAGTCCTGGCTTCTATCTGCCACTTGCTGTGCTCACTTCCTGCAATCTCACGCTCCCTCTCTGTCTCTGGCTCTCTGGCTCTCATTCATTAGCCTCCTGACTATTCACCCCGGCCCAGCCGGCCCAGCACCACAACTGGGAACAAAATAGTCACTGGTCATCTTGTTCCAAACTTCCTCCCACACTCTTCTGTATAAAGACATGAGTCATATGAGCCTGAATCAAGTTTGAATGAAGAGGTTTTGGGACTTTCTCATTAGCATGTTGTGGGAAATTTGTGTAGGTGTAACGGTTTCTTATGATCACCAACAAACATCAACCGACTGGACTGTCGAGGAAAATACAAAAGCCCCAAATACAGGCTTCTAGTTTGATGTGAGCTTTGTCTTCAACTGAACAGTACTGGGATTTTGTGGATTGATTAGTAATGAATGGGGGAAAGCCATGCACTGTGCTGCAACACTGTTTGTAAATGACCCTTTTAGTCAATAATGTGTAAGAAGGGCCCTATAATTAAAGCAACATTATGTAAGAGTTGATATTTTCTTTATCTTGCTGCTCCCACAGTTGAAGAGTGAAATTAAATATTTTTTACCTACTCAAAATAAAGTCTGAGATGTATTCTTTTCTAACCTTTTTACCTCAGTTACCTTCTCTTTTGTCTCCTTGTTTCTTACTTCATTGTTATTTGGGGTATTTTTGTCTCAGCTGTGATGTACTAAGAATAGAGCTAACACTGGTAACAGGTAGAGTTAAGCCCTCACGGTTTTCTAACACAATTTTCTGCGTGGTTTGAACACCCTAAACAAAAGTCACACAGGACCTTCAAGGTGCTGAGTAAGTATAAAATAGGCTATTCCCATCCATTCAAGTCAGTCAAGTTTGTTGTCGTACTGTTTACTCAGTGGTCTCTTTTGAGTTCCTAACTTGATGCTGATAAGTGTCACATATGATTCCAGAATTTTTTCCTCCTGGAAAAGACTCAAAAGTTTACTAATGAAGTCTCATCGCCTATGTAAAAGTATTTTCTGGAATCCAATTAAAGATAGATTCCACATATGTTCAAGTCCCATCAAAAACTTTACTCTACAGCATCTGCCACTTCATAAGTGTGAACCAATACAAGGTATTGGGCATCTAGAGAAGACCTTTCCTGAAAAGCCAGCTAAAATGAAGACTGATGTGTTGAATAGCAGCTCAGGACATCTTATTGATGCCAGATGGGCTTTGTGAGCGCTAGATTGGCCCCAAGAAAGAGACCTTGCACAAACATTATTGTTTACCAGCGCAGAGCCATTGTTGGTACGGCGTCTGTTGCTGAGACTCCAGCATCCTTCCAAATTAGACCACAACGGCAGGGGTGCTGCTATCCCCTCGCTTTCATGGCTCCTACAGCCTCGTGGCCGGACCACAAGCCTTTTTTTTTATCATTGGTCAGCAGCAGCTACAAAGACCCTCCAGGAGACTGACCCCTTGACTCACCACAGGGGGTTCAGCCAGGCCTGCAGCGGGTCAGGCCTGTCCAGGGTTGCTGACTAGGACCTGACCCTGGCCTGCTCCCCTTTCGTTGGGTCAGGGCCTGGACTGAAAAGAGCGAGGTGTCCTGCGGAGAACAGGGGATGAGCAGCTATTCAGTAGAGTTGAACCAGGAGCTGTGTCCGGCTCAGCGTTGACCACCGAGGACTGAGCAGGTCAGCCGGGCTAGACTCCTGCTGCTGGCCACAGATCACAGAGTGAAAGCAGTCATGCTCATTAGGGAAGGCATTCTGCTCTGAAGATATGTGTGAAAAGTCCCAATTAGCTGGAATTAGGTTGCACGCTGCAGTGACGCCCCAATTTATCATATTGATCAGACTCCTGGCGCTCAGTCCCATTCCTCATATTCACAATGGTATGATGGTAAGGATCAGCACAGTCCAGGCAGAAGTAACCCTGAGAAAAACCAGATGGGGACTCTCCTTAACATTGCACATGCATCAATATCACCCACCTGTACCACGAAGAGGACAAGTCATTTACATGCAGACAACACAGATCCTCATTCCAACACAGATGTGGTTCAGTCACTGATCTGACAGATGGTTCCTCTACCTGTTCGTTTTCTTAGAGCTTAGATGGGCATGTCTCTGGCTGTATGATGTCAAATGTTGGTGGAAATCCACGGCTGTCAAATGTTAGCTAAATATTTGAGTCTGGGAGTGTTATGTTCACTTATATGTATAAGATGAGAGTTTTCTATAAGCATTCTTTGTTGTATCCAAGATGCAAATATAAAAGTAAGATTGCACTTCTTCTCTATAGTAATTTTAAATTATGACCAACAGTCTTAAGCCAAGCTAGTAAAGGTTTTGAGCTAAATGCTAACATTAGAATGCTATCTTGATGTTATTGTTTAACTTTACATTTAGTTTGGTGAGGTTCATACTTTTTGTCATGGCAAATGTTTGCAAACTAACTTACTTTCGAGAGTTTGCATGCTATATGAGCTAATTAGCAAATATTAAAACATGCTAGGGCACTACATGGAAAAGTCTCAGCTATGAATTCTCTGGGAGACATGATAAGCAAATGGTCGGGGCCGTGAGTCAAGCCTCAACCGCTGCCACAAGGACTGTAGCCTCTGGACATGGGGCACGCACTTGAACCGCTAGGCCAGCATCACCTCTTTTAAACATTCTTATTGAGATCATAGACTGTATAAAATATGGACGTAGTATTCGTGACGTCACCCATCTGTTCCTGAGCGCTGTTTTGAAGCCAATCGACCGCGGCAGCCATATTGGAAATGCGGAATTCAACCAGGCATAGTGTGACGTAAAGGGGCTGAGTTTGAGCCTCTTAGCCAACAGCTATGTGCTCCTGTCCGGGAGTCAAGTCAGTCGTGTCCTTATTTGGGCAAAAACTTGAAACGTCGCATTAGAAAAAAATTCACCCCCGTACAGTGTGTGCCGATAGAGAAATTAACTACTGTAGCCAAGCCGTTTTTTGAACCAGGCTGTAAACATGTTTTTTAATGCTGCAAAGATCGTCTTTTTTGAATTGGGGTCTATGTGGTTTTCGGTGTTTCTGCAGCCGGCCTCAAACTGATTCTCAATGAATTGCAGTTTATAACACTTCCGCATGGGCTTCATCATTTGAGACCGGAGGTTGCCGCTTGATTGAGATATTTAAATCTAGAGTAAAATAGAGGACTGAGTTACTGCCAGATCTACATCTGTCCCTCAAGTCTTCAACCAGAGATTGTGCCCCCATCCAGCCATGCCCTCCATGTGCACCTCTGGTTTCAAGGCCCATTTGACAAAAAAAAAAAAAAAAAGTTAAGAGGTGAACAGATAACGCCTAAGCACAGGTTGTGCCTTGTTCCATAAGAAAACCCTCATGTCTGTCCCCTCCTATCATCCATCCATCCATCAATCCATCCACCTTACCTCACATCCATCTCATTCTGTCGACACCATGTGACTGAGCTTAGGTTAGGAGAGGAAGCCCCTGTCAAGATAGAGCCCTTATCATGACTAGGTCAACCCCTCCTGTTCCCATCATCCATCAGGGAGGCAGCCACCTGGATGACTGCTGACCCTCGCTACAAACTGATTGGACAGCCGGGCAGAGAGGACACACAGGAGTGGAAGAGATAAGAGAGATAAGGAGCCTGAGCACATTCCTGTAATTCGCCATTTTTTTCCTCATCACATGACCTCACTTAAAAAATCTATTAGTCTTTTTTACCAATTACATAAGAATTGTTTTAATGACCCTAAATAAGGGGACAAATAAGGACCCAGCTGACATATTTGAACAGGATATCAATCCTATTGTGGAGTCAAAGTCCAGCTGGTCTCTTTTAAGACGCCCCACACTGTATTTTTATGACCCGTAGAGGTGTGGAAAGCCTCCAAATCTCCTCTGAGACATTCACCAATTTTCTCCACCACCCTTCCTCCTGCTATTCTGTTTGTTTTGCTTGTATTAGCACCCCTGAGGGCCAAATTATGGATCAACAGAGGAACATCCATCTCCATCTCACCTTAGCCTCCCGCTCGTGCTAAAATAAGTGGCCAATTAACTTGGCAGCAACCGTGTGCGCTTGTCCCCATCTGGGTGCAGATTAATGACTGGCCAATGCTTTCCCTCCCCAGGCCCATTTATCAGAACCAGCAACTAGGTCACACGATGACTAAACGCCCGGCCGCCACAGCCTCCAGGGGCCCAGGTCCGTGCTTCGCTGTAGACTCCAATTGGATTTAATTGCTCGGCTTCCTCTTGGCTGTGAGAGGAAAAAGAGACGACTCTGCTGGCAGGTCCCATTAGGTAGCGCGTCGGTGAGTGCTGAGGAGCCTGGGATGTCGTACGTCTTTTGAGTGGGGGTTTGAAGAGGACTCAGAGAGTCCACTTCATTAAAACATACCCACTTAGGTGAGGATGGACTTTCCTTAGACCAGCTACTGTGTCACCCATCATGATTCAAATGCTTGTCAAGTTACAATGAGTTGGTGCAGTAGTAGAGGGAGCAGAGGGAGAGGGCAACAGGACTACTTACTTCAGAGGAATTCAAATGTCATACAAGTAAGGTCTCATATTTTGCAGTTTTTGACACAGTTTCTAGCATAAACGTTGGCCGGCCAATTTTGAGTAAGTGGAAATATTTCAGAACTATTAAATAGAAGTCCCCTGAGGCAAGTAAAGCAAGCAGTCAGAGGATGATACAAGTTTTAAATAAGTTATCAAACCTAACTGTGTGCCTTTTTTGCTTTAAGGACAGATAAAGAAATATAATAATTACTGGATGGAAAGAGTAGGGTGCCGTATTAGCCAGGACATCTTGTAAGTAAATCAAATTGTCCCATATCTTATCCAATATACTGGCGTTATTCTCAGTTATCACTAGACAATGCTTAACTGATCCTTGATCAGATCTGACACAGGCAGTTCCCAGCCATGCACTGATCACATCCATCATTTGACATCTGTCATCCAATCACAGCCCCCCTCGTTTACAGCATCAAGTGCCCAATCCCTCTGAAATTAGTTTTGTTTATGGATTTTGTTGTTCACTTTAATTATAGCGCAGTGTGGATAAAGATATTACGGAGCCTCTAAAGTGACATGGGTAGAAAAAAGTATTTGATATGTTCCCGTGCGCACCAGAAACTAACCCGTGCACACGCGAAAAATGTCTTGAGATCACAAGATATTATTGCGTACTCATGTGAAAGTTTCCCGTGCTTACGAAAAAGTTTATCATGTGCACAAGGTAACAAGTGCGCACTGGAGATCAACCAGTGCATCGCTGTTTTCCAGTTTCGATCTCAAAATGACAGCACGGCAGTTAGTTGAGCTTTATTTCAACCTCATAAGGATATTAGGGCTTTGCTTGCACATCATCACCGCTTTATTGTCTCAGAATGGCACCTAAAACATACAACCGCTGAAGTGTGTTTTGCCCAATGGAATATGCAGTTAATTTCACATGCGCATGTCATACCTTTTCGTGCTCACAGGAAATTATTAGGATCACTGGAAAGTTTCTCGTGAGCACGCAATAATATTTTGTGATCTCAAGAAATTTTCTGGTGAGCACAGGATATTTTCTGGTGCGCACAAGGACATATCAAATTTTTTTTTCTGCTCATGTCACTTTAGGGGCTTCGTAAGATATAGATAAACCAGCAAAAAAAATGTTGCAGCTACAACTAGTGATGAGAAGCAACGAAAACGTGGGTTAAGCCAGTCAGGGACGACTCTGCACTTTATGCTGTCAGGAATATTCAATAGGCCACAGAGGTCAGCATGATGTGATACAACATGCTGCTACAGAGGGGAGAAGGCCATGTTGGCAAAAGATGCAAGCAGTAGTTTTCACTTTCAATCAATCATTCATGTACAAATATCTTAAATTATTCTTAGTTTGAGTTTGGTTGTATTATTTGTCAATTTAAGACGAATGAATCTGCATAAAAGGAATGCTCTCTCCTGAAACATGCAGTGATAAAGCCCTGAAATATATGTTCTTAATGTGTTTGTAATAATCTGGATAATGTGCTGATGTCAAACTGAAAATTCAGCCAGTTAATCAATGAAAACTACTCTTGTATACTTCTCAGCAAACCTTTGCATCACCTTCCCTTCAAACCAAAAACAGTCATTACAAAATGAAAAGTGAACCTTGCAAGCTCTTCAACAGGATTAAACAAACCCTTATTTAATCTCTGGTCATCTCAGGAATGCGTCTTTAAGAGAGGCTTGTGTTACTTCAATAGCCCCAACACACCACTTCATTTCCATGCCCACCTCATTGAGCAGTGCTAAATGTGATTAGGGTGAGTAAGTTAGCGAGAGATGCTTGATGAAATTAGCCAGGCAGATGGTTGTAATAGAATTACCGTGTGCAGGTCAGCCTTTGAAGGCAGCCTGAAGACATCAGTTGTTAATGTTGAAGTGAATCAGGAGTCCGGCAGCGTCTTTTTATCGGCTGCTAATTGAGTCCTGGGTCAACAAGGAAAGGATGTGTGGAGTGTGCTTGCGTGTGTGAGTGTGTGTAGTTGGACCTGGCCTGAGTGGGCTCCTGCCATACACCTGAAATTATTTTTACCTCCAGCCAAAGATTTTTGTTTCATGAGAAAATTTTAGTTTGCTTCACAAAGGACAGTTTACCTCAGCTTGATCTGATTTGAGGGGGGGATTTGGTTATTTTGAGCTATGAAAGACTCGGTATGTTGAATTCAATACTGGATACATCATCTGGAAAGTGTCCCCTGCCAGGATGTTGTATTACTTTCCCTAATAAAAGCATTTTTCTTTCTCTAAACCAAGGACTTGAAGGATTTGGAGAAAGATGGAAAGACAATTAAAAGACTAAAGGAAACAAAGAAGTTTTTATCTAAGATCCAGTATGATTATGTACAAGATAAGTAGTACTTTTTAAAATCAAATTGTCCAAATCCACCTATATATGACTCGCTACATTTCTTCATGATTAGCATTGTGTTCCTATCCTGAGCTATGTCATCTTCTGTTATCTAGCTTTAGGAAGGTATCGATGGCATTTGAAAGGCACTAGAGCGCTGCGGCCAGTCTGACCCTGTGCTGCCCCGGTCTTTCAGTGCCAGGCCTTTCAGACATGGGTGGACAATATTGACTGCTCTCCGGCCTCTGACTGGCCTCTGAGCCGATTATGAACCGGACCTTCCACAGAGGGAAGGAGCAATAGCTCGACACCACCCACAGCCAACAACCCCCCCCCCCCCCCCACCACCACCACCACCACCACCACCATCCCGCCCCTTACTGGGCCTCCAAAGGGGCCACTAGGGGCCAAGGTCAGCAGCCAGGTTGACCTATGATCTCCCGCCATGTTTGGACACGTCCGCACACAAAACGAGGCCCAAGGCATCTGATTAGAATATGGAGGGGATGAAAGGGCAAGAGGGCTCCGGACTGTTGCAGGCAGTTGTTCGTGTGTATGTATGCATGTATGTTGTTGGCATGACGACCTGGTCAGTGACTGCTCGGACCACCGGACCTTCCTTGAACCTCCCCCACATGTGCAGCTCTTGTCCCAGGTCTCTTTGTTGGGGGACAGGAGGGAGGAATTACACCAGGGATGATCCTGTATTACTGGGCCTGCCTGCCTTTCAGGTTGGGCTTACTTTTGTATGCTGGCTCTGGTCTTATCCTCCCCTCAGTGTTGCCTCCACTGAGCTGATCTCTTTGATGTCCTCATACGCTGACCACCACATCGCAACAAATCACTTTTTGTCCCTGCAAAACTTTTGAGGCATTGTGTTGGGTTTGGTGAAAAGGTAATATGCAACAAAAGACTGAAAGATAAGGGATAACGTGTCTGTAGGTTGTAAAAATGTAAGCTCTCATCCAACGTTACTTGTATCTATTTCTTTAGAATTATTTGACAAAAAGTGACTAAATGTAGCTCAAGTTTATGCTACATTTATCTACATATTCTGTTTCAGAAGACAGAATTTGTTGGCAGATAAAACTGTCTCTGGTTTCCATTTGTTGTTTGAGCCGCATCGTCCTTGGTGCTCTTGGCCTCATCTCTCAACTACAACTTGTCATACTTCTGAAGTTGCTAGTCTTTTTGTAAAAAATGAATGGAAATGGAGGTATTGGCAGAAAGCCTTTTTTCACTACCAGCTGTCTTCACCGGAAGGAAATAAAAAATTGTCTGTAACTCTCAGAGTCTATAATGTCTTTCGTAGTTGAGTATACATCAATTGCATCCTTCTTGGCCAACCATATCCCATGATGAGCGACTGAATAAGACAGTGTTAAATTAAAAGTATAAAGGATTTGGTTTCAACTCAATAGTGAGCTTTACAAATGTTACAAAAAGACAGGTGCCTTCAAACTTTGAATTATCTTTAAAATGATGGTGATAGTGGTCAAGTTACATGATGCTAACTATGTTAGCTAGTTAGCTAGCTAGCAACAAGTTGCTTTGCAACAGTGGCGGCGCTAAGTAATGCTGGTGTAAGGTAAGGAACAGCTGGTAGTCCTCTGTAAACTAAACTGTCTGAATGTGTGTGTGCGTGTGTGTGTTTGTGTGTGTGTGTGTGTGTGTGTGTGTCAGCGCTCCTTGGCGGGCTGAGTTCTTCGAAGGAGGATGCAGCCCCTGAATTGGGGTTCAGATAAAATCCAACCATCCAGTCCTTCAAATTCATCATTTTTTAATCCCTTTGACTTTGACTGGATCCAAAAATGAAAACCCACTTCTCAATCAAAAAATAAACCACAGAGCTAGAATACTTTCAGGAACCCAACAAAATCTGCTTTCCACACCTCTGCAGCGCCCCCTACATCCTGCAGCTGCCCTCTCCATTTGCGATGTATTAACCAGCGACCTACAGCTAACCTCACCTTCCAGCTGTTTGTGTGTGTGTGTGTGTGTGTGTGTGTGTGTGTGTATGCGTGTGTATTGCAAGACGCCTTGTGCATGACCAGTGGTCCATACCATTTTTTTACTACTTAGTGTGCACAGCCAGAGGGTTTTTGGTGAGCGGTGTGTGTGTGTGTGTGTCATGATGCAGGAATAGCCGGGGGTCTCGCTTTGACGCCCCTGTGTGTACTCATTCAGCACAGAGGTCGTGTGTCAGGGGTCAAAGGGTCTTTAAGGGAGGAGGTGGTGGTGGTGGTCGCTCGTGGGGAAGGTTGGGGGTGAGGACATACAAATGCCCCAAGGTAGGTAGACTATCTTAATTGGCCTCTAGAGACTTCAGTGAATGTGTGTGATGGGTGTGTGTTTAAATGCACTTGCATACCTACCCATTGGCATCATCGAACATCCACTAACGAAGGAATACAGCGCCAATGGAGACACTTCTGAGGTCCTGTTTTTGTCATGTGTTAAATCTTCCTAAAATCATGCACCTTGTTTATTTTCTGTAACTTTTGCTAGGATGCTGAAAGTGTGAGTGTGTGACGTGATGCTCTGGTGTATCTGTTTGAATGTAAGTTTCACAGTATGTTTACATCAATGAGATGAGTTTGTGTATTCAGGAGTAAGCACTGAGAAAGTCTGTTTTAGGGCATAAATAGTCTAAGAAAAAATATAAAATACCATGAAATTACAAGATATTAAATTAAAACATTCATATAAAGTGATACAAATGTACTGTGTGTTTCTTACAAGAGTTAACAAATGATTAAATCCTTCAATCCTTATAGGCACGTACAGCTGCAGGACTGTGCCTGAGTGCGAGTGTGAGACAAAAGACTAAAAGTATACTTTTCTTCTTGACGTTTTTACCTTTTGTTTAGGAGAACTATTGGCCTGTGTTAGTGTTGGTGTGTGTGTAGCTGCTTTGGACCTGTTTGCTCAGGGACAGTCAGTCTTGTGCCCTGCGACAACATTATCCACCTATTAAAGTCTGGCCGTTATTTACCTTCCTCCTCTTAAAGGGACGGGTCGCGTCCGGCTGATAAAAGGCTGCAGAGTGTCTGTTTCACTCCAGGCTGGAGAGACGAGCACGGCTACAGTCACTGAGTGTTGGCAGAGCAAACACTCCTGAGTACCCAGGATCACACTCACATACACACACAAATACACCCACACAGACACACACACACACACACACACACACACACACACACACACACACACACACACACACACACACACACACACACACAATGCAGAGAAGGGCAAACACATTGCTAGACAATAGCTCTGAGAAACAATCTTTAAATCTGAAGGGAAACATTCTCATCAGCACACAAAGCAGCCAAGCGCACAATCATACACAAACATACAGCGTGGATGCACATGCTGGAATTTCTAAATATTTGACAATAATGACACAATAACTTTATCACTTTTATACAAGAGGATTATTGTTTTGTACTGACAAGATATGATACCATGCAATGTAATGATCGGTTTTATTGTTTCATTGGCTCAATTGTTTGGTTTACTTTTAATTTCTACCACAACCTGACTACATTTTTTACTTTTGCACTGTAAGAAGCTCAAGTCCTACACTGAATGTTGTTTAACGTTATTTTACCCAGCACATTGTAACATTTTTGAAAGGTGCTATATAAATTAATTTAAAGATAGGATTAAAAAAATGAAATTAAAAATGCCAACTTTAGATAATCATGTTTAAGTTTTTGCAGCTCTCTAAGTAGCACCTCTGTTTGTACACTGTGGGACAAACAATGGCACACTGACAAATCAAGTGTATTCAGCCTTTTTTTTTTTTTAAGTTTATATTATCATTCAAGCCATGTAAACTGAAATCCTGATGACAATGTAAGATATATTTTGAACTCAGCTAATATTTCATATCCACTCCCAATAGTAAAGATTTGCTGCACTAAAGGAGACAGGTTTAAGTTACAGTATTTCTCAGTTGCTAAAACACTAAACCCTATTGTCTGAATGAAATTCCTTAGTGCCCTGAACCCATGTATTGAATCAGTCACTTTTTTTTGCAAAACCATAAGCACTTTTCACCTGTTACACACAACTTGCAAACACATTCTCACTCACTAAAACACATTTTGCACTGTGATGAACTTGTGTTGCATAATGGTAAGCACAGGTAGCAAAATTTAAACACATTTGAAGCACAGGTGTCACTGCTTAAACACAACGACTCAAAACTGATCACACTTGTGGCTAATGATGTGAGGAAACCAATATTGTGTGGGACAATGTCATTTTCACCGCACCATCCAGGTCAGAGAGTGGTTCAACATCAACCAGGAATTCATCAATGTTTGCCTTCCACCGTACTCCCCTTTTCTGAACCCAAAAGAAGAGTTGAGAAATATTATAAAATACTAATTAGATCTAAAACTCAATTTTTCTGAATGTAATTATGACCTGAGTTTGAATCTTTTGATTTCGTCAAAGTCTTGAGTTAACTAATAATTACAGTGGCCCTGAAGTGCAAATCACAACGGCATATTAGAAAACACAACGGCAAATCAGGAAACACAACAACAAATCAGAAAACACAACAACAAATCAGGAAACACAACGGCAAATCAGGAAACACAAAGGCAAATTAGGAAACACAACAACAAATCAGGAAACACAACAACAAATCAGGAAACACATCCACAAATCAGGAAACACAACGGCAAATCAGGAAACACAACCACAAATCAGGAATCACAACACCAAATCAGGAAACACAACCACAAATCAGGAAACACAACCACAAATCAGGAAACACAACCACAAATCAGGAAACACAACCACAAATCAGGAAACACAACGGCAAATCAGGAAACACAACGGCAAATCAGGAAACACAACCACAAATCAGGAAACACAACGGCAAATCAGGAAACACAACGGCAAATCAGGAAACACAACCACAAATCAGGAATCACAACACCAAATCAGGAAACACAACCACAAATCAGGAAACACAACGACAAATCAGGAAACACAACCACAAATCAGGAAACACAACAACAAATCAGGAAACACAACCACAAATCAGGAAACACAACAACAAATCAGGAAACACAACCACAAATCAGGAAACACAACCACAAATCAGGAAACACAACAACAAATCAGGAAACACAACCACAAATCAGGAAACACAACCACAAATCAGGAAACACAACCACAAATCAGGAATCACAACACCAAATCAGGAAACACAACCACAAATCAGGAAACACAGCAACAAATCAGGAAACACAACCACAAATCAGGAAACAAAACAGAAATTCAGGAAACACAACGGCAAATCAGGAAACACAACCACAAATCAGGAAACACAACACCAAATCAGGAAACACAACCACAAATCAGGAAACACAACGACAAATCAGGAAACACAACCACAAATCAGGAAACACAACAACAAATCAGGAAACACAACCACAAATCAGGAAACACAACAACAAATCAGGAAACACAACCACAAATCAGGAAACACAACCACAAATCAGGAAACACAACAACAAATCAGGAAACACAACGGCAAATCAGGAAACACAACGGCAAATCAGGAAACACAACGGCAAATCAGGAAACACAACAGAAAATCAGGAATCACAACACCAAATCAGGAAACACAACCACAAATCAGGAAACACAACCACAAATCAGGAAACACAACAACAAATCAGGAAACACAACCACAAATCAGGAAACACAACCACAAATCAGGAAACACAACCACAAATCAGGAAACACAACAACAAATCAGGAAACACAACCACAAATCAGGAAACACAACCACAAATCAGGAAACACAACCACAAATCAGGAAACACAACCACAAATCAGGAAACACAACAACAAATCAGGAAACACAACCACAAATCAGGAAACACAACCACAAATCAGGAAACACAACAACAAATCAGGAAACACAACCACAAATCAGGAAACACAACAACAAATCAGGAAACACAACCACAAATCAGGAATCACAACACCAAATCAGGAAACACAACAACAAATCAGGAATCACAACCACAAATCAGGAAACACAACCACAAATCAGGAATCACAACACCAAATCAGGAAACACAACAACAAATCAGGAATCACAACAACAAATCAGGAAACACAACCACAAATCAGGAAACACAACCACAAATCAGGAAACACAACAACAAATCAGGAAACACAACCACAAATCAGGAAACACAACCACAAATCAGGAAACACAACCACAAATCAGGAAACACAACAGAAAATCAGGAAACACAACCACAAATCAGGAAACACAACGGCAAATCAGGAAACACAACCACAAATCAGGAAACACAACGGCAAATCAGGAAACACACTCCTGCCAAAGTCTGCCTTTATTATTGAAGCAAATGAATGGAATACCGATCTTATTTTAATACTACGTTTCTTTGATTAATACCATGTAGTATAGGGTTCTGAGTGATGAGCTAATGTACTGATTTGTAACTAAATAAAATTATTAACTGTAGTGTAACAATGATGACACTTTGAAAACTATGATTTAACCAATCTTGTTGCTGATAATCCCACATTACTGAGTAGGTCATCAGGAGGTGCCTTTAACCATTCTGTTTTAACCTTGATACTTGCTTAAACTTTGATGATATTATAAAAGCATAATTTAACCCAGGTTTTTGGACACACACACACACACACACGCGCACACACACACACACACACACACACACACACACACACACACACACACACACACACACACACACACACACAGGGGGGCATGCCCTGGCCTGCTGTTGCCGTTGTCCAGTTGTGTTAAAGCTGTTCTCTGGCAACAGCCAAACAGTCGGTGGGCAGCAGAGCGACCCTGACCGACTGGTTCAATATTTGCTGGTCCAGAGAGGAGGCGTGTGGAGGCTGCAGGAGGTCAGAGGGTCAGCGGGGCAAAGCGGTCGGCTTTCAGGCTCAACACGACTGACCAGCAGGTGAGCAAACAGAGGCTGCAGAGGAGGAGGAGCCCGACGGTGACATGATAGTATAGAGCAGAGATGGATCTCACTTTAAAGGTTTGGTTTAGGGATACGATGTGCATGCATTTAGAATAATTTCTACTAAAGACCTACACGCTCACATCTTAAGTCTTAGATAGCTGCAGGTCTTAAAGTTTAATATAAATGTAGCTTTTTCTTGTCTTTATTTTTCTCATACTCTAATAAAATGAATCAGGACATGATGTTCTCCGGACAACTTTAATTTTGTTAGTTCCCCTAAACTCAATCCTCCCAGAGCTGCTCTTCTTCTAGTTAAATAACTCCTCTTATCCTATTTTTTTACTTTTATTTGTGTAAAGGTCATGTGAAAAAAAATAACCTTTGTGTGTGTGAAACAAATGTGCAAGAATTCCTAAAAACCCTGAGTATGTAACATGGCAATTTCCTTGTCTTAATCTGACGTGATGTCAGGCAGGTTGAAAACGAGAACACTAAACTATTCATTTGGGTAAGCCTGTTTCACTGTTTATCTCACAGAACACATGTAAAACAGCCAAGTTAGAAAATGCTAATCAAATTAAAAGTGAAAATGAGATCAGGACTTCCTGAAAAGAGACAAAAGCTCACAGACTTGATCACTTTACCAGGCCTGTTGTCATTTCAGCTCTGCTTTAACACACGATGCAACAGAGCCACGTCTCAAACATTCACTCTCGGGCCCGTTGTGTGTTTGCTTTTGGTTTTAGCGCCTGCTAAGATACTATTGATGGCCAGTCAAGTAATGTCACCAGACCGTTTTTGGTCCGGCCTTGCTGTGGCACTTAGACGATGAAAGCGGGCCCTCAGCGTCCCCCATCCAGCAACAAGTGCGGCCCCCTGTCAGCGCCAGCCTGCAGGAGGAAGCAGATCAGGCTGACTGACGTAAGTAGTGTGGACAGATACAATTTCAGCCTGGCAACACAGCCAGGATCTGGCAACCCTTCTCTGTGTTTACCTAAAGGCTAAGGCAGCTGAGCCCAGACCTCACCTGCTGGCCTCAGTGGCTGCCATGAATGCTCGCATAATCCCTCTAAGTCCATGCAAACCCAGAGCCGCTTCTTGTGCTAAAAGCTCTGAGTCCCTCCCTCGCTCTAAGACCTCCACTCGATTAAGAAACAGTTTGTGCGACGATCACTTTTTCCATGGCAACTTTGCATAACTCCATTCTGGAGGGAAGGAGTTCCCACCCCTCTGGTTACACACACACACATGCGCACACATACACACTGTTTCTGCATTTAATCACTCAGTCTCCATTTACCCGCCTTTCAGAGGGAGGCGGGAGAAGTGTAAGTGTCTTTATATCTTACACATTGCAGACTACAATTTAATGATTAGTGGCAGTTCTTTTGGTTTGATCTGGGGTATTTGCTCTAATTGTAATTAAATCAGGTATCAGGACAAACCATTCAGGTGAAAGAAAAAAAGACAAAAGCATCGTCAATACTGATTTTGCCATGTTATGTAGACAGTCCAGCCTTTGCATTTTCTTTCTTTACATGTAAGTTGGCTGATCCTGTATGCAAGCAGACTCCCTGATTCTTAGTGGATTAGTAAGAAAACAGAGACCCACCATCAGGGATTTATTAATGGAAGCTGTTTCCCAATGTCCTGACTCATATGACATCAGCGTGAGAAGATGAGGTCATTTTATGGATTCTTTCAGGGTGGACGTTAGCCTTGAATGGTGAGAACATGCAGTGGTCACACCACGCACACACACAGGATACGAACACAGGACCACCTCAGAATTCACACGATCAGCCTCCTCCAATCCCTAAAATTGCAGCTCTGAGTATTGCCATGATTTATAGCTCACACAGAACAAGAACGGGGCTGTCTGTATGTGCATGTGAGGGGTGTGACAAGAAAGGTCACTGACCTTTGTGACTTGGCTAAAATCCCCCTGGGCCTAATTCAGCATTGGAATGGACCCCACAGCGCAATGGGAAGATGCCTCCAACATAATGAACACAAAGACCAATTGTGACGCTATTCTCTGCGGGCCAGAAAGCAGCGGGCCCCGGGGACAGTACAAGGTTTTGTTGGCTGAAACGGAGAAGGAAGCCTGTTGCTTAAAAAGCCTCTGATAAGATTCATCAGCGGTGACTCAACAGCAGCAATTTGTCTCCCGGGGCACAAAGTGTTGGATTTACATCCACTGTATATCTGCACTTGTTGACTGAAGAGCTGATGAGTGTCTCTTGTAGGTCAGATTAGTGTCGTTTATGTGTTGCACAGTCTCCTTGCATTTTATGTAGGGTCTCTTGTGCACTGAGGGTCACAGAAGTAGAAATGTACTGTCCAGGATTGAGATGGTCAGTTTACAAAAGACACGTCATCCAGGGATCAAGTGCTCTTCACTTTAATGTCAAATACTGGGAAAACAACCTGCCACATCACTGGTCTTCAGTAATATTCATGTACCAAAATCAAAACTTAAACAGCTAGGGTGATAGGTTTTCATGATAACTACTGTTATTGTGCAAAGATCTAAATTACAGTTAAGGAAACATGAGACTTCAAAGACAAACACTTGAGTATTGGGGTCCTGGGATTTGGTTCAGATTTTGCTTCACTGAATAGTGCAAAGTGATATCAACTTTCCCAAAGTGACTCAAGGCAATATTAAATAGGTGGTTATCACATTTGGCTGAAGTGAGAGTTTGATTGAGAAAATGTGTTAGCAGACACCTTCAATAAGGGGTTTTTATGTATTGTAGAAATAATAAACCTTAACTCGATGCATTTGTAAAAGGCCAAATTAGCTTTTAAATAGGAGACTTAAGAGGATAATTGTTTTAAAAAATGATGACATATTAAAGTACTTCATTACCTGGCTATGTTCAATACTTGATTCTGAGTTGACAAAACCTTATAACAAAGGTTATTTCATTCTCACTAGCAAAAGTGACTATAGGGACAAGCTGATCACGTCATATCAAAACAATCTGCAGGAAGGGGCACAGCATATTTCACCTGTACCTGTTGACACTGTGACAGAAACGTTGTTTTTGGAATAAAAAAATTGAAGTCATTATTAATATCACTTTTAACTGATTTGGAGAACACTGAACTTTAGATTCATGACTGACCAGTCTTCAGCAAAAAAAGAAGGAGATAGGAGGAAAACAACACAGAAACTGTCAAGGAAGTTAAACTGGGAATGGGCTTTGGCAGTGTTTTAAGATTGGTTAAAGGAAAAATAAGATTATTTTATGCATTGGATCAAAATCCCAACAGAAAACAGTGATGTTTTGACTTTACTGTAGGTGCAAAGGTGACGCTGAATTTTAATTCAGCCCATGAATAGTTTGATGAGACTATTACGTTGCTGTGGAAGTACTACAAGCATTTAATGTGATGGACTATGTTTTTTAGTGAGTAAATAATCTTTAAATCAATATTTAGAATCAACTTGTTCATTCCTTAGTTGCTAGACGGGTAATCAGCAGGATAACAAAGGTTACAAATGATCCCTTCAGGATGAGAAAAACCCTTGCCTATCCTATCAGGATTCTAATTCACAAAGCCACCTGCTCACTATAAAAGTATCCTTTATACAGTTATTGTAAATGTTGACCTGAGTGATGATTTCACACAGCAGTACTGTAACAAACATCCCTGTTCAACCAGGATCCCATCAGTTGACCACCATGTACGTTTATCTGGTCGCCAGAAACTCTACCTCATCCTAACAACCCTACCCGACAGCTTGATAACAGAGGGAACAGAAAGACAAGAACAAAGCCAGCATTGCCAACAAGAGGGCAGACAAATGCTAACACCGCCGCTACTGCCAAAAAACACCCATCCCCACAATTTATTGCCCTTTTCTTAGACTTATTCAACATTTCCATCATATACTGACCTGCCACACCCCCTGCCAAAACACCCCGAATGTGTCTGTGTGATGAGGTGGGGGATTAAAAAAAAAGAAGCAACAAGATCGGCCCTTTCTTTTTGGTAAGAAAGACTAGAAATGAAGCTTTGTGCAGGTCCGCTGCTGTGGCATATTTGAAAGGTCTGGCCCGGCTGCTTTTGTGTCACACACATAAAGGGGATTGAGGGAAAACACAAACTGAACCACTGTGCCGTTGTGGCTTTGGCTATTAGTCAACGTGACGGCCTTTGCAGATGCTAATGGCGTATAGTGTGTCCCGGCCTGCCTCCCTCCTCCCAGAACGTGGCTATCTGATAGCACAAAGGCCTTCAGCTGGAGGTTGACTCTTCCCCCTTTCTTTTCACGCCTGCTGCAAAGTCATTAGCTTTTACTCTGCTTTTCCCTTGTTTTGAAGAAAACAGGGGAATATAATAGCCGCACAGACAACAGAAAGTTGACGTGAGGCAGTTATCTCCATGTGTAAAGCCTCAGGTGATCGTAGTAAGGATGAGGTTGCCCCCCTCTTTCTTCCCTCCATCCAGACCTCCCCTCTGCGCTGCCCTTTGAGCGATGTGGAGATGAAGTAACAAGCAGCCTCTTGTGAAAGAAGAGAGGATGCCCAGGAGTGGAGGACCTCTGGACTCTGACTTATTAATCAGGCAGGCCCTCAGCTGCACGCCTGCCTCTCTCTGGCTGCTGCGTCGGGCTGCAGCGTGTTCTCAGCCTGCTCGGGGTTGAGATAACAGCCTGCAGAGTTAAATACTCGGAGGGTTTGCTCGGTCCTGGGGCAGAGGCCTCATCACTTCAGCACATAGGTCACTGCATCCAGCAGCAACCAGCCGCAGGAGAACAGCACACTGTCTAATGGAAACTAGCGTTGGTTCAACGCAGCTCTCCAAGGATGAGAGTGAAACAAAGCATAAAAGCTAATTGTGCTTAACTTTGCAACTCTTCATCCAAATAAAATATCTTATCCAAAATCATAATATTTTGTGTGGATATTTATCACACCCAGAGGCTGATCTTCGAAAGCTGCATTGTTCACTTAAAGTGCTCCTCTGGTTCAATCATCAGGTTCAAACTAGCAGCACAACAACCAGACTCAACTGTACTTGTAACCTAATCACATGGCTAATAAGGTAATCATAGAATACTTTATATGGCATGATCAACAGATAATGATGCTATCCCTGTTAGCATGACTGCCAGTAGACATTTAGCTCAACCCTCCTTAGTATTACTTAGAGGTGTTAGCATGGCTGTAAGCTAGTGATGTTCATTACAGCCTGTGATAAAGTGTGAAAGGTGAAGTGTGTATCCTGTTTGTCTCCATCATGTCACATGACTGCAGTCTGTACATTGAGTGGGCCCTGTTGTCATGATAATGTAATGTAATGTTAGGATTTCTGTTTCCTCTGAGCCTTTTAATGAGTGTTAGTGTTGGCTCAATAAGAAATATTTTCATCATCTTATGTCAGCTGTTTTTGGGTCATGATCTTTGAAGCTAAAATGATCTGCTGACACGTACAAGTAGTCCCCAAGAGGGTCATAAAAATTGGGAAAATGTACTACCCTTCAAATCATTTCTTTTTTCCTTGCATTTTCCTACATAGGGGTACATTTTAGGCTTGATTCTTGCTATTTTGATCAAATGTAATGTTAAAATGCGTTAAATGGAAGCTTAATAAGGGCTAAAAGTTTGGTTTCAGAATGTTTTCTACATTTGATTTCAACTTGGTTAAATGGTTCAAGACAAGGTAAATGATCAATGTTAAATTCAGCCCTGAAAAAAGGCAGAAATTATGATATTAACCTGATGACAACGCTCACAACAAACACGCCATAAAAAAAAGGCCTTTTTATTTAAGTCAATTTTATTCTAACTTTTTCCTTTCAACACAAATTTAATAAATAAAGCACATCTGATGGGGTGCATCATGCAAACATTACTTTCTACAACATAAAACATCGTTTCGAAACCAACACACCAGTTCTCTGTTACATGTGGCTCACTCTGTATGTATGCTGTACATGATAATAGATCCATGACTTCCCTCTTACTCTGCCTGTACAGAATGCACGGCTTATTATATATATTTATACCCATATACACATGAATGAATGACTGGGCTAGGGTTAGCACATTTGCTGACCCCCTTTTGCCAGTCACACATTATAGACTGTTTTACAAGCTAGGAAGAGAACGTAGATGATCACAAGGGTAATGAAAGAGTTGAGGAAGGAGCAGAAGATTAGGGGTGTTTGTGGACACATCCCGTCATGGATAGTGACTTCAAGATGAATCAGTGAGAAGACAAACGCAGTCACATTTAAAAACTACCAGCATGTGAGATATTCTTCTTTTTTCTTGACTTTAAAGGGCAGTTTTTGATCATTTACAAAGGAAGAGAACTACCAGTGTTTAGATTGGTGTTTCGGTGTGTGATCTGTGTATGAAATCATACACCCCTGGCTGAAGCAGCGAGAAGAATGGGAACTCAACCACCACTCAGAAACAGAAGAGGCTTTGTAAAAATGAATATCTGTGCTGCAAAAATGTATGTAGAAATAACTGATCTGCCAAATGAAAAAAAGGATATCAAACCAGATGAAGACTAGAAACACAGCAACACTGTGTGAACATGGACTGGAAAGTTAACCAGAGAGGTATAAACCCAAGATCAAAAGGTACAGATGTGAAATCTAAAAATTGACTGTCGTTGTTTTTCAAATCAAATCTAACTCCAAATAAGTTCACAATGTATTTTTAGCTTGTGATGTAATGCTCATGACTGATGTCTCCATCTTGATCACATCATCAGTTAGAAAGCTGTTGTACTGTGTTCAAAACACGAGTCAACATCTAGAAACATCCTGCATTTATGTTCAATAATAATAATAATTTGAATCATCTTAAAGGAGTGTTCTCCTGCTTTTGTGGAAGTTTGATTATCATTTGTGGTTTGCAGCATGCGGAGAATACAGATCAAATGTTAATGCAGGAAGATGGAAGTGCAAATACCACACACACACTCACGCAGACAAAGACAAAACAAAAGGTAAAGTATGTGCATTTGGCAGGCATATAAAAAAATGTATCGTCAAAAAAAAGCCCCAAAGATCAAATCAAAGAGAAAGACATTTTTTACAGAGTATTGTTACCACTAACACCAGAGGTGATTGTGAGTACAAACTGATGCAAACAAAAGGTGCCGATGTGAGGGGAGGGAAGATGAATACTCCACCAAGTAGTTGCTTTTTTTGCCTCGTGGATTGAAGGTAAGAATTTCTTGAAATAAACACTATCATTAAGGGGTAGAGTAAATGAAGAGTACAGCTGCAGCTCGGAGGTAAAACTTAAGTGCTTTGGATCTGAAGTGCGACAAAAAAAAAAAAAAAAGGTGAATGTAAAATGGACGAAGATTCTGGGGTGCCAGGTAGGTGTCATTGTGTGTTTCAGGAGCACCAGGCGTAATGAAGGTATGAAACCCATCAGGAGTATGAATGGTGTGTCTTTGTACAGAGATCAGAGTTTACACACTTCTAATCACATATACACAGATACCATCAGCTAAAAAAAAAAAAGATCAATGTGTTCCCAGTCTTCATTTATTGAAAATGAGTGGTCAGGTGTCCAAACTCCTCATTTTCTTTCTGGTTACAGCTCCTATACAGAAGTCCCCCCTGGACAGTAAAGTCTATGAGAAAGCGTGACATCAGTCTTTTCCTATTTTCCTCCTGTTAAGGTCCATCTTTTCATCTGCAGCAAGGGGGGACAGGAAGCCAAGCGACAGGTTTTAAAATCAGGTGGGTGGTGGAGGAGCATGGTGATGACGGGTCGAAGGTCATTAACATATTTTGTTGTCTTTGTTCAGTGCATTTCTTTGTTGTGATCCATAGATTTACTTTAAACAGTTCCTTGAAAGGAGAGGAGAAACAGAACAGTGAGTTTTTCCCCCCAAACTTCCATGCTGATGTAGGATCTTTAAATTCCTGAGACAATAAAAATGATCTTCATTCCCAGACTCACATACCGGCTTCTCTTATTTTTCCTTGTGAAGAGCTTCTATGAAGGCTTCAAGTTTCTCCTGGATCTCCCGAACTTTCTCTGCAGACAAGAGGACAAAGATAATGGTGAGTTAAATCCATGACACATATACAAAATACACAAAAAGTTAAGTGGGCTCGCACAAATTGGTACATTTTTAATTGCCTATTAAAGGTTAAAGTTGTCTTTTCAATACAAAAATACCACAAACCAAAGTCCGACTTTATTAATAACATTATTTCTTATTTTCTTCAGTGGCAGGGAAAAGGATTGCAGACCAAATTAGTAGTTTTATTGATAGATCACTGATTAGCAGCTAACTGTAAATGTTGGGGTCACAGTTCAAATAGAGAAACAAGGTCCTGGTTCCAGTTCTTCAAAAGTGAGGATTTGCTGCTCTTTGTAATTCTTTTCAGTCACATATCAAATTAAAGAAGCATAAACTTTTCCCTAGTATCATTTAAATCGAGTTATTCAACCTATCAGGAAATATCTGTCTTTGGTAAAAGTGCTTTTAATGTCTTTGCTCTCTCTTCTTGGTTTGAGCTTCAGGGTCACCTGAAACTGGATTCTTTAATTTTATTGGAGGATTTTAAAAATAGGACAAGGTATCAGCTGATCAGCCTATGCAAATGTATTAGAGCTTAATACTGCTTTATATTTATAAATTTATAAATCGATGTAATAGTTACTTGTCACTATATGTTTTGTCCTGTTCTATTTGTGAAACTTTTTATGCTGCTGTCTTGGCCAGGACTCCTTTGTAAAAGAGACTTTGTATCTCAATGGGACTATTCCTGGTAAAATAAAGGTTACATAAAAAAATAAAATAAAAAGGCAGGTTTGGTAGCTCGAACTAAAGAAACATGAAACTGTTGTTTAAAAAAGAGGAGTGATTTAACAATATTCTCATCCATATCATACTTTTGTGCAGGTGGAAATTCCCTCCCATTTTTCACCCAGACACCAGATGGTCCCCTCTGACAGCGACAGCCAAACCTCAAGGCAGACCTCCTCCACACATCACGAGAAGGGCTTGTGCACCCTTTCCCGGTTAGCTTATACCACATCAAAGCTCACCCTCCCCTTTTCATGGCATGTAGCTCACGGGCACGTTACTAATGGACAGGAGGAGATACCATAACAACAACATTTCACATGAAAGGGGGGGAATCTACTGGAAACGCAGTCAGTCACTTCTTTTCATGATTACACTCCCATTGTCCGGAGAGGAGCATAAGACCAGCAATCCTTCCAGCCAACATGTACTGTCACACGAGATGAGCGAGCCATCTAAAGCAGTCTTAATCGCTGATTAAACAGTGGCTGAAGGAAGTCTGTGGGCCAACACAGAGAAAAAGGAAGCAGTGGCTCTGCATTGCCAGCTGCACCTCCAGGCCCTGGCTGCTGCTCAGGCTTCCCTGTCACCCTCGCTAATCTGTCTGGATCTCCCCCAAGCACAAACTCAAACAGCGGCTCTGAAGAACAAACTAGCGCTGTGCTATCTTGATCAATCAGCCACACGAGATCCATAGGCGACCTTTTGTTGATTGTTTTCCTGAGAGGAGGCCCGGCGAAAACAGTTCGGAAAAAAAGGCTGGTCCGTTTTCAGGGAGATAAATCATTGCGGTCTGGAGCTCAGAGCAACAGTGTCCTAAGTGTCCATTTCAGGTCGCCACAAAGGTGATAACTGTGTGCGTGCTTTGGAGTGAAACTGAATATGGTACTCGGGGGCTTGTGTGTGCAGCCCCCTTTTGATGGGAGCACGGCTGCTGAGGTATCCTTTTCCTGATGGATGAAAAGCACACGGTTGGAAGAGACGTAGGCACACCCCCACACACGTCTTGAAACACAAGCAGAGCTAAGAAGTGTGGGAAAACACACACACACACACTGAGACAGACAGGTAGGCAGAACTCATAAAAACTTAACTGACAGCCAGAAAAGCTCTGCCCTGAGAAAACACACAGCCCCAACCCTTCCTAATGTATTGAAAAGCAGCAAGAGCTGTACAGTCATGCCACCTCCACCTCCTTTCACCTTCCTACACTCTCACCGCTGGCAGGTGGCAGAAAGAAAAAAAAAATCCCCGGCCTTTGATACTCTGTTAACACACTCAGGCGGAATGGCAGGGCGTTAGGTGGAGATTACAACACCTAATGGAGGTATTAAGGGGGCCTGTCGAGGGGCATGCTGACAAGTCGGTGCAGCAGGTGTGGGGTTGAATGAAACATAACCCTGCGGTACGCCATTCCAGCATGCAGCCCACCGCAGGGCACGGCTCAAAGGCAACTGACAGAGTTCAGCAGTGTGGGCTGAGCGGCCTGACCACAGGACAACATAACTCAATCCAGGCCAATCAGAGAAGGATTACAAACATCTGTCCAACCTGGAGAAAAAAAAAATTTAAAAAGAGATAGAAGGGTGGAGTTTTGGTTGGTGTGAAGAAAGAAGGGTAGTGACTGTCAGATCATCAAAACATGGGAAATCCCCTGGCTCAGGCTTCAAAGCTTCTAACTGGGTTCAGATGTGGCCTATGATGCGTTCTTTTATGGAGCCTCTGTGTTTCAGATGCAGGGCGCTTCACACGGGTCAAACATTTAAAATCCTGCCAACTGTCGGGCAGAGAGCTCCAAGTAATCACAGGGGCAGCAGCGCCAAGCAAGCAGATTAGAGGGCTTGTGTTAAGATAGGACACAGGTTTGATTCCCATGATCGTCTGAGAAAGCTAATTGTGAGAGGCTGAAAATCATTTCCCTCTCTGTCAACACCTGCTGCAACCTCCGGTGTAGAAAGAAGAAGCCAACACACAAGTGCAACAAGCTGCAGTTTCTTGAGTGTCTATTTGAAGCTAGATGCAAAAGCCAAGGAATCCCTAATTGGTCCCATATTAAATTGCTCATCTTTACAACAGAAAGATGCGTGAGTAGAGCCTACTTCAAAAACGACTCTCCATCAAAAACTCATTTCTGCATTCAGTCCCATAGACTGTATAAATAATGGACGTAGTATCCGTGACGTCTCTCATCTGTTCCTGAACGCTGTTTTGTAGCCAATCGGTGGCAGCGGCAAGGTGGAAATACGGAACTCAACCAGGAGTAGTGTGACGTAAAGAGACAGAGTTTGAGCCTCCTAGCCAACAGCTATGTGTTCCGGTCTGCGAGTCATGTCAGTCATGTCCTTATTTGAGCAAAAACTTGTAATCTTAATATATTTTGAACCTTCGTGTTAGAAAGAAATTCACCCCCCGTACAGTGTGTGCCGATAGAGAAGTGAGCTACGTAGAGCCAAGCCGTTTTTTGAACCAGGCTGTAAACATGTTTATTAATGCTGCAAAGATCGTCTTTTTTGAATTGATGTCTATGTGGTTTTCGGTGTTTCTGCAGCCAGCCTCAAGCAGATTCTCGATGAATTGCAGTTTTTAACACTTCTGCATGGGCTTCATAGTTTGAGACCGGAGGTTGCCGCTTGATTCAGTCACACTGTACATGGGGCACCTTTTTATTTGTACCTAATCTGTTTGGCCGGCTTAGTTCCACCTCTGCTGCCACCTAGATTGATCAAAAGATAGGTTGAGTCATCATTTCCTACTTGGGCTTTATATTGCCTCTTCAGAGACCAATGGGGGATGCCATTGGAACTATGTTCATGTTTTATACAGTCTATGACTGGAAACCATACTTGGTCCAATGCTTCAGTTGAGCTTTACAACGAACAATGGTTGAACTAGGAAACACTCATGGACTTTCACTTGAGATGATTAAACTTTTTGTGGCATTTGGTGGCAATTTTGTCTTCTTTGTCTTGCAACCATTTTCCATTGCCCTGCATGCATGTGATGTGTAAATACCATAGACTGTATAAAATAAGGACGTGGTATCCGTGACGTCACCTATCTATTTCTGAAGCGCTGTTTTGAGGCCAGTTGGCGGGGGCAGCCATATTGCTGCTGTCGAGCAATTGTGACGTAAAGAGGCGGGCTTTAAGCCTCCTAGCCAACAGCTACAGTGTTCCCGCCAGTCAATCAAGTCAGCTGTGCCTCTTAATGGAAGACTCATACTCAATATCTTCGAAATTGCAGAGTTAGAAAAAAATTCAACCCCCGTGCAGTGAGTGCCGATCGAGAAATGAGTTATCCAGACTACTACTAATACTACTCGTCTTTTGTACCAGGCTGTAAAAATCTTCTTTTTTGAATTGGTGTGTATGTGGTTTCCGGTACTTCTGGAGCCAGCCTCAAGCGGATCCTTGATGGACTGCAGTTTTTAGCACTTCAGCATTGGACTCATATTTTTAGACCGGAGGTTGCCGCTTGGTAAATACCCATCCTTGGTCAAGACTTTTTTTATTTTCCAAAAATAAAAGGCTTTATTACGCATATATATTTACAGGATGTATTACAAATGACATTTTCCCCAAGGGTACCTTTTATGATGACTTTATCATTGTACGAGATATATGTTGTTCTTTTTTGTGTAGCAGAGGCTGTGTGATGACATGATGACAATATGATCATGTTAAAGTTATGGAACAAAACTTTTTCAAACTTCTTGGAACATACTCCCTAGTAGGTACAATGACCAGCCACCTTTTACCTATGGCCACCAGCATGTGCTTTATTACTCTGCCATTCTGGAGCAACGGTGGCATTGACGGCAACAGCAAAGCCCATCAAGCATTCCCTGACAGCGAGGCTCTTAATGACTTTAAAATGAGCCCTCAGCAGCTTTAAGGAGCCCAGGAGGCCACCGATGTATGTGAATGGCGTCTTTCAGAAAAGCCAATATTCTGTGGATGAAAACTGTGAGAAACAGATATTTATTTCCCCCAGCACCATCTGTTTGCCACCAAAAGACAGCAGTGAAAGGGGGAAAAGGCCACAACAAGGCTTTCTTTTCACCGTCCTGTGGAAATGCAACAAAAAAACAGTGGACAGAGTCACTATTGCCTGGTGCTCACTGAGCAGCAGTGGGAGTAGTGATCTAAAACTCCATTTAGGCGCCTGTTTACCTAAGAGATGAGCCCCAAAACACAGTCATTCAACCGCTCACCCCTTTATCTAGTCATGAATATTCCCATAATCCCCTGGCCTCTATCCCAGAGGCCCCTGCTTTAAGATGCTGGGTGTTGTGTTGGTCGGCAAGGCTGGAGGGACAGAGCGAGGGACAGAAGGGGGAGCCTTTCCCCCACAATCCCTCTTTCAATGCCTTCTCTCGGCTGATCTCCACATGAAATGATATCTCATTCACTCTCACTCTGTAGAGTCGTCTAAGCCTGCGACGGCCAGAGCGCTGGCAGAAGGAGGGCCGAGCCACAAAGCCGTTAATTGACCTGTAATTAGACTGCGAAACTGCCTGGCCCTGCTGGACAAGTAGCCAACACAGAGGAGAAGGCGAAGAGGGAGGAATAAAAGATGAGAGGAAGAGCCTGCAACTTACAGGGAGAAGAAAATAAGTAATCCTTCTTTGATGAGAGATGGCCACTCTCCTGCAAAAAAAATGGTGTTTTTTTACAAAAATGTAGCAAACCGATTATTTCAACAGATCAAGTCTGAAGTCAGGATTGTGGCTACTTTAACATGGATCTCTTGAAATTTCCAACTGAAAACCGAGCAGCAGCTGACAGCACGGTCACTGGAGAGCTTGGGGAAGAAGGGTTGGTTCCTGTCCTGACCTGTCATCATCAGGAGGAAACTTTTTATATCCAATGACTGTGTTCTGCTGTTTCCTTCTCTGAAAGCTGATCTCTTAATGTAACAAACAGAGAGGCCTTTTTCTTCAGCATGCTGCTTGATTTGTCACTAAATCTGGATTGTCACGCTATAAAAAACTGAGCCATGGGAGACACGGACACAGGGGGAGCAGGGATGTCAACGGCCCAAACGCCATGTTAGTGACAGAGCTATGAATCAACACTTGCTCTCAACACTCTTATCTGGAAAACAGATGCCTGAGAGAGAGCAGCCCAACCTGGGGGAAAGACGTGCGTAGGTCTGAACAGGTCAGGGCATGGGGTCAGCTGCAGGGCAGACTAAACAAAAACAGGAAAAAAAACTGGCAAAATCCTTTGAAAAAGCCAGATGATGACTGTTGTTGAGCTGTTTTCTGCAGGTTTTATAGACTAGCACTGCTTGGGCCTTTGAAGTGCCAGACTGTTTAGAGAGTTTTAGAGAGGGGGCTGTAAAGATGAGGATAAGGTGACAACATTTCCAAGATGGTTGATTTTGCTCTAGGCCTGATGAGTTCAAATTAAAGAAGACCAACATAGTAACAAAATCAAGTATTGATGCATGAGCAAAGAACTTTAAGTGACTGAATCTTTTCTTACATATACAGCGGTGAACGGTGGCCTTCACTTTTAATATTCACTCTTTAAAATGTGAAGGTCTAAGACACTAATCTACTCTTAACTTATGTAGTAAATCAAAAAAAGTCACAGGTTTGAAGTTTTCCAGGACTCACCTTTTTGCCCCAAAATGGAGCCCTCTGCTGAGGCTAAGTGGCAATCAATCCTGAGCAGCCACATGGGTCAAAGGATGTGAAGCTGACAGGTCTGGTTTAACACAGATCCAGTCATAATCTTCGAGAGAAAACTCCCCCTCTGCTGACTCAGCCACAGGTGTGTGGACTGAGGTAACTGACGCTGAACTCTGGGGTGAGCGCTCAAATTATGTGCAACTGCAGCTTGAAAATGCACGCATGTCAGGTCGTCACTGCAAATAAGAATTTGTTCTTAATGACTTACCTGGTTAAATAAAGGTTAAATAAAATAAATAAATACATAAAACATGCATACAGCCCTGAGGACACTTAATTTGTAATTACATATTTTATGCCATCTACAGCTGGGAGTCTGCATTTTTAGTATTGGGAGTATTCTGTTTTTTGTTCGTTGTACGTATTTTGTAAGACTGGTATTGACCAATCACTTAGCTGCAGGAAGTGGAGTATGCCGAACAAACAGTCCACATGGGGAGCAGAAGCAGGCAGAACCCAATCCACCATAATGACATTCTGGTTCCCCTTGCCAGTAATCTGATAACAAGGGGTGGGTGATATATAAATATTATATAATATTATGTAAATATAATTAAACACAATCTTAACTTAATCTAAAATTATTAAAACTCAAATTTATTTCATATGATGAGCAAAGAGCCAGTGAGCATTTTAGTTTTAAACAGAGTGAGACTCTGTCTTTGTGCTTGACATCTTTGCTTTTCACCATGTGTGCTGCTCTGCGAAGATCAAAAATTACAACTTCAGCAGCAAATGTGCAAACAAGAATTTATAATTTGTTTTCCTCTCCACACGAGGACAGACCTAACACAACTTATATCTTCACTTTTCACAGATCTGCACCACAATGTTGTTATTACGGCAAATTTAAGACCAAGTACTTATTAGTAAATCACGAGACAATCAATTCATTCTTGGGGTTCATACCATTGAAGTAAGCCAGGATGAAGCCATTGTGTAATTTGATATCCACAGTGTAACTAAGACTCAGCATAAACAGATGAATTTGCATTTATTTTGCGGATATATTTGGAGGGGCGAATATGATCCGAATACATGATCCCTTCTCCTGTTGCAAACTTGAGATAAAACAATGCAGATCACTGAAGAAGAAGAAGTTTTGGCTTGAGGCTGTTCATCGCTAAATTCTGGCCTCACCTGAATGCCCCGAAAGTTCACAATCACTCCCAGAGGCTTATCATCAGTTGAGGACAGCAGATGGCTTCTGAGATAGCCTGGGACTAAATAGTAAAGATATTTCTTAAATCACCTTCTCTCAGTCCATTCTTGACACAGAGGTGACCCCAAAGTAACCGACCAAACAGGATGATGGAGAAGGATATGGCAGTCTTCTGCTGCCTTCAGGTACAAACATGTCTCCAGCTGCTCTGGAGGCCACACACCGTCACAACCATATAACACTGCACAGACAGCAAACGCACCTGGAATTCTTTAGAGCCTCTAGCAAAGTCCTATAGGCTGGAGTCACTGGACAGCAGGTGTTTGCCTCAGAAAAGGTCTCAATGTACCTTCTCAAAAACATCCTTTCCTACCAAAGTTTACTTCTTTCTTTACAACAAACACAAAAACACCTGAGTAAATACATAAATACATACAAAACTGAGGCAACTGCTGAGGTTGCATGTTCCTGTTTAATCTAACTAGAGGAAGTTTACCAGAGTGAGCCTTGCATCAACTTCTGAAGACCACAATAAAATGTATTTTATTGTGTTTCCACTTTTCAGAATGTCTATCTCATAACAACACAGCTATATATCAAGATGAAGTTTACAACAACTTCCTTGGGGCTGTTTGCATATAATATGAAAAAATGCCAACCTAAAGTTAGCATTTTTACTATGGAGAGGGATCATCTGGTTTTCCTATTACTTCATCCCAACCAGCATCTGATGTCACAACTGTGTGTGTGTGTGTGTGTGTGTGTGTGTGTGTGTGTGTGTGTGTGTGTGTGTGTGTGTCTTTGTAAGTGCGTAAGTGTGTGTAAGTGTGTGAGTGACAGGCATATCAGCGGGAATGGGTCTCTGGTGGCCACACTGTGCTGGAAACATGTGAACAGAAGCCTTGCTGGAGTTCCCCTCGCATCACACACCTCCTCTGCTTTCCTATTTTCCCACACTTGTTCCCTCTCTCAGCCGCTCCCTGAGGAGAATGAAAGATGGCTTCGCAGTCTCCGTCATGGTTTTACTTTGTTATCATCACTCCTATTATCACCACTAGATTGACTGTCATCTAAAACACACGGCTCTTTTCCTCGTTTGCTCAGCCTGCAGGATTTATTTCCTGAGTTCGTGTCTGGGGAGGGTATTTAGAAGATGGAGATTGTTTATTAGACAATTACATTTGAATAATCTATTGGTGTATAATGCAGAGACTCTTGAGCAAGAGATTAAGTGTCACAGTTAAATATTGTTTAATTTTTTTCAAATTGTCTCACTATATTAAAGGTGATCTGGTGATTCATCGAAGCACCCAACAAATGACCACCACAAACGGCGTTTTTCGACCACAGGAACTTTAACCCGGAAATAGGGACTTTACCCCTGAACTACGTGCGTTTCGACCGGAGGAACCAGGGTCTAAATTTAGTTCAGGGGTAGATAATCTCCCCATGGAAGGCCCCTGCTTGGGGGGGTAGTACTTTTCAAAGGTCCTGGGACTCTTGGTTGAACGTAACATGTTTGTGGAGTTAACACAGTTGTTGAAACACAGAGGGAGTTCCTGGTAATGCATACTAGTTTAGTTTTTTATTAAAGCTGGGGTTGGTAATCAGATTCAGATACACTTTTTGTCATACTGGTTAAAATGATCTTTATGTCCTGATGGCAATCATTACATGATGTGTTCCTAAAAAAGAGTGACAAAAAAACTGCTATCTACAGCCGGAGTAAACCTGGGAAAACACTAACCAATCACCGTTTTTTGGCTCCCCAAATTTTAAACCAATCAAATCCTGTCCAGCCGTTCTGCCCTCCTCCTGCGCGTACATTTCCCCGGCGTGCACTCCTCCGAGTCCCCGTCTCCTGCCTCTACTTCCCCTGACTCTACTGACTGCCCCTCTCACTCGTCCTCGGGCCTGTCCCCTCTGACCTGATGAGGTGCTTTGCTCAGAACTTTAGACCGGATCAGAGTCTAAAAAGCTCTCACCAACAAGCAGAATAATTAATGACGTTCAGTAAGTCCTACAGAAAATATATATTTATTGTAGCGTCCGTCCGGACACTGTAGTGATGACGAGCCGATTCGTGAATACATTGATCTTTAATAACCGGTCACTGTCGGCCGTGATCACGCCAACCAACAAAGCAACAATCAATGTTTGAATGAATGAAGAACTTCTCCTCTCCTCTCTCCCACTCGCACACTCTACACCTCTCCTGATGCCTTCACTGACAGTCAACACTGTAGGAATTAAGAACATCTACACTGAACACATTTAACAAACAGTAGAGCTGTTACAGTATTATATGTATTATAACTTTTGAGCGGGGGGCGTCGTTTTGGAGGAGCTCCGAGGGAGGAGGGGAGGGGTAGACGGAGTCATGAGGAAAAGCTACATTCAAATTCATGCTGGTTTTCCGAGACTACCAACCCTAGCTTTAAGATTTCAAAATATTATTTACTATAACTTTTTTTCTCCATACGTCCCTGGTCGAAACGCAGACAACAATGGGGGCACAGGAACCTTTTAGTTCCGGGGAAAGTAGTTCTGGGGGCTAAAAGACCCCGGAACTCTTGGTCGAATGCACCTAAAGATTACAAGCTGTGTTTTCAAGAGCTTATCAATCAGCTGCTGGCTTGATGGGAACCCACTGTGTCTGTGAGAAGTATATTAGAGACATTCTTGGTTCTTAGCGTGACAGAAGGGAGTGATGTGAGTGAGGGAAGCAAGGAAGAAAGACTGTGTGGGGGAAAGGGGCAGGAGATTGATTATGAGAAAGTGTAAAAAACATGGGTCATGACTTTGGTAAATGGTGGCAGATGGCTGGTTGAGGCCTTAATAGAGTGAGGTAAAAGGAGGAAGTGGAAGAAGAAATGGGACGGTGTGTTTTAAAGTAGCTTATGAAAAGGTTAGAAGAGAGTCAGAAACAGGGAGAGAGAGAGAGAGAGAGTGAGTAGGTAAATGAAGAGGAGTTAGCAACGGAGGTGCCTCATGCCTCGCATCAGTCTTGCTTCTTAAGATCTGTCTTGTAAGGAGAGAAGGAGAACGTTCAGAGAAGAGAGATGTTTAGGAAAAGTTCCGCACAAATGGAGAGCGGAGAAAGTGTAACTGTGAAAGACTTTGAAACTAACAGAGGAGACTTTAAAAATTAGATGAAAGACAAAATGACCTGGATGATATCCCTAGAACTAAAGAAAAATTAAAAGAAGGGAACCGTTTCATTATGAGAGGAACCAGTGTGTAGTTAGTCTGATGACAAAAATGTCTTTCATCTGTATTAATTTTTTATACACCAGGAGACAGACAAAGAAAGCTATCATAAGATGTGGACAAAGACATAAAATAACAAGTGTTGGCAGTCGCTTTCACACATTAAAAGGATAAGATTAGACAAAATGCTCGAGGGGCGGCTTTACTGTCTTCACTGTGCTAGTGTTATGACAACTGTGGATCTAGTCTTTGTGAACGTGTTGCTTCAAGGGAGAAATTGATCACTTGGTAGCTGAAGTCTGAGGTTTCCTCTTCTGTGGGAAAAAAACACAAACCTGTATTATATAAGACTTCCCAGTTTAGACAGAGGCAATGCTAACTTGATAGCGTTTGATTCAGAAACAGTAAGTGTCGGGATGATTTCACAGAAATGTGACCTATCAGAAGAATAAAGGGGCTTAAATAGAAAGAAAGAGAGAGCCAAGAAAGGGAAGATAAGGACGCAAGATGAGTATCAGAGAAGGCAACAGACTACAAAGTGTAGACGGAGAAACAAAACAGAGGAAGTAATTCAAATTCATAAAAGGTCATGTTTAAGTATGAGTGGAAGTAAGAGCATCAGTCCCCAATGTGCCAAAGAGCAGACAGTCTGCCCACTATCTCACTGCACAAAACCACCCCCACGCTCCCAAAGTGCACACTAAGGCCATGTCTACAATGATATGGATGCATTTTAAAATGCATGTTTTTGTCTCTGTTTTGACTTTTGTTTCTGTTAAAGGTGGCACTTTTGACCTCTGACTTTTAAAAAGACACTTTCCACAACAAGTAGTCATATCGGAGATACTGGATTGTGTTGTATTATGGCGAGGGAAAGCCTTACTGTAAGAAATACTAACTCAAGTTCAGGTTGTATCATTAAGTTTGGTTATTCTTATTCATGTTCAGGGTTAGGTGCTGGATAGGGACACCACAGTAAAAAAAGGACTTCTAACATTAGGGTGCAGAATAATGCTAAATACAGTGGGTCAAGATTTCAAACCCTGTATTTGCAGAGAGAGAATGAGTGAGTGAGACTACCTTACCGATGCAGCATTTTAAAAGTCATCCTGACTACGCTACATTGAGATGCATCAATACCAAGCGGCAACCTCCGCTAAACGTTTAGCTGCTGATCTGGCACATCTCCAGACAATGATGACTGTCTTCTCTGGCGGCAATATTTGATAATGTGAGACACAAAGCTGGCCAGGATTCTTGTGCAATACTCACTTTGAGAGGCCTGAGGTTGTACGGTAGGTACAATGGGGTTTGGAAAATGTGAGGGATGTAGGTAAGGTAAGCAAACCTTACTTGTGCAGTCATGGGGTGTGTATCACTATAAAGTCAAATGAATCGTTTTCTTCAATTGAGGAGCAGCAAGTGAAGTTTTAAAAGCAATCTGAAAACCTGACTTTGGGCATAACCACGTGTCTCATGATGAGGATTAATGATTATTCCATAGTCAGAGGTAGAATGGCCTCACTCAAACACTGCAGAGGTGAAAAGACCAAGACATGTTCAGCCTCATTTCCCACTTGCCCTCACAAAGCCACACAGAAAACATGAACCAGCTGTAAGGTGCAGGAGCCACAGCAGTGTCCTGATAAAGTATGGCCCCCACCCAACCCCTTTGACAACAGCCGCATGTGCACGCAACACCTTAAGACGATACGTCATCCTCTACAGAGCAGAACTCCTCCTCACTAATCACTCCGGAGGAAGCTGCTCAAAAGGAGGATGATGAGGAGGAGGGGGGAGGAGATGAAAGGAAATGAAGTGAGCGTGAGGCTGAGAGGGCATTCCGGTGAGCAAGCCCAGACAACCAGAGCTTTATGGTACTCTGCTTCCACACAGGAAAAAGGAAAAGGAGAAAGTAACAGCGTGTGCAAACATGCAAACACTTCACACATTATCACTGTTCTTGAGGGCACCTTGTGTTGACACCTTTGATTCCTTAACCCTCCAAAAGCCTCAATGCAAAGATGATATCCATACTTTTTACGCACATAGTTGCATTGATTGGGTGCATGTTGTATCAAATTGATAGTATTGAACGCAGCTCTATTGCTACTGCACCATGAAACGATTATGTTGCATATATTTCAAATGGCTGTGGGACTGTTGCTGCTTCTACTATTCCCACACTTCTGATATTCTAACCACATTTGATACACACTGTCCCTTTAAATAAATAAAGTAACAGGCTTTCCTGTGTTTGGTTGATATTTTGTAAGTCACAATATCAAATATGACATCCAAAACTTCCGAATGAAGTACCAGTAGTGACACACACACATTTCTATGGATGGCAATGAAGCAACCAAGTGTCATCCCAGTGGTCTCCTCGGGCTCTGCTCCAGAAACGGCTCTGTGCCATACAGCTGGTCTGGCATACGCTGCCAAACACACACACCTTTTTGCTGTGTACATTGTGCTACTCATTAACGGCCTTACTCACTGAGGCACACACACACACACACACCTGACCTGTGTTTGTAACTTGAGCGCTAAGCCTGCTAGTAGGGGCAAACAGAGCTTTACAACAAAGTGCCCCTGGGAACACATTTCTGCCTTTGTTAACTACTGTGTTTATCCTTTCTCCCAACTCCTATCTGCCCCTCTTTTCCCTCCTCTTTTCCCTCCTTTTCCTAGAGTAGAGGCTGTCAGGTGAAGGTAGGGTCTCAGTTTCTCATTCCTTTGTGAGGGATAAGGCGAAGGAGTGGGTGAGAGAGAGACAGAAAGCGACAGAGAGAGAGAGAAAGAGAGAGAAAGAGAGAGAGAGAGAGAGAGAAAGAGAGAGAAAGAGAAAGAGAAAGAGAGAGAGAGAGAGAGAGAGAGAGAGAGAGAGAGAGAGAGAGAGAGAGAGAGAGAGAGGCAGAAGAAAAAACAGAGAGAGAGTGGGACAGAGAGAACCAGGGTGTAAACAGTGTCAAAGACAACCATAGAGATGAAGAGGTGAACAGAATGCTAGCTAGATCCAGCAGCGCGTGCTGTTAGCTTACTGACCTGTGGGGTCAGGTCAGTTTGGGCCAGAGGCGATCTTCGTTGTTGGGACATTAGCTCTAATCTAGAGTAAGACATCTAGAAAATGAATATATAACTCTAGGACCTTGCGTTACTGGAGAGAGGTGTGTGGAGCTACTATTAGATACCCTTAATTCATGATTTGATTTTCAATTGAAAAAAAAAAGCTGTTATAGGGAAGATTTAGAGATGCTGCTTTGGCTAAGATCCCCTTGGTTGGGTGTATTAAGACTGATCTAAATTCCTGAAAGCACAGAATGGAAACAGATATTCGATTCCTACTTGTATAGTACTGGAGTTAAACATTCAGGTAATGTGACAACCCTTCTTTGGATACAGCAGCGCATCACAGAAATGGACACACCAATGCACACTTCCTTTACATCTTCATGGAAGAAATGTTTTGGCTCCTTCAGAACTTCCCTCACTTTGTGCTCAGAGGCACATTACCAAGTCTGCCCTTCAGCCAGCCATCACAGTTCAGTCTAGACTGATGGACCCACATACCCACACCCACACTTGGGTCTAGTCTGCATTACCCTGAAAGGCCTTTGCAAAGTGTCAGAAAACTAATGACCCAGATCCTCCACTCACCCACCAACTCAAACTGACAGACTGACAAAGCTAAAACTTTCAAACATACATTTTCTGGGTAGGAGGTGAAGAAAAGTCTGACTTCAACATAAAATTAGCTCTAAGTGATATGGGCATGCTGGGAAGTGTATTTGCATCACATTGTATGAGTGGTGTGAGTATTTTTGGGGGCATTTTCATGCATCTAATGGAGATTAAACAGGGAAGTCAGACAGGATATGAGCGAGGAAGGGCACATGAATGAACATGCAACTAAAAGTACCCATCCAGATGCAGACCAGGAATAATGCGGTTCATAGTAAGTAACTTCTAAGTCTTAGTTAGCTCCATTTATGTAGATGCAGAACCTCAAGCTATCACATAACATGAGGTCATTTAAAAAAAGCAAACTAATACATTGCGCATGAGAAACGATGAGAGTTTTGTCCACTTTATGAGTAACTTTAGCATTGAACCATCTGTATTTCAGTCGTCACTTCTCACAAAGCAGGTCGGAAATGACAGAAAAACTGAGATGAACTAGAGAGCAAAGTTTACATGTTCCCATGCCTGACCCTGCGAGCTGTTGAGAGGGTTTGTAGTGCATGCCCAGGTGTTTTTCTACCCTATAGATCCCATGACAAAGTCATACTGCATTCCCACGTTTATCAAAGAGCGGAGTCTGTGATGGTGGAAGTGGGGATGTCATGCCTGTTTGGGAAAGTTTGGAATCAACTTGCCTCATAGGATTTGCAAGGTCAGGCAGGTCTGAGCATTCCTGGCGGTGTGTGGAATAGAGAAAGTACTCCGAGCGTGTGTGTGTGTGTGTGTGTGCGTGTGTGTGTGTGTGTGTGTGCGTTCTCCCCTCTCCTTTAGGCTCACAAATAAAAAAAGACAGTAAGAGTCGGTGTCATGCTAAATAGTGCGTGTATGTGTGTAGATTTAATACCTGCTCTATTTTGTTTGCTTAAATGTGCAATACGGTTGGTATCCTGTTCATACATGATCTAGGGACACATCTTTGTTTACACTAGTAGTAACAGAGCGAAAACGCTATTCAAGGTGATTGTGTGTGTGTGTGTGTTTTCACAGGGTGATGCATGTGAGTCTTGGTCACACACATTGGCAGACTAACCACTTAAAGTCTTGCATCCTTCAACTGTGCAGCTTTTGTTTTGTGTCACCAGAGAATATGTGAGCTAAGATGCTGCTATTGTGTATGACATTTATAATGACAGGATGTATTATTATCTTTGTGCATCATACAGGGAGTTCTGGAATGTGTGCTGCTATGTGAACACAGACTTTTCTTTACAAGCACAGTTTTGCGGAGTAAGACATACTGGAGACGACTCAACCTGAGTTGTACTGTTGTTAATTAACAATAGCCCTAAAAACGTACATAGAATGAGTATAATGTATTTTATATGGACAGAATGCCACTGTACAAACACAAACTAAGATAGAATGGTACCATTTACTATCCTTCCTGGCTTCCGCTTTCATGTTTTATCTAAATTCTCAGAGTTTCTTAAAGTCTAGTCACCAGTGCAGATAAGATCATTACTGCAGATGACTTTGATATCCACGTTGTTCTAGCATATGGCCTTAAAACTGACAATTTACCAGTCTTCCTACAAAATCCTCTATCACATCATGTTCTTTTTTTATCTTTGATCTCTTCCTATCAGAGTTTACTCCACTTCTAAAAATGTGTTAACCAGGCTGTCAGGAAGCTGAACTCCATTCACTACCTCCCCCCTCTGTCCCCTGGACTGTAACATACCCACTACATAGAAGGACTCTACCTCTACTGCTTTTGCACATTAAACCATTTACTTTATCTCCAGTACTGTCTGCACCTTAATATCATTTGCACTATTATCTATTTACATTTGTCCATTTTTAAACTGTCACGGCACTGCACTACCTGCACTGTGTACATAGGCTGTTTTTAACTGTATTTTATTATAATTCAATTGTGTTTTATATTACAATTTTTGCTGATTAAGAGTTGGTAGAGAGAAACAGCATCTCGATTTTCCTGTATGTCTTGTATATATGGTGAAAAATTGACAATAAAAACCTTTGAATCTTGAATCTCAACTAGGAGTTTGTCTAATAGAGCCATGGCTAAGTCCAAACAAAATTGAAAGCTCTTATAAAAACATCTGTCCCTCTCAGATCAGTTTGTTAGTGCCACAGGATCGCTGCCAGTTATTTCCCCCCCACAGGCGACAACTAAGCAGCAGAGCTCTGAGGTGTAACGCTGAAACTTATGAGCTGAAACAAATGTCCACAAAATTTAAAGGAATGTAGCGCTCCACCGTAGCAGCTGAAACTCATTTACTGTACTCATTACTTTGACTTTAACTGCCATAATAATCAACATCAGTCTATCATCATTAATTAGCTGTTCCTTTAAATAGTACACACACTTATATCATTGTCATTGGCACTGAAACCATAAGTCTGTATAAACTGTTGTTGTTTAAGTATGTCACTATCCCTCCATCCCTCTTTCCAAGCCCAAGTGTAAATTGTCTTTCTGTACATTTGTTATGAACTGGTGCAGTATCAATTAATATTGATTGATTGATTAATTGATTGAAATTGATTGGCAAAATCAAAGAGGGTATTATTCAAATCCATGTGTGTGTGTGTGTGTGTGTGCATGATGAACAAAAGTGCAGAGTGTGCATGCAGGTCTGGGCTTGTCTTGAAGGCACGAGGACAATCTGTTTCTTGCGTGTGTGTTTGTGTATGTGTGAGATGGACAGCCTCGATAATTGAACACAGCATCATTTACAAACACCAATCTAGGTCTTCATATCTGTAACCAAATTACATCACATCACTTTGCCTGTGTTAGGGCTGTCACCAACAAGTGTAACAAGTGCCTGTGTATTGTAAGGTGCTTCTACAGTAAACACATGCGAGGACAGGCCTGGCATACTTAGGTTCCATCAGTTTGTTGCTTGACTGTAAGAACACTGCTGTAGTAAACTGGCCACTACCATTCCCTTAAGCACTACTGCCACCTACTGGCAACTTTAAGATGTCCTATAAGGACACAGTTCACCAGAGACAAGTTGAGGAGCTAGAGTAGGTGTATGACAAGTTTAGGGTAAATGAAAATAACTTGTATGATTCCTAAAAGCAACTATGTCTTATCGCTTTGACTCCTAAAATGAACGCTTGCATTTTTCTTTCGCTTACAAGCAGGAATCATTTTTCTGCCGTCATATCTGAGTGACTTACTGAGATCCTCTGCCAGCTGGACACGGCGACCGGTGATAAGATGGGTCTTCTTCTCCAAATCTTCCCCAAAGTCATCCAGCACCTCCTTTACGTTTTTCTCCAACCGACGCACTGAGAGGACAAATAGAGGAACAAACACACGCACACACACAAAGCAGAACAATCAATATTCAATTCTGCAACAGTGTATCAGATTTTTCCTCCCATTGTCTTCATTGAATGGTTTGATCAACACATTTACCCATCAGAAAGGAGTTCATTCTCATAATAGATGTATTCGAGCATACTGGTGATAGGAACAATTTTGTCATCGAACAATTATTGGTAACCTGTATAACTGATTTTGCACTGTATCACAAAGCCCAGGCCAGCAGTCTGCATTGTTTGGTTAACCACATATCAACAATTAAGACGTATGGGGGTAGTGTGGCTCTTGAAGATGATCAAGATCATATAAGAAGATCAAGATCATGTAACCAAAATTATCTTCAATTTGTCTGTTTTCTTTAAAAAATGTACACCTTATAATGTAACACAACCTTTCACTAGTCCCTTACCCTCAGTGTTGGTGAGCTGCTGTCTGAGAGTGTTGGCTGTGATGACCAGCATCCTCTGGATCCTCCAGAAAAGAACCACATCATTGCACTCCAACTGGAAAAAAATATACAAGAATAAAGATTAGCTTTTCACATACTTTAAAATCAGCTCAGGATAAGTCGTATATAAAAAGGCTTGTTCTCCTCCTTACCTCAGAGTCAACAAAGTGTCTCTGGTAGTAATAGAAACCTCTCTTGCAGAGGTTACAGTGGGACAGGGCATTTTTCAGGAAGTGTCTGCGATACAGCTGATGCCATGTGTCCTTGATCTGTAAAGGTAAGGAGGTCAGTTTTTAAAAATATTCAAAGAGGCCACATATACTTAATGCATTATACAGCTGTTATTACTCTCATTGAAAATAAAATGTCAAGTTTTTGCTTGAAATAAAATAAATAAATAAACATTAAAGAAGAGAGATTTGATAATGTGCATTGAACTGTTACACATTTTTCTTGTCTCTTTCTTAGAACCTGAGACGGATATTTTGATCTCACCAGCACAGGGTCGACTTCAACCCCTCGTCCCTCCAGGTTCTTCCTAACCGTGGTGACCTCGTCATTGGCCAAGTAGGCTGTGTGATCATCGTGAAGCTTCAGCAGGCGCTCCAGCTCATTTTTCGTTTCATTACGAATGTGCTGAAAGGTAAGAAAGACAAGTGAGTGCTTTCTCTGTGGTGGAAAATTGGTGTATTGAAAAGGGAATACACAAATCCAATGGGTGTTTTATATCTGTCATACTTCAAAACCTATATGGTGCCTTAGAAAACACAGCACAGTTTTAACCCAGGTGTTAGGGAGTTCAGTTCATTACTGACCTGTTCTGGAGTGCGATTCTTCCAGTTGAGCCACCTCTGCTTCCAGTCTGGACCGACCATATCCTTGATGACTGACTCAGCTACAAGTAAAGCAAAAGAAGAAGTCAGGAGAGGAAAAATGCATCAAGACAACAAAGAGTATGTTTTGACCTCTTGAAACAAGCTTTCCTCTTCCTACCGAGTGTTTCTGTAACAATTAGTTCATGTAAAATGTTTGCAAAGCATGAGAGTACTGTCGTTGAAAACTTTTAACATTGACTGGCACGTCTACAAAGGGCTTTGAAACATTGACAGGTTTATTTGCACATGGTCAAGATTGGGCAAGCTGCACTATCTCAACATACTGTCTCTGAGGCGTGACTGCAGGGTTTCCTCCATGAACCCGATGGCTGCATCCCACTGGGGCTTATCTGTGATGGACCTGTCTTCTAGGGCATTGTGCTGGATCACCCTCTGACACACAAACACACACAGACACACAGGGCAAGAAGAAAACATTGTTATTAGCTGATCTGAATGTCAAACAACAAATATAAATATGCCACTTCTTAGCACCAGTGTATATTCGTATACATGCATCTGTGTAGGGAGTTGTCAATTTAAATAATGTGTGTGCTCTCTGTATCCTCAGACCCGGGATACAGAGATTTAAGGTGTGTTTACCAGACTGTCCATGGCCCTCTCGTTCCATTTGTGTCTCTTGATGCTCTCGTCTTTCACAGCCTCCTTCAGCTTGTCGAAAATGTCGTCCTGGTCTTTGCCTTTGTATTCAGCCATGAAGCGGGCAAACTCTTCCTGCAGTGTCTCCCAGGCAACCTAATGGCAGGCCAAGTATAGCAGAGGAGAGAAAAGGCTGGTATTACCATAAGCCATCACTTAAAAGATCTTTCATTTCTGCAGACGGTGAACAAACGATCAAAAGCCAGTGCAATAAACCAGTTAGCATTACCTCTAGTGCTTTATGTGGAAGCTGCTTGTCAGTCCACTGCTTGAGCTTGATGTCGACGGTGGTGTTAAAGGTACCGGAGTCCATTGTTTGAGCAGCAGGCAGGTAGATGTTTTCAATTACATGAGTAGAAACACGTTCCCACAACTTCTTCTGCAGCATAGACTCCCTGAATGAGTGACAGAAAAGACATTTCAGCTTTTAGTAACACAGGGAAAGATTACATTTTTGAACTGCGTACTCTAGCTGTTGTGATTTTGATTGGTCGTCAAGAAACAGACTGAAGATTCCTTATCAATACTATAGCAAATACTTAATTGAGATTAAGATGGATTCAACAAGAAAGAGGGTAACAGTATTTATAATGTGTCCTACTCAGCTCAGAAAATGGATGAAGTTAAGGGGAAGAACTATGAGTGAGGAGGGAGATCAGTAAGATCAGCCCCTCGGCAATCGCACTTGGACTGTAGTTTCCAATACAGCCTCAGTTTAACCCTGTTAGCAGCTACCAGCCTCCAGACTATCTCCAAATCCCTCTGTGGAAGTGTGGCAATGAAACAAAACCCTCCCCAAGGGTTAGAAGAGGCCAGGTTTATGCCTTTCTCATTTATCATAAACACACGCTCATATTTCATTAGGCTCTCCTTTTGTTCAAGCTAGCACTCCTCACTGTCAATAAGCACTATCTCCAATACTGCTGGCTGGCTGCTGGCTGGCTAACAGGGCCACTCCTGTTCCCATCCATGGGCCATTCATCAGAGTATTGATCAGGCAGAAGTGACGGCACGCACACTTGGGACAACCAGAAAACGATGTATACATCTCATTTAGCAAGGTTTTCCTCACTGGTGGGGAGGTAGGACTCCACATTCATGCACATGGTACATACAGAGAAGACCTGCAGTGTGATCTTAAAATAACTTCACACTTACGCTTTCTTAAACCTTCTATGAAAAGTTTCTAACCGATTGTGAAATAGACCGAAACTGAAATGGATGCCTCATTATAATCTAGAAGAGTAAACAAGACCATCAGCAACACAGCTGACACTTTCTATATTTAAATGTTTGATGCTTGAAACTGCTGTGAAGGGGCAGGTGTAAAACCTGAGGACTGATTGCATGTCTCTTTCCATTTCACAGAACAAATCTTTACAATGAGTGAAACATTTAACTCTTAAGAAAAAGTATGATGACATTTTTTGGCAGAAATCCTGGGCATGTACAGAACAAGATCAGCAAAGTGCCACTGATTTAAAACATCTACATAGAGCATAGATAGAGGCACTGGGCTTTATAATAAGTATAAAATAAATACAAAATAAACAAATAAATAAATAGACAAATAAATAAATAAATAAAAATGATACCTAATAACGGTATAGGTTAAAATATGTGAATTATATGTAAAACAAATATGAATATTTAATAACAAAACATGTATATTGTCACCATCACTCAGAAACCTCATATCTCCAAAACCACTACTTTCCAAGTATAGTGTAACTAATCACTGCATGAGATTTAATCACAAGCTTTTCAAAAAATATGTACGTTTCATCCATTTAATTTTAGAAGGCCTACTAGCAGGCATAAAGCAAGGTTAGTGATTCATGCAAAAAAAATGAAAAGAGAAAATCTGGAGATACAAGGTTTCTGCCTGACAGCAACAATATTTTGTTGTACTTTAACCCATATTTGTATACCTAAAACTAATACAGCAGGAAGGCAAACTGAACTTTTGACCAATCCAAAATTAATAAGCCTCAAGTAAGACATTATCATCAACTTACCAGTGTTGGGGGGTCACTTGACTCAAACTGATGACTTCGTCCAATATTTCATTTTTGGCCTTTTCATAGAGCTCGTTCTGTAAAATGCAAAATGTTGTTATAGTTTTTTTCAAGGAAAATCCCAACATGAAATCCTTCAGTTATTCTACTGGTGTCACTCTTACCCTGTCCAGCTCTCTTAGACGAGGATAGTTGTTTTTCCATTCAGTCTCCAGATTGAAGCGAGATGCTGAGGAGAGGAGGGACAGTTAAATTGTCATTTCTTTTAAAATAATAATTTTTATTTATAACTTTCATCTGAAAATAATATATAACCTAAATATCAATGGATTTCCCCTATGTAATAATAATTCTCCTTGACATCTATCATTTTGTAAGTGCTCATTTGCCCGCATGAAGGAACCTCATATCTTGCATGTTATTATTTTTTCACTTTTAATGTTACGCTCCATCTAACAGTAATTCTCTATAATCAAGAGGCAATGAGCATACGAGTACAGGGCCTCCTTTGTTTTAGCATGGTATGATATAAAGGCAGCTCTCAGGCTGCTAATGGTGTCTATCCTTTAATAAAAGTGGGTGAGGACACTCTCACTGTCTTAACAGGTCCCTAAGGGGGGGGGGGGGGGAGAGGGGCTAGGTCAATTTCACATTCTATATCAAAAGCCAGTTTAATTCTCATGTATGCTCACAGACAGGGGAGCAACTAGACACACACACAACAACACCAAGCCTGCTGTCCCTTTCCACAGCTCCCTATCCACAGTGGAGATTAGGCTAATTGCTGGTTTGTGGGGCCACATGGGCGCCAAGCATAGAGGATGGAGTCCGGCTGTGTTTGATTTGATGGGATATGGATCAATACACCACACAATGGACCTATGGGAACTGCAGTTTCAAAGCCATAAATCTCCTGTGCTGTTAGTAACGGGCTTGTGATTGTCTGGACTAATTGCAGTTGGAAGGCTGGATTGGGGAAAAGTGTGGCAGGGTGGGCTGAATAAAACCAATACAGAGGGGAGGAGGATTAGCATCTGTGAAGTTAATGGATAAAACTCTACCATGTCCTTTACACTATTAAATCATGCCTGGGACAGTAACAGGCATTGGACATAACATTCACTAAAGGGCACAAATAACAAGGTAAGGTAATATGTATTGTGTGTATTCATACCTTTGAAGACGTCCGCCTGCTGCTCGACAGACTCCCTAACCATCTTCCAGAAGCAGTCAGAGACAGCCAGACTCAAGTTCTTTGTGGTCACCTGGTGCGCCTTCAGCATGCCGTCCCTAGTTACAAAGAGATACAACATTGTCAACTTTAAAGTAGTTATACGATGAGGTGTTTAAGTTGGGGGAGCATGGTGTCACTTGCCTTAGTAATCTGGAGTTCTGGAAGAAGTCTTCCTCATAGTCTTTGATGGAGTCTATGCTTTCACTGCTGCTTCCTGCACAAATGGACCCCAAAACAAGGTGTGAAAAAGTGACATGACAAAGGACATGATCATGACCTTACAGTTTGAACTAAATGAAGTGAAATCAAATGTATCGTGATATTACCTCTTCCTGTCACTACAGCAAAGTAACCAAGAGCCTTCATGGGAAACAGCTTGCCTTCCACTATTTGCTGAATCTGAAAGAGAAAATACAAACAACAACTTACACTTAGTGTCAGTCCATTTAAGAGTACTAGCTTCCTTATCACTTTCTTAATAATGGAACAACATCTTACAGATGCATTCAAAAATAAGAATATCTTGAAAAAATTCAATTTTTACACTAGATTTTTTAAGAATCGGAACATGTCCAACTCTTAGCCAAAACACATTCTAGACTCAAAACTTATCTAAAATGTTTCAACCTTTTTTCTTTTTAAATTTTGATAATTCAAAAAATGGCCTTCGGGTCAAAAAAACTACTCAAAATATTAGAATATTTCATTTTGAGTTTGGGTAAATTATGATTCAAACAGGGCCGGCTGATGGCAGAGTGCTGTATCGAAGCATATTAGTGGTAAGGTCACTGAAACTGTGTAACACTGGTTGGAAAAGGTGTGACAGGGATGACCGCAGCATTGTGCAAATTGTCTCCAAAGAGATGCACCTGCATAAGAAAGTGGTTGGCTCCCTCTTGTGGAGCTACTGCTTCACTCCAAGGGCTATCACTTGATGCACTGGTTGGAGGATGTTGTAGTAGGTATTATATATGCAGCCTTGAAATTTATTAATTTACTCTATGTTGACAAAAAATGCTTTGTTATCATGTTTGGATGGCAGTCAACAAAGTCCTTGAAGACATTTCTATGCTTTCATCACAACAAACATAATGAGCTGTATTACTCTGCTCGGGCTGGCCAGGTTCTTCTCAGCGAGGTCCACCTTAGTCAGGACAAATATGGTTCTCTTCCCCTGAGGGTCCATCTGGCTCACTAAGTCTGTTACAATGCTCCGCTCTGCGTCCACACTGCCATCTGTAGGGGAAACATGGAAGGTCCGAAATGATACGATTACTGATTACATGACTATGAAGAGTGTAACAAGTGCAAAGTTGTGTGGAAGTCCATCTCATTGCTTAACATATCACATGCAGCCTTCATATATGACTGCAGCTGCTTTTAGTATGCTCATTGCTCACCCTGAATACAGAGGATGATTGCGTTGGGATTCTGCATGTATGCCTTGCTGATGCTGAAGATTGTTTCCTTCGTATCTGCTGCCATGCCTGCGGTCACCGTCTTAAAAAAGACAAAGATAAAAAAAAAAACATTTAAAACTTGTTGTTTTGTCATTTTTAAGACAATTTAAGTCGATTGGCCTTGTTGTACAAAAATGAAATCTTAATATTATCAGGATTATAATCTAAAAGACTTTAAGATTAAATAATCTGTAGAAAAATCTCACCAGAACCGACATCGATGCATCCCCACCCTTACAAGTTTAAGATAGTATACTCACACTGATGACACCCGGTAGGTCGACGAGCACCATCCTTTGGATGCCAGGACCTTTGACACTAAGGGATATCGTCTGCATGAAGAAAGCAAACATCAGTTTTTAATGAAGGAAGGAAATAAATGAGTACAAGCTTTGTAAAAAACATGCATGAAAGCTCTATATCCAACCTCAGTGCTGACTGTCTGTCCTTCTTTCACACTCTTCCTCATTCTCAGCTCAATCTCATGCCTCAGAGCAGCCAGCTGATGGACAGAAGAAGATATATATGAGTAGATGTAACAAAGAGGATATTATATTAAACTTGAAATATTCATTCATTCATTTTAATACTTACATCATCCTCCTTAGAGAGGTCAAACTCTCTGCCACTGTCCTTGAACATGGCGACATGGTGGGGGCCTTCACTGAGTGTTACCTGCAGAGATGAAAAGAATGTTGTCAGGAGTCAAGATGGATCAAAGAAAATCTGGTTTTCTGTTTTAATAAGAAACATGCAACAGGTAAATCTGGTTTGCTGTTTTTGTAAATATAAAAACATGAGCTGGTCTGGTCCCACATACCTTGACGGGAGAGCGTGTCATCATCTCTCCAGAGCCCCTGGGAAAGATCCTGGCCTGGGCTATCATCTCCAGCACACTGGTCTTACCAGCACTCTGATCTCCAACCACAACCACCTGAAACATAGAGGTAATAAATGAGAGGAAGGAGCAAACAGATATACAGAAAAGATATATCCTCTCCAATATCTATATTGTGAATGTAGAATGAGAAAGAAAATGAAGTTCCTGTTGAATCATCATTTTTCAAATGTTCATAAAATGAAGTTTGACTGCTCCATACTCTGGGCAGGTGGTCCTGGGTGTTGTAGTTGGAGTCATAGTCAGACAAGATATCCAGAACTTCTGAATACAAGTCGATGAGGGATTTCTGCAGAATGGAACAATAGTTACACACATTACTGTTTAGTGTCTTCACGTTGGGATTAAAGGGACAATGGCAGCAATATAATACAAAAAACCTGTTGCGACATTACAGGCGATTAATCCCAATCTGATAAAACATACCTTCACTTTTCTTTGGTGAATCCCCTTATCGTCTTTTTGGAGGACCACTTTTCTTAACTCTTTATTCTCCTTCTCCAGTCTCTCCAGCATGCGCTGATATTTTAACTGTGTGATAAACAACAAAAAAACCAAAACAACACCATAAACATCAGCATCACATGTCAAATAGTGTCAATGCATTACATAGACAATTTGTTCCACTCCTTTTTTAAACCCTTTCAGCCCATCATTTCAAAGAGCTTTCATTCTCTTTGAAGGTCTAAATGCAACATTGGATCTTAAAAGCTTGAAATATGTTATGATGAGTTACATGTTACGAATGTTCCTTCAGTATAGATTTGATAGAAAATAAAACCCAGTCTACTGTACCTGTGTGCGGAGCAGATCTTCTTGAAGCTGGTCTATCTTTTCTCTGTCAGATGACTAAAAATTAAAGTTAAAAAAAAGAAGAAGAACAGCAAGAAAATGGGTTAATGCTTTCTTTCTAATCTGAAAATGAGGCCTTTCCGTCACTCTCGCCGGGCAACTTCGCAAGCATAAAATCCCACCAACACCATGAAGACTGATTACGTGCACAGTGAATCTCAGAGAGAACCAGTGTTGCAGATCAAAAAGAGAGAGAGGGATGTAAATCAGATCTCAGGCAGATAAAACTCATTCAGGTACGATTTAGACTTTATAAACCAGCTATTGATTCACAAACAAGCACACATTACAGGGTGAGTCCTTACATCTGAGGATAATCACAAAATCATGTAGACATTATAATCAGATTTTTATGACAGAGCAGATTAAATGTCTCGTAATTGTAGGATTGTTATCAGGATGAGAGACAGGACAGAGCGGGAGACAGAACACAGGGGCAGATGGGATTTGGAAGCAAAAGAAAACACACCAAACTAGTTTATCAGAAACAGTTTAGGACTACACAACAGAACAGGGTGAAGAAGTCTGCTCTGAAACACCCACAGTGTATTAAATGTTGTTGATTTCCTTTAGAAAGAGATGTATTTATGCATTACAACACTGCTCATGAGCTAAACGCTCCTACCTCGCGTCCACTCAAGTTAGCTTCACACCATGCAGCGGGTTGCCACTCCACTCCATGCAGTGCATCTGGACATGAATGGAGTGCTGCTGATGACTATCTATCCATTTGCATGAGAGAGCTATGTCACTGTGCCTTTTGAACTCCTATGAGAGTGCATGCAAGCCTTCTCCAACGACTGAGCAAGAAAAGCTTAGCTAGCCTGGCAGACTATTTGGGCTGATACGTGGAGGCCAGTGATGGGTGTTTAATAATGGGACATACTATAGAAATAAAAGGCCAGATTTGTCTGCACTAGAAATACTGAGGTTATAAAAATCATTGAAAAACACTGACACCATGGCTTTAAGCAGAGGGCTGGAAAAACGCGTAAAGATATAATGCAACCTCGTCATGTAACATTATATTTAATACTTCATACAGGAGACCTCTTCATTAATATCGGACTATAAGCTGTAGCTATCTAGCATATATTTTATTTTCTATTTAAATGTACCACTGATGGCATATTGTGCAGGTAAGAAAGATCGAATTCAAAGCATTGCTGCAATATTTAAATGTATACTGTCCATCCAAATTGCTGGTTCTAATCTGATCAATTTAAGAGACACATCAGCTGAAGATGTTTGTGCTGACCTCATCCCTAACTCACAGTGACAATGAAGTATGTATAAGCATTGTGAAAGCAGTGTTGTGTTGGGTGTGCTTATAGATGCACACTTCCGAGGACATCCAACCAGTTGCAACTGACTTGAAACTTTCACAGAAGACTTAAAACTCTGCTTTTCAGCCTGGTGGTCAATTATTTTGCATATTCTGTAAATTTGGCTTGATTTCAAAGTTTTTTCAGTATAAATTCTATTTCTTCTCTGAAGGCATTAGTGGGATAGGGCGAATCTAAGTGGGTTTGGGACCTTCACCTTGCGTTTCTGTTGAAGGGGGCTGGGGTTCGGAGGCGGACTGGGAGCAGGCTCTGGCGGTGGGGGACGCGCATTATTGGCAGCTGCGGCCCGCCGGACCTCCTCCTCGTGCCGCTGGATCTGCTGTTGAATAAGAATGAGCTCGCCCAGCAGACCCTGCTGGGGTACGTCATAATGAGAGACAGGTAGGAGCAGCACAAAGACAACAACCAGCCATTGGGCTGGTCAGTCATACAAGCAACGCTGCATCCTAAACACAGGGCGACAACAGAGGAAACCTGGCCCTGGTTCGCAGTCTCATGAATCTCAAAGGTGTCTCAGAATCATGATACAGTTAAAGCTGAAGTTAATGAGACCTAAGGATTTTGGCTTTGGTAATCTTGCCACCAACATCAGTGTGACCCAACAAAGTCAGTCTCTCTCTCATACAGAGCAGAGATGCCAAACTTTGCCAGACTGAAGGCGGAGGAGGTTACTAATACCACAACTAGCACCTCTTAGCAAGTGGCAACAACACTAAATCTTTCCTCACCGTCGCGCACTACTGTTGACTTATGACTGTGCGTTCACTGTACATCAGAAAACACTATGACTGCTTTCCATATTTGCACTTAATGTAAAATGCTGTCAAATCTTTACAGTACTGGTTCAATCAGATCTACAATGTTTGATGATGTTGGTCAGTGCTAATCATAATAAGTCTGATGAAGCTGAAGATGGTGATTATGTAAGCAAAGCAGGCTATGGAGTATGCCTCCATGGGGGAAAGCACAGAGCATTGGCTTAGCAGGTGAGGTATGCTTTAGTTCAGGGTTCCCCAACATGACATCATCATTTAACTTTGTGCAGATTTTTTTGCTCTGTAAAAAGTGCATACAAAATCTGTTGGATGTAGTTTGAACAGAAACATCATCTTTCAAAAAAGTTGCATTAAATGTGCTCATGTTGGAGACCATGACTGCAGACTAAAAGCAGGGCAAAGAAGAGGAAAGCCAAATATCTTCTTTTATCTCTTAAAGCTATTCCTTATATTGATGATCAAACGTTCAGTTTTGACATGAACTCTTGGGAGTTAAAAAAAAAAAACACAAACAGATGAATATAAAGCAGAGGGAAACTGAAACATGTCACTTTGCGGGAAAGAACAGAGAGAAAAAAAAAGAAAAATACAGAGAGGGCAATGGAAACAACACAAATGTGCATCTTGAGTGTTCAGTCAGACTAATGGTGTATAATAAGGAAATAACACAGGAGTGACCTCTATGAACATGATTCCTGGAAAAGAACTGTGGAGAAACTTGACAAGCAGTGAGGCCGGAGTTGAAGCAGCAAGTTCATAACCTCTCAGGTTTTAATCTGAAAGAATGAGTCCTATAGAGTGAGAATAAAATGTTGGTCAAATTTCATAAACTCTTTACGTAAGAGCACTGTAGTAAAACTCTATTCAATGCTCGGAAAACTAACGACTTATCAAATTAAACTACTGCATGGCCCTAACAAAAGAGGCATGCTCTTACCATATCATTGCAAGCAACACAGCCATAAAAACCTTATCTTGACTACATTCTAGGCTGACAGCCAGCGTGAGACCAACAGTTTACAATCGGTGGAACTTCATCTTAAAATCATTAATATGTTCTGGGTACGTTTCAATTCAATCCACCGCAGTTCTTGCCACTGAAGCGAAGGGTAGCCAAGCTGCGGGCAGGAGCTGGGTGATAAGTGGCGCAAGTTAAGTTGAGCGTTTTGAAGCCTTTAGGTGGATGCAGGTTTTTTTAAATACTTGCCTTTTTGTACTGCTTGTCACTGCTATCTGGCGTGGTTGCTGCAGATGAATCTGTGGCTTTAAGTGGAGGATCGCCTGTGGTTTCTACCAGAGGAGACACAACAAACAGTAAAAGGTTAAATCTAAAAAAAACAAAGTTGAGTTGAGTGCTGAGTTTGAAATAAAAGGAGATTAGGGTGACAATAATGCCCACAGTGGAAAGATGCCAGAGTGCAATTTAAAGCAGGCTTATGATAAGAAAAAAGAGACTAGAGAGAGTGCTTTGTTTTCAAATGTTTGGAAATCTGAAGTTTCACTTCTTATTTATTTATTTATTCATTCAACAAACCTATGTTAACAGTGCAGCATAAATGTAATACTCTTATAAATAATTAACTAGTAGCTAGCATGTTATTAGCTCCACTAGGAGGAAACAGTGATAAATGCAACCTAACTTTAAAGCACGCAATTAAGGTTTTAAATCTAGTTGTACGTCACCACTCACTGTGGAATTGATTGGTGGATTTTCTTGGGGTAAGCAGTTAATGAAGGATTAAAAGTAAACCTTGATAATTACATACAGTGAAAGCTATCAACGCATTCTGGGAATCAAAACATCTTAAGAAGGAAGATTTGTGAAAGGATTTTTACATCATATTCTTATGACATGAACTAACATGCTGATATAACCATGCAATGTTCTGTTCGCATTGAATTTGAGGGAGTTTTTTTTTTAGAGGCACTGAACATATAGATATGAAAACTGGAAAGTCTTCTAGAAACATTTCCAAAAGCTATGGAAGGGTGTGGAAGCATGGAGCCTGAAGAAACAATATCTAGAGACATGCCTTGTAGCTAACTTTATGAGTCACAGCAGAGGCGTGGTCCTGTCTGGTCTGTTTGAATGACTGAGGAGGTTTGTCCTCACAGCACTCTTCATGACCTGATTGATAGTATATCAAACTATTTAATCACTACCACAAACAAGCATTTTAATTACCGTTATTACGATAACATTAAAAACGTTACACGTTTTTTCTGAATTTTATCATCATCAACTAGACAGTTTAATGTGTGAAAATATATTTATTGAGATCCGGAAATATAAAAGCTAGCACGTCGATGTACGTTTAATGTATCTTCAGCACTTTTTCCAAACATTTGAGGAGGAATGAATAACAGCAGATGGAGGTAGCCCCAAAGATTAGTGAGTGTTAATGTAATTAAAGAAAGCAGCCAATACAGGCCAGGGTGGAGAGGGTGGAAGTCAAAGGAGGTAAACAACACACAGGGAAGAGGAAGTACAGCCAAGGGCAATCAGGTTAAAGAAAAACAAAATGGAAAAGGGAGAAATGCTGGATCTGCATTTCGGAGTTTTTCAGACCAGGAAAATAACACCTTTTTATCATAATGGGTTTTCTTTTAACACTTCTTTGAGAATATTAACAAATTAAGCTCTCTTAGGATTTAAAAATAATACAGAAAGAGAGAGAGAGAGACTTGAAAAAGTAGGAGGTACTTCCAGCCAAAAGATCTGGATGATTAAAAAAAATATACTTCTTTGAATACCTGGAGTCCAAGATAACTCGTTTTCACAATCCCTGTGTTTGACTAAATACAGAACCTGTGTTCATTTTAAATGATGCCGTTGTAATCAACAGCACTGGTCTGCAACCTGGAAGCCACCGTCCTGGGGAGATGCTCTGCTACCGTCTTTTGAGCCAACCATGGCAAGCAGGAACCCCACAACAATACTACTATCACAGCAAGAGGGGAGTTAAACTGCAGCAGAGAGACAGGAAGGGAGGGGGGCGGGCGGGCAGCGCTACAGAGTGCAGGTTTACACACCTAACAACAGCTGCAGACCAGAAGCTCCTTTGACTTCACTACCCAAACTCACACCTGTGAAGAATGTTGAGGAGGACAGGAGGGTAGGGGAGGAGGAAAAAGGAAGAACAACACAAGATAAAAAATCATATAAGACAGAAGCTGAGGGATGGTGGTCAAAGCAGGGACACAGCTGGATGATGTGTGATCAAACAAAGCAGTTGCTGTGCCAGAGCTTCAGTGAAGTGGCCACTTGTTGAAAAAATGTTAAAAGGCATAAGCACACCCCAGACTAGGCTTGAACCTAAAGGAGCCCAATATGTATATATCTTATCAGTAGGGTATAACAATGTATTTGTTATTATACATTATTAATACTGTATTATGTCTTATCCTTCATAGTAGAATTGAAGTCAGGTCAGTTTGTAGTCAAAGTGCTGTATCGAAATAACTGGGGCAAAAGCACTCTGGGGATTAGGGACTGTTTAACAGCAAGTTGTTCTGCAACAATGTGTGAAAACATTGAGAAAGTTTGGATTGACAGGACATTTGAATTGCCAGCAGGGAAAGTGATTCCAACACATTTGGTCTATGTTATCTGATATAAAACTATGAGCTTTATGTAGGACACATTATCAACCACAACCAAATACAGAAGTGCTGGAGCAGAAAAAGCAGACCTTTAGAAAGAGTTGCAGGTTACTTATTCATATCTTTTCATAACTCTGAGTTTACGATATCTCTTTCTGCTGGAGGCACTTTAAGGCAGGGGTTCCCAAACTTTTCAGCCTGCGATCCCAAAAATATACGTGCCAAAGACTTGTGACCTCCTCTGTCCCTCAAAGTGGTCTAAAGTGGCTTCATTTAGCTGGTCTACAGAAAATTAGCCCACCTATATGAGCATGTGGCTGTGTTTCCTGTGCCGTTGTGAATTAACCTTCTGATTAACTGCTACTGATGCTTTAGATAACTAACTGTTCTCTAACCCTAAACTTAGGAGTCATCTAAAGAAAGAAAGGCAGAAAACTCATTACATTTTCTAATTTCAAGGTTTAATTTCAAGCTTAGCTACTATTTTGTCAATATATTTTACTATAATGGGTAAAATGTACTAATTTTAGATAACTTAAAAAAACAAAAACCTTTTGGAAGATATCTCACGACACCCCTTTTGTGTCTTGCGACCCCCCAGGGTGTCCCGTCCCACACTTTGGGAACCCCTGCTTTAAGGTACGAGAAACAAGTAACCTACTGAAAGAATGGAATGCTGCAGTGATTAGAATAAAGCATAAAAAATTTATAACAGAGAGGAGTGAATGAGAGGTTTACACCTACTACTAATGCTCCACGGATACAATTAAAGTAGACTACAAGAGTACACACACTGATGGCACTGATAATTAATTTTGTTGTTAAAGTTATCATTGGAGGGAATCGTTGAACATTGTTCACCTACCAGAGGAGAGGAGGCTTTTGATGAAAGCGAAGTTCTCTCCTATTTTGTCGAGGTCAGGTAGCAGTTTGGCTATTTCTTCTATCTCTGGGAGAGCTTTGGCCAGTTTATCTGAGGATACAGATACAATGTTAAGTATGGAAAAACGGACAGGTACAGAGTCTTATCATAAAACACGAATAATTGTTTCATTGAGCAATTTTGAAATCAGACATTTACATGTGGATTCATTTAAACTATGACAGTAATATGATAACACTCACCAAGATCAATTTGTTCACTCAGTTCCCAGACAAAATCTGGAATGACCCAGTTGTATTCGCTAAAATCAGGCAGCATGTCTTTCCACTCCTCATAGGTCTGGAAAGAAAATGACAAGGTTATGCTACTATCACTGTACCTCTGAATAAGAATCCACTACAGGTTGAAAGAGCAGATTGTTTAGGTGCCGAGGGAAATTGTGTCACACATGAAATCAATGGCAAATCTAAGATGATTGTCAGTGACTTCATCTGTATTCATTTTTGGTTTGTTTGTTTGTTAAGTGTGTGCCTAATATGACCGAATGACTTATTTTGAACTCAGGGATAATACATAACTTAGCACTTAACAATAGCTAATGGGAAATAAAAAGTGAACAATATTTGAGAGACCCTGAGATGGAGACATTTATACTGGCCTTTTTAGCTGTGTAGCCGCCTCCAACTGCCGAGCCGAGCAGAATGTACCGAAGCTTCAGCAGCCTTGCTGCGAGGCGGGCCACCCAGAAACCGCGCTGCTGCTGGTAACCATGGCCTCCCGACCCTGGGGGAGGCTTGGGAGTTCTCATGGGCAACCGTGACATGGAAGTGAAATAACGGGCTGCAGTGCGATGAGGGGTGCGTTGAGGGTTGGTGTTGTTGGAGTAACGGTGGTGGATGGCACGGGAAAAAGGGTGGAGCTTCTGCAGGGGTACCCGAAATCTCACCCCCATGTTGGTGGAGACCAGGTTCCTGCAGGCCATGCTGAGGGACAGAGAAATTGGATGATAAAGTACACAAGCTCACTTTGCATCCTCTTCCTATAAACACCATAAAGTCATTGGAAGTTCATGGTCACCTCACTGATTCTGGGGAGAATGACATGAAATCAAATTTTTCACAAAGGCAAGGCAACTTTATATGAACAGCGCATTTCATACACCGGGGCAACTCAATGTGCTTTACATTAAAACATTAAAAGCATTGGAAACATTCAGACAAGCATAAAAGAGCACAATTAAAATGACAAATAGAATAAAACAGAAAAGAAAAGGATAATTAGAAATATATTAAAAATAAATTTAAAACTTGCATTTAAAGTGAGTTAAAATAAGATAAGATAGGAAGGCAGTGGCAAATAAAAAAGTCTTAATCTTTGATATAAAAGAGGTGAGAGTTGGAGCGGACCTACAGCTTTCAGGGAGTGTTTCAGATATGTGGTGCATAATGACTAAATGCTGCTTCACCATGTTTCGATCTGACCCTCCGGACTGAAAGCAGACCAGTACCTGATGACCTCAGAGGTCGAGATGGTTCATAAAGTAGCAGCAGATCAGCAATGTATTTTAGGCCTAAACCATTCAGAGCTCCAAAACCATCAGCAAGATTTTAAAGTCTATTCTCTGACAGACAGGAAGCCAGTGTAGAGATCTAAGAACTGGAGTGATGTGGTCTACTTTTTTGGTACAAAACATTATTGACCAAGTAAAAACTTAGCACTTTGGAACAAGAAAGGCTGAACAAAATAGTAGTTCAAGCCATATTAATGTGATCAATTCCAAAGCTAATCTCCACACAGTGACTCCATCGTCAGGTAAAGGCCCTGGATTAATAAACCCAAAACAAAGTCACTGTCTCTGGTGTATCAGCCCGTGATACTATGACATGACATTTTTTAGAATATCCATGATTGAAAGGAACGTTTGAACAAAAGAACCAACAGACAAAAAGAAGGTACGGATCCATTACCTATATGAATGTAGTGTACCTAAAACGATAACGTGATGTTAACAAGTCAGCATATATATTCATCTGAAGTTTACTGACACGTTATCTAACATGCTAATAAATACTAACGGGTGGCTCAAGTCACAATAGCCTATAAGCCAATTGATCTCAAATGACACCTGAAAACCGAGCCAAACCCAAATGGATAGACCACATTATCTCTTAGCTAGCGAGGCTAACTGGCTAACGACAAAACCCACAACAGCGAGTAAATCCGCTTTGACTTTTCTAAAGACATTGTAGTTTCTATGTCTGGAGATGTTCTGAATCCAAAGACCTCTGTTTAATGTAACTACTTAAAGTAGTAAGGCGGATAAATACATGATGCAAGTCGCTAGCAGCGCTGTCCTCAGCTGTCAGAATGACCGGCTAGGTGTGATCTCTGAGCTTATCGTTTCCTGACTGAACACAAACTTACCAGGCGGATTTGCTCCCCACACGCAACATGACGCTGTTATCAACAGCAGGTTCACGCAAATCTCTGAACAATTCTCTCGTCAGGCACGTTTTAGTTCATCTTTCCAGATGGTACACATTTGTTTGCCTCTTCTGGCAGCTAACTAGCTCGTTAGCTTACAAGGACACAGACAGAATGACAGTCCACTTCCTGTTGACGGTGCAACCCTCAAATCAACCCTGACAGAAACGAACAAATTGAATTTCTTCCTATGTAGATTCAAGATTCAAGATTCAAGATTCAAGATAGCTTTATTGCCAAGTGAGCTCGCACACACAATGAATTTGACGTGGTGAATGGAATACTGGTACCTAACAACAAGAAAGCAAGGACACAACAAGACAATAAGGACAATAAATATATAAACCTAAACACAAATCCAAAAGTTCTAAATAAAAATATTATTTGTACAAAGAAAGGTAAAGAAGCACTTATAAAGACATGAAATAAGTTAAATTAGCCTAAGCCAGAGTGCACATGTAGTAGATGAATATAATAATAAGATATGTTATGGAATAATTTACAATATTTCACATGGGTATTGAGGTGTTGCACTGGAAGATGTAGCACTACCCCTTACTATTGTGGAACTATTTCACACTTGTTCACAAAGGTCCCTTCTCTAATTTCAAACGTTGTGTTGGAGCTTTTTGTTTATTAGTTGTATTTAATGGTTTATTTATTTTAGAATTAATAAGTAGAATTAGTTGTTAGATTTATTCAAACCTTTCTTTTTATAAGTAACTTAAGTTAGATTTGGGGGATATATTTTTTGCTAGTCATTTGTTTAGTATATTTAGTTTTTTTTTCCTATTTAGTATTTATTTTGTTTGTTTTTGTCTGTTTGGTAATTAGGAACTGTGGGCACCTGGGGTTATTTAGGTAGGTAGGTGGCAGAAGACCAGCATGCACCTGGGTAGGCCTATGGGTTTTTACCAGCACAAGAGAGGCAGCAGGAGCCGTGATTTTTCTTTGTTTTTTGTTCGCTTGCTTGCCATCAAAATAAATCATTGGAAAACGCTGAACTTTTGCATGGACATTGGACTTCTTTTGCCGACTTACATTACATTCCCACGGTGCATCAGTGACCTTTTGATTACGTTTAGTTAAAGTTTGAGTTTGGTATTATGATTTTTTTTTTTATAAAAAATGGCATCTACATGTTGGTTGCAAACTATTTCTGTATAGATATTTTATGTGTAAGAGGTTGCAGGGTCATAACATAGCACTTTGCTGTCCATTGGCTGCGCACTGATGGATGCTGAATAACTGCAACATTGCAGGCATCCGGGAAGGGCCCAAAAATGACTGATATAGATTGAAACAATGACTCATCAGATTGAATTTAGACTAACAATATTACATAAATGGCTGATATACAGCTGTAGAGCTACACTAGACTATTAAAACATACAAATAAATGTCAGTGCTTAGTTCTGTAGTTTTGGTCAACGCTTGTCTTTGCAAATACAGTTGGTAGATAAGCCAGTTTTGCATCATGTCACACTTAAAGATCTAGAAATTTAAATAGGAAGTTTTCTCTCTGCAACTGTGTAACATCTCCCATACAGATCATTTTTGGTGAGCTAGATTTGTGTTCCGACACCTTTGCAATCCATAACTACACAAGACTGAAACTGTCATCTCTCTGTCCAAGTTCAGGTGCTAGACCCATATAAGGCTACATTTATGAAATAAATGCTTCCAAATGAACCCAACGAGACCCATTTTGTTTTAAAAGAATTGTTTATTGTGATAGGTATCTCATGTTTGAACTTTGAGGGCACAGCTAGTCCAAAGCTGTAGCCAGCATTCACCCACAATCCATAGTGTTCTTCTCATTTCTATACCTGTTGTGTAGGTGATCCATGTCAGCTCATTAAGTCAGTTTTCCACTTCACAACCAAGATAAATCCTACAGATTTTTTTTTGTATTTTTTCCCCCCAAATGTAGCTACATACTCTCTTATAAGTTTCTGTAGGATAATTCTGTCATGTTCTTGTCCAATGGAAACAAAATAATGCACACACTCACATCATACAGTTTTGAGAACATTTATTGAAAAGAAAAGAAATCAAGATAAATCTGAAATAAAATCAGGGGAAAATAAATGAAAATAAATAAAAAATAAATTATAAGGTACAAAAATTTTCAAAGCAAAAATTCACATTTTTGCCAATATAAACAATACACATACCCCATGATGAGCTCCTTGCTGAGGTGAGGGAGCTTCAAATAAAAAAACACTAAATAAACTGTATTGAAATAGCAGACATACATAGATAGACTGAAATGAACATTTACCAACATTAATTTTTTTATAGTTTGGGTGTTTATCATTTTTCTATCCATTACAAATAGACACATTTCCCTGAGGAAACAACATCCACATGAGTCTTCAAATACTCAGTGGCTGACTCAATCTGAATGCCATTCGATGGTTTGTTTAAAACACATGATGTGAATATGAGGCCAATGCTAACTGTCAACAGTCGGTATATGTTGTACCTGTATAGGAGCAAAGAGGTTTCAGCATAAAATCCATTGCTTTGACATGTCAGTGTCAGATTGAAAGGCAAAGCTGTAGCGTAGAAGAAAAACTTGTATTTACACTTTGCACTTCAGTAAATTGGTGACTTTTCTGTATTAAGGTGCACAGTTATGATACAGCTGAGACTAAACCATTTTGCCCATAGCAGCAATATTATCACTTTTTTCAATAGACTGCTGATATTGAGCAGCAGTGCACATTCTTTTCGCCAATTACATTTAAAAATGTATGGATGAAAAAAATGTTTAACAGTAAAATGAGCACATTTAGACAGAAACAAAGAGAAAAGTAAAGATTGTCAGAAGTTGCTCTAATTGTGACTTTGCGGAGAGGCGCCAGAAAGACTGAATGAGTTATATTCCCTTCTTTAGAAAAGTATTTAGAAAAAAACAGGCAAGCAGTAAGCAGAAGACAGAGTCTACTTCAATAACCCAAAGGAAAAATCTCCCCCTTCAGGATGTTTTTTTTTAAACTTTCTTCAAACTCTGAAGCAGACATGTGTTTCATTGTGTTTTAACCAGGACAAACCAAACATTAATCCAAGTGCCCAAATCATACTTCACAATAACGGATTCATTCTGTGAAATAAATGCCCAGGATGCCCAAATAAGGAAATCCGAGAAAATGCAAGTTAACAAAAGTGAAGCTACAAATAAATTCAACAGACATTATTAAAACAAAAGCAGACTGATTGCAACACAGTACCAAAATAGTAGAAAAACACACACCAGCCCTTTGATAATTCAAAAACCATACATTATTATCACTAAATCTTTAGACTTTTATGCACACACTAGAAATGTACATCTCATATATACAGATAGAATCCATCTCTACAATTACTGTTACCTTTAAAGTCAATTTCTGCTGAATCAAATTATATAAGAAAAAGTAAAACAGCCTAAATTTAAACTTTCATTTTTGTTTCTTTTTTTGTTTCAAATACAAATGTAACAAAACAACTCTTTGGAAATAGATTCAATAATCATTGTATTGCCTTGCAATAAATCAAGAAATTTTGTTCTTTACACAACATTCAGTTTAAGCCTCTGTAGGTTACTAAAATAATGTGAAAACAAATGTAAAGACAAAAATTTGCGACCATGTTTAACATAACTTTTGATTTTAAACAGAAATGTCCAAATTACTTTTATTTTCTGTGTCCAACAGTGTTTCAGAGTCTTTCCACAAAATGGCACAAGGAAGTCAATATGAACTGGATTTTGTATTTCTCACCATGTTAATATCCTTTACACACTGATAATTCACCAAAAATACTATAACAAAACACTTGAGCTTTGATTATCAAATAAACAATGTTTTCATTTAAGCTATGGTCACAGATCATATTTGAATTTATCATTAAAACAGAATAATTTGTAAATTTATTACAATATTCTAGCGATGGCTTTTAGCTTTTTTTTTTATTAGTAGTATAGAAGGAAATTTTTGATTTTACTGTTATAGTACTAAATCAGTGATAACCAGTGGACAAGGTAAATGTGATGTCATGTGTTATACATGATTATGAGTCATGTGATCCAGTGATTTTACCAGATTTTTGCAAAATAAGTTGTTCAATTTTTTGAGCAAAAAGAGCAACATTACAGGAAAGTTGATAGACTTTTGAAATGGCATACTCTAGGAAACATGAGATTGGTGAAACCATGAATGCTTACAACTCTTGGAAGGCAGGCTGCAATGATAAATCAAGTTATACTGGCTTTGTGCGTTGGACTTGTACAGTTCTGCTCCACCCCAAATCTGCCTATTTGAGTATCAAACACATGATTGCTGTAAAATAAATCAGTTGCTTTCTCCTTAGTTGAATTCAAATGACATTTTTTTTTCAGCTGGAAAATTAGCCTAATGTGAAATAAAGCTTCATTAGTCATTCATGTACTATGAACTGCTTCTCAATCTAGTCAGGCCAGATTTTACTGAGGAGGAGGCTCCTTTTATTCAGCCACCTCTGAAGTTTCCAGCAAGTGTTTGATGCTTAGCAAAAAGCTTTTGGGGAGCAACTCTTAAAACGCAAAGGAAAGAGCACTGAACATAAAATATAGCCCTTAGCTCTCTATGCAAGTAGCCTACTTTATATTCAATGCAGGAATACAATGATATATGGTCCATCCAGTTTATGCAGCTTGTGTTGTTGCATGGATGTTTAAAAGTGCCTAGAGCAGCAAGCTGATGAGATGCATAAATGCTTTGCCTAAACTGACTTTCATGTTTTATCAGTCTTCCATGGGAAGAATTTCTTTTAAAAAAGGACACATTCGAAGAACTGCTGGCTTTGGAGATGATCTGAAATGGCTTTGTAGCTGTAGGATGCTATATGATGTCATGCATGTGATAACATATCAACATTATCCAGCCATGCGGTTTCCTCTTTCAGATACAGAAATGTCGATGTAATCAACAGTAATGTGATATTTGTAGTATATTTGCTGGACTGAAACCATCAAGTCTGCAGAACATGATGACGGGATGACAGGAAGCTGGCTTCATGCAAGTCATAGGATGCTTTCTGTTCCCTGTTGAATGTTATAATATGCTGACAGGACATGGCTTATAGACACAAACACAAATGTTTGAGGTGTTTAACCACATTAAAGGCCCAAATGAACAGCCCAAGAAGACAGGTTTGCTGTTCCTAGATATTTACCAGAGGAACGAAAAGTTGTCCTGCAGAGAATGCCAGAGAAAAAGCCATGATGTTCCCTGTTATACAATGCCAATGAGCCGACATTAAGTATTTTGCATGCAATCATAGCATTAGTGTGAAAGTACAGCTTGGGTGGATGAAGATTCAGCCATAAGTTTCTGAGGTCTCCTGTTAGAAAGTTAAGAGTTGTTGAGCAATTTGTGGAAGTACATGAAAAAGCTGGAGCATTTAATGTCTGTGCTCAATTACATGGCAATAAATGATACAGTATTTCTTTCAGGTCAGTCAATTAATCAGTCTAAAGGGTTTGCTATGCTAACGTCTTTAAAAGCTGAGATGAAAATCATCTCTTTCTGAAATGATTTTATATATATATATTTTAAAATGTTATACTGAACAATCTCTTTATTAAAACCCTACAACGAACCTCCTATAAACGAAAAAACCCAATATGGATCCCTCCACAGGTCTGTGACAAATAACTGTGTATCTGTTTGGGGTGTGAAGATGAACGAGTTGACAGTAGCCTATCAAACATTTCCAGTCTTCCACTTTGCACAGCAAGCTTGAATGAATGTTTGGATACTGGTCTGTAGAGTGTATTTTTGTCCATCCCTTGGGGTCCAATGTAAGCTTTAGAGCTTTACATTTTGGTTAGGATTCAATGCTTTCTGTTAAGTCCCTGCAAGGTGATAATGCCAGCTAATAACAATGGCTCTTTATAAGTACATTAGCAGTCTAAGACCACTACATAGTAGCAATCTGAGCCAATTACCAGTATCTATGCATCAGCCCACCCGCCTTCAACCTCATCGGTCCTTCTGCTTTTAATAACACAGCATCTCCCTTTTATAGTGAACCCTCTTTCTTTTGCCTTCTCCACACACTCTTTTCCATTCACTAACTACATCACTTGCTGTTTCAGTCAGAGTGGGCTATCCTTTTTCAGGCCTTAGTTCTATGTAGCTTCTCTTTGACATCTAGCCCATACCATAGTTTCAAAGTTTGACAGCCTTGTTGTCATTATAATTGCATAAAAGCAATTATTTTTCCTTGATCAGCTAGGAAGATAGGAGGTTCCATTTACTGTTACTTTTTAGACACTTTCTCAAAGCTAGAGAGACCTGAGAGGACATAAGTGGATGAGCAAGAGTACTGCCAGGACTGAAACTGAGATTCATTTGGTACTTCTCTGAAAGGTTTTAGCAGTAAAGGCTCTTGAACTACAGTATAAGACGCAAGTATCAACCAAATATCTTGTGACAATTTGCTTTCAAGAGGTTGAATGCGTGTTCACTGAACACATGTTTAGGGCTTATTTAAATAATGCGAGGGACTTTGGGTGTGCTAGGAGTTGACCATGATGTGATAGGTGGAGCCGTTTTCTGGGCGAGGCTTGGCTTCAGTCGTAGTGGTTGGCTTTGGAGGCCAGTCGGGGTCCACACTGAGCTCCTGGGCCAGATGCATGTAGCGGGCCTTGGGTGCCATCTTGCTTGGGCAGCATAGCCAGGAGAGACACTTGTATGCCCCCAGGTTAATGCCCCTCTGGAAACACCACAGCCCAAAAACAAACAATTAACAAGATAGAATTAACAAAGAAGGAAAGGAAGGGGAAATTGGGAAGGTTCCATAAACCAAATTCATATACTATAAATATACGACATTACTGACATGCAAATAAGATACAAACATGCATGTAAAACTGTCACAAGCAACATATAGAACTTATAAGGAGCTATTGCGAGCACATTTGAACAGGAATGCATGCATGCAAGTCATTCAAAATAAACTCAGCATGATAAAATCTAGGAGATGTCGTCCGGTGGACAGCTTAAAGAGTGAGTCCACTCCTTAAAAACAAGCTCATGGAATCAAAGATCAACGCAAACAAAAGATTCAACAGCTGATCTTTCTATATATATATATATATATATATATATATATATAAATTCTCATTAACTTTAAAGTCTGCCTGGATTTTACCTACATATGTTACTTAATAAGAACCTCAGACAGTTCTGATGGCTTTATTTTCATAGACATAATAGTGGAGTAAGTAAAGCTTAGTGTTTCCATAAGTCTGAACAGAAGATGCAGTAAAGGGAGGAAGAGGAGTTGGCAAGCAATCAGTCCTGTAAAAACCAAACATGGGAGACATCCAAGGCTTGGGAACGGTTTATGCAATCAATATAAACCTGATATCAGAAATATAAATAACACTAACAATAGCACCACGTTAAAACAACCTGGAAAAAACACATTTTTACGCATCACTCTGTGAAAAGCAAAATGCAACCACAGAAATGGACATGTGCAGTGCATAGAACTGTATGTGCACTTTCAATTTATAGTATATTTAGTAATTTTATTGCACTGTCATATATGTAACTACTCTTTTTGATCAAAAACAAAGGTGACGTTTAGATTACTACCATGACACCTGATGATTTTAACTTATAGACAGCTAAGCAAGGTGGTTGTAAGGCAACTTCTAAAGTAGATGAAAGCATTCATTCACTTTACCATCCAACCAACTTACCTTAGTATAAAATATTGACCACCAGTAGCTCTAAATTGGAAGTAGTTTTCCAGCTTTCTTTAGGCTTATTTTAAAGTTTAGCTGGTGAGCAGCAGGTTTGGAGTTAAACTGCAACTGTTATCAAGCCCTGAACAGAAGGCCTATCAGGAGGGATAGGGGTAGGGAGGGGGTAGATCAGGATGGGACTGACGTCTCGCACATGCATGTCAGGGTTAAAGGTTACAATAAAAGGTTGTGCTCTGTGGCATTGTGGGAAGAAGTAGGGACAGAGAGAGGGAACACCACACAAGAGGAAAAGGAAAGGGCTAAAGAGGAAGGTGTCATATTTTTCCCAACCTGTGGTGTCGGTGCAGCGGGAGTGTCGACAAAGCTGCCCTGTTTGTCTCGGCTGAACACAAGCTTCCATAAGATGATGTCAAGGACGAAGGTCTATGGAATAGCGCAGTGGGCAGGGGAAAGAATTACAAAGAGGCTAATTTGATTTTCACACAGTGTCAGCTAGTTGTTTCTTGCACAGAGGTATTTTGTTTTTGCACAGCCACAATGTGTCAAAGATTTCAATTATCACGTGAGGCAACTGTTGTCTTCCATCAAGATGTTAGTCGTTACATGTGAGGTTATGATTCAATTTGACATATTAGTCAGAAAAGAGTGCAGCCGTTCAAGTTCTTCAAAAAATAATACACAAAATGTTGATTAAATGCTAAATAATTTGGTTATTTTTTTATGATTTATTTGAAAAAGTGAAGGAATATGCACTGGTAGTTCAGGAGCATCCTCTCAGGTATGTGGTAAGTAGTACATGGATGCAAGGATGGCTTTCTACAAGGAAGAAAGAGGCATAGTGATCCCGCTCTACAAAGTGCGGCAAGCCAGCATAATCTGTTTGTCTTGACAGAATAATTATATTCTTAAGGAGCATGTGTCTATCAAATACTTTAAGATAAACATATGCTGCTTTAGGGAATTTCAAAGCCCAAAAAAAGCAGAAATCACAAAAATTGTTTCAAGTGGTGGAACACTATCTGTTCAGTATTACATAATCTGTAGCTCGTCTCTTAAGACACAGAATTTTCACTACAAAACATATTTACGCCCCACAGCACAAGATTGATCCTGCTGTCTGAGACAAAGATGAGCACACTGCATGACAAAAACAAAAACTGGACATGAAGAAAACACACACCTCACTTCTCTGTGTGTTCAAATGTGTTTCTTACCTCCATCAAAACAGACGCAGCAGCGTTGACTAAGACGATGAAGAAGAGTTTTACCCTCCACTCAAACGGGACACAAACAATCTGAAGAGAGAAAGAGACTCAAACCGTGATTATGAGGGATTATAAAGTAAGCCTTTAAATTATAGCATTATAGAAAGAGAGCACAGTAAAAGTGAATGATTTCGGCGCTTACCTCTAGAAACTCGTCAATGCTTCTGACAGGGCAGAACATGATCAACAGCAGGAACACATACAAACCAAAGGCAGACAGCACAAAAGGCCCTGCACAGATACACACACACACAAACACAAACACACACACAATTATACAATTTAAATGTAACTTATTAACTACCTTAGCACAGAATTATCAGAGTTAATGATAAAGTTTTCTTACAATTCTTGTAGCTCGGCTGCCTGAAAGGTTTTCCCTTTGAAAAAACGATGGCAACAATGAGATACTGGAAGCAGGAGACGTAGAAGAGGCTGGTGTTCTCAAAGTTCTGGATGTTGTGGTCATCCAATTCTGTGTCGTTGTGGTCGGACATGTTAATGTGTGATGACTGGTTGCAGACGCTAAATGAGAGAGAATTCAAAAGCAGTCAAGTAACAGTGACCCAAAAAAAAAAAATCTGAACAAGAAGAAGACAGTTAGATGGTTGCAGACTATTTGAGGCAGGCTTGTATTAGAGGCAGGCCTTTATTTACAGTTTTCTCTTTTTAAAATGTATAATCGGTCAACCCCCGAACAAAGCTTGTGTTATATCTGATCCTATATATTGTATTCTGATCCTTCGTTTTACCTTATTATTCAATTGCAATATGCTCAACTAACTACATATTGTATTTGTTTCAAATTAAAAGCCGTCCAAATTTTCAGTAGGAACAAAGTTTTCTCCAGAGAAATGTGCAGGAACTTACTTCGGATGATTCTATGGCTACTCATACAGCACTTGAACTGTAGCTACTGCCATCTTGTGGCACTCATATGTTACTACAGGTGTATGGCTGAGACATTACACCAGTCAGCCATTACATTATGACCATGCTCCTGACACTGTGTAGCCCCCCTCTGATCAGGTCAGGGCCAAAACAGCCCTGACCCATTGAGACATGGACTAGACATCTGAAGGTGTACTGTGCTGTATGGCACCAAGAGTGCTTTGAGGTCAAGTTTTGATTCTCACATGCCCATTGTGGGTGTTTTTGACAATGGACAGGGGTCAGCATGGGTGCTATGCAGTCCCCTATGCAGCAAACTGCAATGCAATCTACATAAAACAGCAAATTTGCAGCAGTTTGTAGCCACAGTAGCTCTTCTGTTGGATCAGACCACTGAGGCCAACCTTTGTGGCCGGTACTGGCCACTGCAGAAAATGAAGAGCTGCAGCTTTGGAGATGTTCTGACCCACAATATGGCTCTTGTCAAAGTTACTGTATGAGCCATTTTATCTACGTTGTTTTTGTTTTTTGTTTTGCTCCTCGCACAATCACCACAAGGGGCACTTCAGTTAAACGGGCAGGTAAATGCTACAAAAGGGGCACAGGTGAAGCAGTGATCTTGGGAGCGTGAAGAGCACACAGTTTTTACCGCTCGTCTTAGACCGCACTGTTAACCTAATCACGTATTTCATTGTCAAAGTAAGCTGTCTGTACCTGTTTATCATTTGACTCAATAAATGGCAAGAAGTAACGCAACGATAACACCGGATTGGACATTTGACTCTTTTAGAAGCGCATCAAAAAGCGCATCAGTTCCCTTGCTGTGGAGATAATCTATGACATTCACTTAGACTGTCAGTGGTTATAGTGTTGTGACAGATTAGTGTACATCAAGCCACATTTACTGTAATAGAATAGTAACACCAAAGATACGTACGGGTCTTTATTGGTTATTTGTGCAAATTGAAATGCTGCGATCAATTTACTACCGATATTGAAAAAACATTGGAAGATAATGACAATGTTGTGATGTCATTGGCTGAGGTTCAGCAGCTCTGACACTACTTACTCTGTATGTGGTGTCCAGACTGTGTACCAGGGCTGATGTCGGACCCAGAGGAATGTAATGGTCTGGAAGCCCAAGCAGATAAGGATCTGGGTCAGCACAGAGAACAGCAGAGGCCCTGAGATGAGACCTGATGGGGGACGACGCGACACCAGCTCTTTCCACGCTGGATTTAAACTCACTGAAAGGTGCAGAGGCAGAGAGGGGCATGATGAAGATGGGCAGAATAGAGACAATGAGGGCGAAGACAAAGATCAAAAGTATTGATATAGGTCAGAAAAAATATTAGGACAATTAAGTGTTGTAAAAAAAAAACTGCTTATGTTTGTGACTTGTCTTAGACTTACTGGTAAAGACAATAAGGAGGATGATGGCAATATCGATGAAGAGGAATTGAAAGTCTCCAAGGTTGCTGAGGATCTATGAAACAGAAGCTCATGTGAATTCTGTGATGCCGTTTCTCTGATAATTTCACATCTAAGCAGCATACTTACAGAGTAGAGGAGAGTGACACTGATGTACTGGATGATGCTGTAGAGGGCCATGAACTTGAACACACAGAAGGATGTGATGAGAGCAGCACGCCCCTCCCTGTCAAAGCAAGCAGACAGTGTCATTTTTAATCAGCATATAGATAACTTTACATCATGAAGCAATACAAAAATCCACTTGACAAGTGACGTCACAACACACTTGTCTGGAAGGGTTAATTTGAAAAAAAGGTGGTGGTTTCTAGTATTAGTATTTTAATAGTATTTCAAGTGTAATTCATTTATTCATGTATTGCATGGAACAAAAAGGCAATAGAAAACCTGATGAGGCTGGGTACACAAGAGATGTTGGGGGTCCGAGAGGTGAACGGAGAGGCCACAGAGGCCTCGAGCTCCGACAGAGAGATGCCACCATGAGCCCTCTTGAGAGCCTAGGGTAAAGAAATTGGGAGTCACAAAGTATGCCCACACTGCAATCTTTTCAAGTACATTTAAAACTGTTAATATCACACTTCACAAGTGGCTATACATACCCCACAGTCGTTTGCTCCGTCTCCACACATCCCCACAAAGTAGCTGTCAGCAAAAAGTGACAAAAAGCAGTTATTGTTTGCTCAGTATAACCACTTTTTCTCACAGTTATAGAAAGCATAAACAGCGTGTGCAGTTTTGTAGCTACAACAGTTACTTACTCTACACCCTGCAGCGCCTCAATGAGTTGAGTTTTCTGGTCGGGAGCCATTCTGGCAAACACTGTCCCATGAAGCACCAGCTACAAGGCAGAATGCATCCAAACACAAACTTGTGACATCAGGAAGGTTGTTATAGATGTTAAGAGCAGCTGCTTTAACAATCTAATTGAGTCATAGTAACTACCGGAGCAATGCCTGGTCTCACTTAAGATGCTCGTACCTTTTGAAGCATGTCAGGGAAATGCTCCTCGATGACAGCAAATGATTTTCCATTCATAGCAAAGTGATACAGCTCTTGTGTTTTTTGCTCAACTACGTGGTAATTATCCTCCAGACTGATAGTCACTTCCTGTTAAAGAAATGAGAGGGAGGATTAGAGACAAAACATCATCATATAAAGCTTACATCACAGCCTTTAACCATGTTTGTGACTGTTTGAGCCTTTGCACTGGCTTTGTGCAAGTAGTTCATTTGCATTAGAGAGAATTCCTCACCTCCAGACGAGATGTCTTGGTGGGCTTGTCGGCGTATCTCCAGGTGATTTTGGCGGCTTGTCCATTATGTGGAGGGAGAGCGTCAGCAATGATAACTGTGTCCTGAGGAGGGATCATGCCACAGTCCCGGGCCACAGAGATGGCTGTCAGCATGTTGTCACCTGGAGTGTGAATACAAAAGATATCTTATTTTACAATGAGTCGGCTAAAAATATCATCACTTCTTTCAGATAAAACCTTGATGTCATGCTCCCCTGGGGATATTTCAAGGGTAACATACTTAAGTTATGTGATTCATAATAATTGTTTTAGGAAGGCTGATTAATTTAATTTATTTTCATTTAAAAAAACACATTTAATATTTATATAAGTAGAACACAAGGCCTGTGAGTGATCAATCAATCAAACAATTAATCTTTGTTTAAATAGCACCAAATCACAACAAACATTCACAAAAACATCCTTTTAACAGGCAGAAACCTCCAGTAGAAACAGTCTTATGTTAAACAGCCATCTGCCTCAACCCAGTTGGGGTGGAAAAGAGGGATAGAGGAGATTATAGGAGAGAGAGATATAGTGGTGAGACAGGTAGAAGTGGTTGTAGTGGCTGGCACGTTCGTAGCGTGATGGTGGGTCAGTGCATGTCAACAGGAAGCCTTTGGGTTTGGGACGTATTGGGACAATGGAGGAGGGCTAGTTCTGAAATGATGCTATAACAGTGTGTGCAGATCACAAATCGATCAGGAGTTGAGAGGTTTTCTGACTGTCTTTTGTTTTAAGAACTATTAAGCAAACTCCTAAATGCATATTTTAACGTGAAAGCCAAGCAAGCAATGTAATTGATCCTCTAGTACATATAAAAGTGAGTTTATACCAGTCCCACCAAACAATCTAGAAACAGGTATATGTTGAGATTACGGGCACAGCTGAGTAAATACTAGAAGATTATACCTTTAGAAAACACAGATTACCAGACTCATTATGTTTTGTTTTCATTTGCGATCTCAGCATGCCCTTGTGTTAATTTTAGAGACACACCGATACAAACATTGTTCAAGATTTGTGTACTAACCAGTAACCATGACAGTGCGAATGTGTGCTCTGTAGAGGTCTTGCAGCACCCCGGGCGTTTCTGCTTTGAGCTTGTTCTGCATGATGATCAGACCCAGAAACTCCATGTTTGACTCAATGTGATCCCTTGTTTGAAAGAAAAATAAATACACATATGAGTTCTTTTGAGTCAAGAACAAAGACTAAAAATGCATTGGCCTTCCTGAATTTGTGTTTTAGCTTTGAAAAATAAACTGGTGACACAAAAGCCCTTCCAATCTGATTTGCTGATTCTTCATTTTTTCATCATTGACGACAGAAAGCAGCTACCTGTTGACATTCTGAACTTTATGCCAGGTGAGTTTGGATTCAAGTCGACGATGTGCCAGAGCTATGACCCTGAAACCCTGCTTGGTGTAGCCCTCCAAAACTTCAGCAAAGTCCTCTGGCACTGCAAAGGAACAGAGAAATAAAGAAGACATCAGTAATGTTTGGAGATGAATAGACAGGAAGTAAAGAAGTCTAATCTGACTTCAGGGGTTTAGTCAAATGAATTAAGAGCTCACCTGTATCTTTCTTGCAGAGACTAGCCACCACTTCTGGCGCTCCCTTCACATAGGCATCCATACGTTTCTCCCCCAGCAGACGAGCCACCACACTCATTCTCTGGAGTGCTGAAGAAAAAGGAAACTGGCGCACGATACCTATCTCATACACTGACTGCTCATGCACACCAACACAGACACACACAAAAACAGATTAAGTTTTTATTGTCTGTGTCAGAGAAAGGAAACATTTCTACAAAAAAAACATCTGTTTGGTGTCAAAAGATGTCTGGTTGACATATTCATAAAACCCAAGATATTTAGGTTAGATCTTATCTATTTCATACTGAAAGACAATAGATCTGAAACTTTAAAATTTCAATTAGCATCGTGAAATCTTGTTAAGTTTGTCACAATACTTTTTCCAAAAGTCTGACCTTCAAGTCATATTTAAATTTATTGGCAGACATTACTGATACAGCTATAAATTCACTTTTAAGTAAGAACTGACGGCTCATTTTAATTTGGTTGTATGAATTTGAGTACATTTTCAATAGGAAGCAGGCTACTTACCGAGATCTCAAAGAGCTCCTAAAATGAGACAAAGAGAATAGTGGTATCAGTCAGTGAGGAAAAAATAAACACAGTCATTCAGTATTATAAAAATTCTGCTTCTGTTCTTCTGTTATGATAGATCTGCAACATGTTGATTTAAATTAAAGCTAATAAACTTCAGATTCAGGATTAGTCAACTTGTCGACAACAGAAAGTCATGAAACTAACTATGTAATAAAACAGCGATCCTGTCGTTTTAAAAAATAGATTTATAAGTTTGTCACATGCTTGTTTGCAATGCTAATAAAGTCTGATTTATCTTAAATATTTCCCTGACACAAACGACCTGTGGTTAAACTGTTGAACATTGAGGTTCTTGTCCTTACCATGTCCTGTTCTGGTGATGTGGCAGGCTCTGGGGGAAGCAGCTGTTTTGGGGGTCGAACCACAGTGGGCATGATACGGTTGTGGAGGGATGTCTCCTCTTCAGTGGCCTCCTCCAGGATCTAAGCAGAGAAAGTTTGAAGAAAATACAGATCAAAAACACTCAGACTATGAAAATGTGTGAATATTTTAAATTACTTAAAATTTCCTTTTTTTCTGTAAAGCATTGCTAGCCAAAAAAAGGAAAATTGAATTTCAAGTCACATCTAAGGGTGGCCTGTGTAACCACACCCCACACTGTGCTGACCTGACTCATATACAGTAATGCTTTTGCACTGATACATATCAACTCACCCAGCCTGTGGCCTCAAACATTTTTAGGTCCAGTGGGTCTCCAGACAGCTGGCCATCTATTTTGGTGAGAGAGTGGCAGGTGGCCATACAGGCCACAAACTGGGACTTGACAAGACTTTCCTTATAGGCATTTTCCTCTGACATGTGGAACCTGGAGAGGCAGAAGAAGTAGGAGGTGGATAAGGAAAGACCCTCTTAAAACTAAGAACTTGTTGAAAAATGTGCATCATGAAGTAAATGAAAAGGCTGCAGGGAGCAATGGATTTCAATGAAATCAGTTTCTTAAACTGAGGAACGATGGTATGTTATGGTGCATATATTGGTTACACTTACAGGATTGACTCAAGCTACAGATACAAACAACTTTTTTGATGCCATACAAACAATCAAAATATTCTGTTCTAGATTCGGGGAAATATTTATCAGCAAACCCACAGCTGTATATTACAACTTTGACTAACACCTGCAAGAAACAAAAAGAGCCAAAAGAGAAACACATTTCATAAATGGACAATGGATAGTTTAGGATCCTCTCATTTAAAAAATATGTTCATTTCATCCTGATCAGACAAACATTATTTTTTTTACTGATTATCCCATCAGAAGTGAAATTTTGACTTTTTTCATGATTTTCCCATAAGACAAAAAAATGTTACTTTTTTTCAGATCATGTCAGTAGAAAATGTTTTACTTTTTTCAATATTCAGTCAGTGTAAAAAATGTCAAATTCTTTTTTTTATGATTTTCGTATCAGTAGAAAAATGTACCTATTTTTGTGTTTTTACATCAGTCGAAAATATTTCCCTTTTTTTTTTTTTTAAGATTTCGCATCTGTAGAAAAATGTTAACTTTTTTTTCATGATTTTTCACGTCAGTAGAAAAGAGTCTATTTTCATGATTGTCGTGTCAGACACATTTTTATGTACTTTTTCTATGATTATTGCCCCGGAAGTGAACTTTTCACTTTTTTCTTGATTTTCCAAAACACAAACTTGGTCAACAAATTAAGATTTCAAAGGAAAAAGGACACTAAAACAGTAATTTTTCCTTGTTAGCTAAAATGACTGCAGACCAGCTTACCTGCCGTTCTCAACCCTCTGGACTCCCCACATATCTAACCCATCTTCAGTCAGAGTTCCAGTCTATAAGTGAACAGAAGTGGAATTAAACTGAGTTTCATATGACTGAATCATACAGACAGTCATTTTTACAGCAAAGTATACCATCTTAGACTCCAAATTCTTAGTTACTGGAGTTGAAAGTTTAAGGTCTGTGTTAAGTGATCATTGATTCAACCACTAGTACCCACCTTGTCAAAGCACACCAGATTGATCTGTCCACAGATATTGATCCTCTGTGGG